>NC_138883.1:17793223-18393223 GCF_965194825.1 Balaenoptera physalus
CAGTATGGTACTGGCCAAAAACAGAAATATAGATCAATGGAACAGGATAGAAATCCCAGAAATAAACCACTCAAATATGGTCACCTTATTTGTGATAAAGGAGGCAAGAATATACAATGGAGAAAAGACAGCTTCTTCAATAAATTGTGCTGGGGAAACTGGACAGCTCCATGTAAAAGCATGAAATTAGAACTTTCCCTAACACCATACACAAAAATAAACTCAAAATGGATTAAAGACATAAATCTAAGGCCAGACAATATAAAACTCTTACAGGAAAACATAGGCAGAACACTCAATGACATCAATCACAACAAGATTCCTTTGGACCCACCTCCTAGAGAAATGGAAATAAAAACAAAAATAAACAAATGGGACCTAATGAAAGTTAAAAGCTTTTGCACAGCAAAGGAAACCAGAAACAAGGTGAAAAGACAACCCTCAAAATGGGAGAAAATATTTGCAAATGAAGCAACTGACAAAGGATTGATCTCCAGAATTTACAAGCAGCTCAATATCAAAAAAACAAACAACCCAATCCCAAAATGGGCAGAAGACCTAAATAGACATTTCTCCAAAGAAGATATACAGATTGGCAACAAACACATGAAAGGACGCTCAACATCACTAATCATTAGAGAAATGCAAATCAAAACTACAATAAGGTATCACCTCACACCAGTCAGAATAGCCATCATGAAAAATTCTACAAACAATAAATGCTGGAGAGAGTGTGGAGAAAAGGGAACCCTCTTGCACTGTTGGTGGGTATGTAAATTGATACAGCCACTATGGCAAACAGTATGGAGGTTCCTTAAAAAATTAAAAATAGAACTATCATACAACCCAGCAATCCCACTACTGGGCATATACCCTGAGAAAACCATAATTCAAAAAGAGTTATGTACCACAATGTTCATTGAAGCTCTATTTACAATAGCCAGGACATGGAAACAACCTAAGTGTCCATCAACAGATGAATGGATAAAGAAGATGTGGCACATGTGTACAATGGAATATTACTCAGCCATAAAAGAAAATGAAATTGTGTTATTTGTAGTGAGGTGGATGGACCTAGAGTCTGTCATACACAGTGAAGTAAGTCAGAAAGAGAAAAGCAAATACTGTATGTTAACACATATATATGGAATCTAAAAAAAAAAAAAAAAAATGTTCTGAAGAACCTAGGGGCAGGACAGGAATAAAGATGCAGACATAGAGAACGTACTTGAGGACACGGGGAGGGGGAATGGTAAGCTGGGATGAAGTGAGATAGTGGCATGGGCATATATACACTACCAACTGTAAAATAGATAGCTAGTGGGAAGCAGCCACATAGCACAGGGAGATCAGGTTGGTGCTTTGTGACCACCTAAACAGGTGGGATAGGGAGATACAAGAGGGATGAGATATGGGGATATATGTATATGTATAGCTGATTCACTTTGTTATAAAGCAGAAACTAACACACCATTGTAAAGCAATTATACTCCAATAAAGATTTTAAAAAATAATACTCATTTCTCACCAAACACTTGGTGGAGTGGATGTTTTTACGGCTACGTGAGACACTCTATTCTGCTAAAACTTTGCAAGGTTAGCAGTTGCTTCCCATGTAAGAAAATACAGACAGGATATGTGTTATACCTATTCCAAATTCCAATTTCATGAAGTCAACTTTGTTGAACTCGAATAACTTATTATGTGGTTAGAGAAAGGCATTCAACTCCCAAACTGATGTCCTAGGTTCTAAAACAACCAGAATGTATTATTCCTTTTTACCAATTTTTAGGCTACTATTTTGGCCCCTTTCTTGACTTCTACATCTGCATCCAGGGGCATGGGTTCACTGGTAGTCCTCACTGGAGACACCAGATTCTCCCTCCAGCTCCTGATCTCTTAGGCTATGGGTCCCTCAATACACATTTCATGGAATCACATTGCCCCAGGCACTGGACTTTCTTCTTCATGGATCATACTTCTTCACTAATATCCTGGAAACCTACACCATCAAAATATATAGATTACATCTATCCTTCCTGAAAGAAGATGAAATGAAAGGAAGAGGGTTCTGGTAATAGACCAGTTGGAGAATGAATTGAAGAGTAGAGGAGAGAAAAAGAAAGGAGAGGAGAAAAGTGAAAAGAGGCAATGAAAGGCAGACCAGAGTGGTTGAAACCTATGAGGAAGAAGAGAGCTGAGCAAAGAAAATGACACACCAAAAAGTTGCAAAATTTGGGTCCTGTACTGTAGAGAGGTATGCCCTGGACACAGCTGTCTGGAAAGGTATATGGTATAGAGGGATATTTAGAGTCTTTAAATAGAAAAAAAATCATTTAGAATTGTTGTAAGATAGTTGTCTAGAAGAGTGCTTCTAATATATTATCATTTGTTGAGAATCGTTAAAAGAGGTTATATATTTAAAACTCAGGTTCATGGTCCCCATTCTGATTCAGTGACTTTGGAGAAGGCCCAAGAATCTCCATGTTTAATAAACTCACCAGGTGGTTCATAGTTCATATATAAACTGACAGAGGATGAGACTTTAAGAAACACTACACTGAAAGGGTAGCCCCTTGAGGGCTTTAGTCCAGAAAAGACAGTAAGAACTGCAACAGATCAGATTTTGTTCTCTTGCTAACACTAGGCAGTGAGCTCACTGACTTGGAACTGTTCCAAAACTTGTCATAGAAGCCTAGTAGTCCAAATGGTGTAAATAAGATAAAGAACCCAGCTAATGGTCCAACCAGTACCTGGGCAATGCATAAGTGAAATGTTGCTGCATTGTGGATTAATAATATGCTAACATACATGCAAAATTACCCAGGTGATTAGCCTGAAAATAGATGCCATTATATCTGTTATCTGTTCTCTGGATCCTCAAAATGATTAAAAGGCAAGTTCACAGATTAAGTTTCCATGACCAATCCTCTAAAGACATTATTCTTTGCACACATGGTCTACAGATATTCTGTGACTAGTTGTTTCACAATTCAGACTTATTTCTATAGAGCACAGGTCCATCACACAGATGTCAGAAATGAAATGAAATTAGATATGATCATATCCTCTGTCAAGGTGAGCAAACTATTTCCCCCATTCTTTCCAGGCCTTTCTAGTAATGTCCTGGTACTATCAGGCTACCATTACATTTACCCTCATTGAAAGACAAACCCATTTAGAATAAAATTGTACTGTTCTCTGCTGACTGTGCCATATCCAGTACATGTCTTTAATTTATCAGCCTGCCTATCTTTTCATATGGTTTTTATCAAATGTGATAACTAGTCACTCATGGATGACTCAAAGAAAATCTAAAGAGATACAGATATAGATATAGATATGCACATATGCATATACAAAGAATATTTTTTTGTATATATATATTTCTGTCTGTGTATATATATATATATATATAGAGAGAGAGAGAGAGAGAGAGAGAGAGAGAGAGATTTAAATAACGTATACATATATTTCATTATTTATGTATTTTATGTAAAATCATAAAAGTGATATAAAGTAATTTTTAAGAAAAAAATTATACAATGACCCAGAGCACTATAAAAGATATTCACAAAATACAATTAAAAGGGAGAAAATCATTTTGAGCCCTTATTTTTTTAAAAACGTGTTTGTACTGCTACTTCCCTAAAAGTCGAGGGGTCATACTGTAAAAAGAAGTAACATCACCATGGAAACGTTGTCAAATATAAGGGCAGAGTATGTATCTCCAAAACGTCTTCAAAAGAAAAAGTCAAAGAAGGTATTGCAAAAGAAAATAGAAAGCAAGTAAAATTTTATTCTTAATCAATTTTTAATAGAAAATTAATATAAAATGTTATTTAAATCAAGTTAACACTGATTTTAATTAATCAGTATGTTTTCTGCTGTTTTCTTTTTATATTCTCAAGAAACAAAAAGTGATCCTGATAATTCTGAATCTGATTAGAATACCTGGAAAGAAATATTAATAAGAATCATCATTATAAACACCCAATCATTTCATCAGCAAACATAAAGGCAAGGTCACTTGCAGACCTGCTCGTACACAACTTTGGGGGCTTTTTTGGGTGTTAATGATAGCTGCTAAAGAAGTTTTGCAGTGAGTAAGGTTAACCAATCACCCCACAACCTTGCTCCCAAGTTATACTGTAAGCACGTCCCAGACCAAATTCTGCCATGAATACAGATATTTATTTATTACACATGCATTGAAAAGTAAGTAGAAAAAAACAAACAACTCACATGACCTATCATGCACTCTCAAGGCCCTTTTTGCCTTGGATGGAGGTTCACTCAACTTAAACAACAAGATTCCAGATTCAAGACTATTCCACATGTTGGCATTAGGCAACCAGAGTCCTACGGACTTAACGGCTGGAAGCAGGACAGTCTGGGAACTTAGCCTTGAGCATTGTCTCCCCATGGGTAAAGGAGTAAGACCTCACTCAATTCTTATAATGATATTTTCATGCAAATGTGAGAAAAGTCTTTAAAATATATTTAGTCAGTCCCCATATCTTGAATAATTTTAATTTCTGCAATGACAACCCATTTCTAACATTTATCAGGCTGATTAGCAAACAATTAAATCAATGAATGAAAATCTTTTTTTCTGATATTCATCATGTATATGGATGAAGGATGAATTTACAGCCCTGTGGCTTGCATACATTCTTTTTCATATCAGGTTTGCTGTCCCTCCAACACGGATTCTGGGTTAGGATATTGGCCCCCAGAGTTATTTTTTAACATATTGGCATGTGTATATTATCTCAGTATCATGAATGACATATTTTACAGCACATTACAGATATCATAATGATAGCTTTGCATACAGATCAACACGTTGCTATATCAGCAATGGGATATGAAAGATGATAGGAAGACCTCGTGGCAAGTTGCTCCCCAAGCTGTTGCTGAAATTCTCTCTAGGGCACATTAACTAGTCCAGGAGAACTGAATACAGAACACGGAAGGCTACAGCTAAAAGTGAGCACTCAGAAACCTGAGGAGATTGTTGGATCATGGGGTGATGGATTCCAAATGTGATGGGAGATACCATGGTGGTTTCCACCTTCTCCTCCCTCCATCTCTCACCCTTCCTATTCTGGAACACATTTGATACCAGTCTCCTGAAATTTGGTTGGAGCTGTGAGGAAGGTGAGATTGGATGGAAACCATATTTAGCAGATAAGTGGGTTAAGAGATTGAAAGGGTGAGGGTAAGAAGACATAGTAGAAATGGAGAAGGATGCCCAGATTTTACGTAGTGTAACCGTGTAGGTGAAGGTGCCATTCATCCTTAGAGGCAGAATGCAAAAGGACAGTGTTGAGAAAAATGTTGTTTGTTACATGTCAATTTTGTGGCTCAGGAAAGTCATGAGAGCAGTCGATGCTGCTTTTCCAGCCATCTTCTAAATCAGAGTAATCTCTCCTCCTTGATTTTATGACCTCAAATTGTCTTCTGAGGGAGTTATTGGAAAAGCAGGCAAAGCTGTTGGAATCATGACAATGTATGGGCAAGATTATATTTTTTATTTCTTTATTTCCAGAAAGCCTCTGCTACAAATTACTTATAAAAACATTTGGTAATTTTCTGCCTAGAAGTATCATAGTATTAAAAGACAGACATCTCTGGTTTTAAGTTTGAACACTGGCCTTTGTTAATCGTGATGAACTTGAGCAAGTAACTTAAGGTCTGTGAATCATAGGTTTCTAATCTGTAAAATTAGAATGTTACTACCCTTTATCTTTTCTTTATAGGGCCATGTATTAATGAAGCTGAAAGATGAGAAGTGTTTGTGAACTGTAATTTATGTTATAAATGCTATTCGTATTTTCATAATTAACATTGTTATAGCAAGATATTTATTTCTTCTATCTTAAATACATAACTATTTCTAGGATCAAATATTTAATGGTGTTTGTTTATTACAATTATATTAATATGCATCATCTGTACTCTATAGGTAATTTATTGCTTTTGGAGGTCAATAGGCCAATTGAGGTGTATGTGTGTGTGTGTGTGTGTGTGTGTGTGTGTGTGTGTATTCTAGAATATTTTGAAATATAAAAAGATATTCTGAATTTAGTGCTTTGTGATTGAATTGGTCAATATAGGCATCATATTGAATGCAGTATTTCCAATTCAAATAAAAAATGAAACAATTACCCAATGGAGGATACCTTGTCCAAATGTAAGATAGTTGTTCCAAACATAGCTTTTACTAAAGTAATATCATTGGTGTCTGAGTGTGGTCATAAAGAATAATTTTATCTGCTGTTCAGTATCTTAAAACCACTATTTACTTGTTTAAATTTTTACTTTTGTTATTATTTCCTGGAAAAAAATCAAAAAGTATCAATAGTAAATGTTTTCCTTATATATCAACGCTAGTATAAAAATTCACTACGTTGGGTTAATCCCCCCAAAATTAAATCACAATTCCTGCATCTGAGCAGGATATATCAGCTCAAGACTTCCTGATGTTCCTCTTTCCCTATATCTTTCAGCTTCTTTTCCCTGCACTACCCTTCCTCTTCTGTAGTTAGTTGAAAACAAAGGTTAGTTTAGAAATGCCAACTTCATACTATTTATCTACATTGAATGAAACACACTTGTACAAACAATAGCAGCCTTCTCCTTGTGCAATATAGGATGTGATGTGGTCAATCATTTGGCAATCCAATTTTGGCACACTATGAACTATTTATTGGTTAAGTTCAGTACTTCGGGCGGCAAAAGCTTGGAGAGGATTTTTTTTTTTCTTCCGTTTTACAGGAAACTATTAAGTTTACAGGACTTAATATTTATTTCACAGTCAAACTTGCACTATTGTATTGATAAATATTTAATGGTTTTGAGCTCATTGGTTATTGCCTTGTACATTTCATTTAAATGTTTTATTACTCTAAAAGTGTAGTGTGGTCCATTGAGGAAGGAAAAGAAGGGTGAAAAATCTTTCCAACCAGAGATGAGATAGAACTCAATTTCAATTTGGAGCAAAGAGAGGAAGAGGACAAACAATCAACCATATATTTTTTTGAGGTCCGGACAGATTATTCTTGAACAAAGTTTCCATTCAGAAAAAAACATCTGGAAAGCTCTATGAAAAATTTCAGAATTGTTTAAGCTGAAAGGCTCTTACAATGCCACAGATTCAAGATTATTTTGAGAGAGAAAAATAGATGATGATGTAAATTCTGACGTTTCTACAGACGACATTCCCTTAGTTTATTCAGTGGGAGACGGGTGGGGATAGGAGGAAAAAGGGACATCAAATGAGAACAATTTCTGTAATAGTGAAAGTGGGTATTTGGGTAAATGAATAAAATGAAAGAGCAATCTCTGAATAAAAAAGGACTCTCATTGCATTTATAAATGAGATTGAGCTTATGAATAAAAAAATACATCCCACAGTAAAATAAAAACAGCTTTTGTTTTTGCAGCTGGTAGCTGCAAAAGTTCAATACAGTAATTTTCACATTTTTCATGATGAGCACTCCTTTTATATGCCCAAGAGTTTTTAGAGATCCACAATATACTTAATGTACTGTCAATGTTTGTGAAATGACTAAAAACTATTCTAAATTACTGACATGTTAAAACATTTTTAAAAAGTCACAGTAGTATAAGCAAGCAAACAAACAAAATGGTGGTACATATTTACAAAACCAGATTAAAGAGACATGCCAGACAGTTGATCTGAATGCCAGTCTACAAAGGGCACTAAAATACGACTGAAATAAAAATAGTTTGCCAGTTAGCTCAGGTTAAATTTGACTTGTTAAATTCTCATTGAACTGTAAATTGTTTCTACTTCTCTATTTGCAGTAGATAAAAGCCTCAAGTAGAAATTTTATAGCTCTCTTCAAGGACCCGTAGCCCCACTTCTATTAAATAGATAGCAAATAATTTTTTAAAATATCCTCTTGAAAAGGTATTAAATTCTAGGCTCCCCAAGGATATACATTTCTCCAAAGAGCAGAGCATATATTCATTAAATATGGTATTATTTTTTCAAACTACAGTACATTGTATGCATATGGATTCAAAGATCCTTTACATTAACACTTTGCCCACTTCTGATGGGCCCACAATCCACAGATCAGGAATACCTGAATTCCCCAATAGACTCTTGGTGTTGGAATGTCCCACAAGGATTCTACCACTCATCTTGGTCTTGATGTCGAAACTTTTCTTGATCCCATTTGTCACGAGACCTAGTTATGCCCTAGTATTTAGCCTCAGATTCTCAATGACACAGTATTGACAGCCTGCAATAAATCATTCCTTTCCTGGGTTAGCTTAAGTGGGCCTAGACCCTGATTCCAAGGAACCCTAACAAGGTAAATCTCTTTGGTCCTTCACACATAGAGCTATTCACCTAGCAGACTGTAACATCAGTCCTGTGCTAAAGCCCCATCATATAGCATACAAAGTTTAGTTTCCCAGTTGGATTTTGCTATCAAATTCCCTCCAGGGTTCGTGGGCTACTTTTCTTTCCTTCACTTGCTTGTCTTTAATCCCAATTCAGTTTTGATCTAAATTGGATTTATTGTCTCTCCTCCAAATCATGTGGATTCACTTTTCCTCTTTATGGGTTTGTGAAAGCAAAAGTAAGGGTCTTAATATGCTGTCACTTAAGAGTAGATATATTACTTTAAATACAAATGACATATTTAACTGGACATTCACACACATCAGAAAAGATAGGTTCCTGGCTTGGGGGGCCTCAGCAGACAATCAGTCACTTGCAAAGAGCTTCCTCTTTTTGCTATTACCACATAGGCATGGATGGTTGAGCTGCTAGATGCTGATACTGAGCACATAAATGCAGCCAAAATAGTGAATTCACAGGATGATATGAAGATGATGAAATGATACACATAGCATTAGTCCGTGGCCCTTCCAATTGCTGTAGCTATATTTTATAGTTCCTGGACGATAGGAAGGTTGTCGCTCAAAATGTTATTTGGTCACATTTTCATAGGGAAGTCCAAACGTCATTTTTTTTTTTTTTTTCCAATCACCAGAAATCAGATTTAGGAAGACCTAACAATTCAAAATGTATATATATCACAATTCCTATAACAAAACTGAGAGTACAAAAGGGAGGACAAGAGGACAAATCCACAACCATAGGTGGAGATTTTAACACTCTCTGAGTAATTGAGACCAGACAGACAAAAGCACATATATAGAGGTAAAAATTATATATTTGAATTTGAATAACACTGCCAAACAACTTGAAATATTTGATACTTATAAAATATTTAATCCAACAACTGCAGAGCACATATGCTTTTCAAATTGTACGTGGAATGTTGATCAAGATAGATCATATGCTCCTGCATAAAAAAAACCTCAATACACTTCAAAAGATTAAAATTTTACACTGCACTCTCCTATCACAGAAAAATTAAGTTAGAAATCAGTATACAAAGAGACAGATAAGTAAAAAAAATTTGGAAATTAAACAACCACTTATAAATAGTCCATATTCAAAGAATAAATCATAAGTAATCATATATGATAATGAATTATAATTCAAATATAGTGTATCACAATTTGTTAGATGCATATAAAGGCATAAACAATTATATAACCAGTCAGCTGCCTGTTTTTGTAAATAAAGTTTTATTGGAAACCAGCCACAATATTCATGTATATATTGTCTATGGCTGTTTTTTGACCTCAACAGCAGAGTTGAGTAGTGGTGACAGAGACTGTATGGCTTACAAACCTAAAACACTTACTGTCTGAATCTTTACAGAAAAAGTTTATTGACCCCTGAAATAATGCAATAGTTAAAGATAAATAGGTTTTACTTTCTGAGCCCCAGTTTCCTCATCTGTAAATGAAAGTATTAAAAGTATAGACCTTAAAGGGATGTTATAAGAATTCAGTGACATAATATAAGTAAAGTGCTTAGCAGATTACCATTCAATTAATCTTAGCTATTATTATTATTATTTTTTTAATGGCAATTATTTATTTATGGCTGTGCTGGGTCTTCGCCTCTGTGCAAGGGCTTTCTCCAGTTGCGGCAAGTGGGGGCCACTCTTCATCGCGGTGCGCGGGCCTCTCACTATCACGGCCACTCTTGTTGCGGAGCACAGGCTCCAGACGTGCAGGCTCAGCAATTGTGGCTCACGGGCCTAGTCGCTCTGTGGCATGTGGGATCTTCCCAGACCAGGGCTCGAACCCGTGTCCCCTGCATTGGCAGGCAGACTCTCAACCACTGCGCCACCAGGGAAGCCCCAATCTTAGCTATTATTATCAACAAAAAGGATAAATAGGTTTTAAAAGATTTAAGAAAGAAGATTTGTAAAAATTAACAATCAAGTTTTCTTCCTTAAGGAGGTAGAAAAGAAAGAAAATTAAATCTGAAATAAGTAGAAGGAAGGAAATAAAAATAAACTAGATCAATGAAGGAGAAAAATTAAATTAACAAAGTTACATTGCTTCTGAAAGGCTAATAATATTAATAACTCAGCTAGATACAATAATAATATATTATATACAACAAAATATATATTATATGTTTTATATTTACATAACTGTAGATATAAAATATGTTTTATATAATATAGAAAATAATATACAACAATAATGTAATGTATTGTATGCAAATACATTTAATGTAATAATATTATTATAATACATAATAATAATATAGTATAATAATAGCAATATAACAATAAACTCATGGCCAAGAAATATAGAAAACACAAACTACAAGTATCAGGAATGAATTAAAGCATGAAATAGATAATAAGCTAACATTATAAATAGTTTTATGCCAATAATTTCCACAATTTAGATGAAGCAGAAAAATTTCTTTTAAAACAGAACTTACCAAAACTGATAAAAGGTGAAAAGCATATCTAGAAGTCTAATATTTATTAAGAATTTGAATTTGTTATCATAACTGTCTTAACAAAAAAAGTCAGGCAAATATGGCTTCATTCACATATGGTGAATTCTATTAAACATTTTAAAAAGAAACAACATATAAAAGTTAAACACACTCTTTCAGAAAATAGAGAGGGATGGTTTGTTAGTTGTCTTAATGAGGCCAGAGCAACTCATATCAAATATTTAAAATATATTAAAAGAAAAAATTATAGACAAATATTTCCTCATAAACATAGACATAGAAACATTAAAAATATTAGCAAGTCAAATACAGCAACATAAAAGATAATAGATAATAACCAAGTAGTGTTTACCCCCCTTAAAAAACTAAAAAAATAGAACTATCATATGACCCAGCAATCCCACTACTGAGCATATACCCTGAGTAAACCATAATTCAAAAAGAGTCATGTACCACAATGTTCATTGAAGCTCTATTTACAATAACCAGGACATGGAAGCAACCTAAGTGTCCATCGACAGATGAATGGATAAAGAAAATGTGGCACATGTATACAATGGAATATTACTTAGCCATAAAAGGAAAAGAAATTGAGTTATTTGTAGTGAGGTGGATGGACCTAGAGACTGTCATACAGAGTGAAGTAAGTCAGAAAGAGAAAAACAAATACCATATGCTAACACATCTATATGGAATCTAAAAAAAAAAAAAAAAATGGTTCTGAACAACCTAGCAGCAGGACAGGAATAAAGCTGCAGACATAGAGAATGGATTTGAGGACACAGGGAGGGGGAAGGGTAACCTGGGACGAAGTGAGAGAGTGACATTGACATATATACACTACAAAATGTAAAGTAGATAGTTAGTGGGAAGCAGCCACATAGCACAGGGAGACCAGCTCGGTGCTTTGTGACCACCTAGATGGGTGGGATAGGGAGGGTGGGAGGGAGACACAAGAGGGAGGGGATATGGAGATATATTTATATGTGTAGCTGATTCACTTTGTTATACAGCAGAAACTAACACAACTTTGTAAAGCAATTATACTCCAATAAAGATGTTAAAAAATAAATCAATCAATGTTCAAATTAGTAGAACAAGAAAAAAAATTACAGATTTAAGAAACAATTTGACAAAATCCAGCAGCCATTCTCCATAAAAATTATTGGCAACATAGGAAGGGAAAAACTTTTCCAAAATAAAAAATGCATACCTAAAAAAATTTCACATCATATTAATAATGAAATACTAAACTTTGACCCCCTATGTTGGAAAACAAAGCAAAGCCGTTTATGTCACTATCTTTATTCAACATTAGAATGGCATTCCTAGACATTGCAGTAAGGCAAGAAAAGAAATAAAATGCATTCAGATTGGAAAGGGGAAAATCAAAGAGTTTTTACTTTAAAAGAGCAAACTTGTTGAAAAATTAAACCTTAGGACTTTCCAAAAAAGAAAAATTGGAAATAACAGATAAATTTAGCATGATAGAGTAGTATATTATCACCATTCAAAATTCATATTTATTTCCATATACTAGCCAGAAACAATTAGAAAAATAAATAAAACATTCACATCATCAGAAACATAAAATGCCTGGGAATACATTCATCAAAACATGCTTAACCTCTATTTTGAATGTTATACAACGTAGCATAGAGAAATTTAAAAAATTATGGAAAAACATATTCTGATTTTAGATTAGAAAAGTTAATATTGTTTAAACATTAATTCTTCCCAGACTGATTTACAGATTCAATACAACCCAGACAAAATTTCCAAAAAAGTAATTTTGTAGAAATTGAGAAGAGGATTCTCAATTCAGATGATAATGCTCCTTGAGGAAGTTTGGGGATGTGTGTGTATGTAGTGGGTGAAGGGGTTTATTTCTTAATGATGGGGGAGGAGCAAAAGGGAGTTTAATGGCTAGAGGACAGGGCTGTAATGAGAAAGATATTTCTACAAAATGAAGACACTCCTTATCTCTTTGAGAAATACAGCTGTAGGTGATTTAAATATAGAGCCATAAACTGTGATATCTAGAAGAGATTCAAATTAAGACCAAATTTTTCATTTTATGTAGAAAATTAAACCTAAAATGTTAATTTTGTTTGAAGTTATCAGATAGTTTTTGACAGACTCATTAAATTATTAAAGCTCAGATACATCAACTTCCAGTCCAGTACTCTTTCTGCTTTACCATCTCTCAGAACTCAGGTAAAATCAGAATTAAAAAAAAAAAAAAAATGGACTCTTCAATTCAAACAGTTGATCTTTGATGTTGACTTTAATCTTTGTAGGGAAAGCTGGGTTTTAAAGAAAGTGACAGAGTCATATAATGGAACACTACTAGCATTACGGCAAAATGATAGTCCAAAATTTAGTGATTTGAAACATGTTAACAAACATTTTATTACCTCTCATGTTCTGTGGTTTTAGTAGACTCAATTGCATAGCTCTGTTGGCCTCTGGGATACTTAAATGGCTGGGTGTCTCTTCCTGCCATTTGCTTTCCAATGTTCCTCTTTCCACACGGTCTCTCCATGTGGTTTCTCCATCAGGGTAGTCAAACTTTTATGTGATGGCTCAGATTGTTAGGAGATGGTTCTTTAGGGGTCTTAAAGATTATGCACATCTTGTGAGCAAAAACACTGTTTCATTCTTCTGTTTATAAAGTACTAAGCAACTGAAACAGTGACTTGGTAAAATTACAAAAATGCTTAATGTTTCAATTTTCTTACTTGTAAATGTAAGGGTAATAACAGTGCTTACTTGCTAGAGTAATTGTAGCATTAATTGAGATAATATATGTAAAATTTCTAGCACTATATTGGGTACTGTATTTACATTATTATTGACAAATGTTCTAAAATTTTATATTGTGTCCTCACCTTTACCATTGTCCAGTTTTTGCCAAAATTGCATTTTGTTTTCTCTGGGACTCTATGCTACTTCACTTTCTGTGAAGCAATCATAAAGCACAATCTATTGTTGATGCAAAATGAATTGAATTCCACTCTAGCCACTAAATTTAAACTTTGAGCATTTCCTATTTTTCATAAGCAAAATGGTCTCATATCAACTCATCAACTAAAAAGTTTCCTATATGGGTTGTGATGAACTTTCTTCAAGTTTTAAGAGATAAAGATTTCTTCTGTTTTTTTGTATTATGTTTATTAGAAATCATTGTTTTCTTTAACCCTTAATCTGGTTTTATGGAATCCTGGGCTATTTTTACATTATGATATTATAAAACAAAATTATAAAATAAAATAAATTTAATACTCAATTAATAGAATAAAAATCAGATACAAATCTTTTTTTTTTTTTTTTCCATGCCACGTGGCTTGTGAGATCTTAATTCCCTGACCAGGGATCGAACCCTGGCCCATGGCAGTGAAAGCACAGTCTTAACCACTGGACCACCAAGGAATTCCCAGATCCAAATCTTTTAAGATAAGTATTTCAGCTTTTTTCCTACTTTGGGTCTGTGGACATTGACTTTGTGTAGGAATTAAGGGTAGTTTGGTGCAAACACCAACTATACAACTGTTCAGAGAAATGTTTAGAGCATAGTTGATTCACAATAAAGGTGTGTTGAATATCTGATCAAACTGCTGGTAGGACACGTCTTTCTCCTTCCATAGAACTATATATGTATCCCTCTCACTGAAGCTTCACCCTTAAAGAGAACAACCTTGCCATATAGAATTTCCTCTCCATTATCTAATGGTCATGTGACTGGTCACATGAATGCAACTGACTTAGCCCTAGAAATGGCACATTGTCTCTTCTACTGCCATTCGTTGTTGAAACAATCCCAAGGCCCACCCATATTTCAGAGGAGAGAAAATAAGTTCCCCCTCTTTATGGAGGGGACTGATAAAGAGTTTATAACGAATTTTAAACGAATGTAGTCTGCCTTCTGGTCACAGACTATTTACATTCTTCTCATGAACAAACATACTCACTGAATTCCAAGATCCTCAAAGTTTCACCTGATCAGGCTTGAAGACCAAGACCACATCATCTAAATCCAGTTCTGATGAGGAAAAAACTACTCAGGAGAAGCTCCTCTCAATCAAAGACCTCTGAACAGGAAGTAAAGGGAAAAATAATCCCCCTTGTCTCCTCTAACATAGAGTTACCACTGTAAATCAGGGACAGGAAAACTACTTAGATGCTTTTATGCAAAAGGGAGGAAAAGGATGGCACATTGCAGGTAATGGTCCATAGCAATTCTAAAGTAAAGACAGACCTGTGCCAACAACTGGGGCCCAGTCTATATGCCATGAATGGTTCTCCATGGCTCTTGTATCTGATCTCTGAGTCATGCTTCCTTTTAAATGAAAAATGGCATTAGTTTGCAATAATTAATTTTCCTAATAGAAGGTTGAGGGCTCAAAGGTCTCTTTTTCATTTTAGTTCAAGTTAATATTGCTTGTACTGGTACAGTTCTTAAAACACACACACACAACAAACCTTTGTGGCTTTCCTATAAATCTTACTCAGATTCATCCCATTATTCCAAAGCCACACACAGAAATCTCTGCAATAAAGGTCCCTTGCTACCTGAGCTAAGAGTTAGGGAGCTGTGATAAAATGCCCATAAGATTCTTAGAAGCCCTTTTTTTCTACTTAATAGAGTGTACAAAATACTGACAAAATTTTCTCAAGTTTTAACGAAGAGTGACATCTTTGACATCTTATGTACAGTTCCTTATGTCTGTATTGTACTGATAGCAGTCTGGATTTGATCTTTGTCTTGAGGCCGTTGTTTAATTTGAGAGTTTGCTATTACTGCTCAACAAACCACTCCACAATTTAGTGGCTTAAAACAATAATTTATCCTCCAAGGTTCTGCTTGGGGATATCTTCTTTGAGGTGACTGTGGTAATTTGGGGCTGGTCCTAAAATTTTCCAAATGTCCAAGATGGTTTCTTCATTTATTTGTCTGGTGCATCAGCTAGTATGGAAGGAACACCTGCCCACTAGCTGGGCATCTAACTTGACATGTGGCATCTCCACCTGGCTAGCTTAGCTTTTCTTGCATTATGGCTGTCTCAGGTTAGTGAGAATTCTGAAACCTGAATAAATGATCCAAAAGAACCAGGTGGAAGCTGTAAGCCTTCTTGTAAACTAGCCCCAGAAATAATACTGTGTCATTCTTGCCATGTTTGATTGGTCAAAAATAAGTTAGCATATCACCAGGCCAGCCAAGAAGCAACAGGGCAGACTATGCAGGTGTATGAAGACTAAAAGGAGTGGTTCATGGGGAGGGGGAGAATTTTACAACTAGCTCCCACATTTATACAGCTAATAAGTGGCAGAACTAGAGTTTTAACCTTGATTTGATGGCTGCCAAAGTCTATACTTATAACCAATGTATTTTGCCCCTCTATTTCTTTTTTTTAAAGGTTACGCATGTCAAGAAATTTGTTCATCTATCTATCTTATTGCTTTTGGG
Organism: Balaenoptera physalus; assembly: GCF_965194825.1. NCBI lineage: Eukaryota > Metazoa > Chordata > Mammalia > Artiodactyla > Balaenopteridae > Balaenoptera > Balaenoptera physalus. The sequence continues at coordinate 17,809,576 of NC_138883.1, forward strand.
GAAGTATGGCTGTTAGTCTTATGTATCAACTTGTTTAGGCTCTAATGCACAGTTATTTAAATGAACATTAATCTAGGGGTTGCTGTGAAGGTATTTAGTAGATGCAGTTAACATCTACGATCAGTTTACTTTAAAAAAAGATTATCCTCACTAGTGTGGGTGGGTGTTATTCAATCAGTTGAAAGTTTCTGAAAATCAAAAACCTGAGGTATCCTGGAGAAGAAGAAATTCTCCCTCAAGACTGCATCTGAGGGAATTCCCTGGCAGTCCAGTGGTTAGGACTCCATGCTTCCATTGCAGGGGACACGGGGTCAATCCCTGGTCATGGAACTAAGATCCGCAAGCTGTGCAGCATGGCCAAAAATAAATGAATAAATAAAAAAGGACGGCATCTGAGTTTCCAGCTTGCTGGCCTGCCCCACAGATTTGATATTGCCAGCCTCCACAATTATATGAGGCAATTCCTTAAAATTAATCTTTTTATATGCATGTGCACATGCATAATAATTACATGTATATATAAGAATATATAATGTATATATGCATATTTTATTATATGAAATATATAAATGTATATGTGTATAATATGTATACTGTTGTACATTGTTATATAATGTTATATAATGTTATATGTGAGCCTATACACATATACACATTTGTATATATAAAGTATATATTCATATTATATAATAGCATATTATACTATTACATAAATGTAGATGTATATATGTAATATAGGCATATGTATGTTTATATAAATATAACCTATTGTTTCTATTCTCTGGAGAACCCTAAGTAATACAGGGATATGTACTTAGCCTGACTATTACAGGGATATGTACAAGGGAATGGCATTTAATTTGGGACCACAGAAAACTAGTTCACATTTGTGGGTTTAAACTGCCTCGTTTTGTAAATCTCACCATTTCAAAAGGCTCTATCTGTGTATGTAGCAAAGTAGCCTTTAAAGTGCTTTTATGCACTGATGCCAAGTGTCTTTAAAACTTAAAAAATAAAAGCAGATTCTGTACTATTCATACAAAAGGCCATTAGAATATGGTGACATCTTTATAATACCAAAGCATCCACAATTCCATCGTGCATCGAACAAGTTGAGCAAATAGAAATGAAACAAAACAAAAAGCATAATATGTATAATTTGGCATTAAAGAAAAGACACAGAACAACAGGATGCAGTTGTGACAATATCATATCATATCTGCATAAAAGTGTTTTTGTTGGTTTGGGCACATCTAGACAAAGCTTAACCTAATTAGAAAGTAGATTTGCATGACTTTTTGGCAAACTGCACTGAATGGGATGGAGGTACTGCTAGAGCTTTGGGGTTTTTGCATTAAGCTCCAGCTGGGCCCAGCAGACACTGTCCAAAAGATGACCTCCAAATAATTAAATGATTTCCATATGTTTGCTCATGTCTACTCTTCTAATTCGAGTGTTGCCATCTTTTTCCAAGCCCACTGCTTCTTACTGTGTTGGAACAGTGCTTAGAGGAGACTCACAATTGGAAACCATCAAATATTCTACAATTGAATGGTTTCAAAAAAACAGAAAACTACAACAGTTGGTCCTTTAAAATGGAGCCATTTTAAGTATGATACCATTAGCTTGATTTTAGGTTAGAGAACTCTCATTTGGTTTGGGTTTTTGGAATCAGGTAGTTTAAAGAATAAAATTGTTTGAAAAATGGTGTTTCATTGATAACTAAGGGAAAATAAATGAAGTTCTGTATTTCTCAAAATAAAACTTAGTATCCACCAACTTTTTACAGTAGAATACATTTTCTACTGACAGAGAGCATACGCAACGTTAATTTTGAACATCTTATTCGAAATTTCTTTAAATAAGAGAATACGATTAGATTTTCAATCAGCCCTTATTGATTATGTGACTAGATAGATTTTAATAAAATATAACAGAGCTACTAGAACACATGGTATGAAATGCTGTATCAAAGATGTTGTAAATCAGAGCTTTTACAACATGAAGGAGGTTAACTTCAATATGGTTATTCTAAAATTTATGTACCACCCCTCTTCTATTTCATGCAGGGAACCCTTTTTCAACATCTATCTATAGTCAGTTTAAGAATTATGACCTGTCTCTTTCCTGTATGCCAGCAGTTGGCAAACTAAGGCCCTATTTTGTACATGAAATATTTCGGGGACACAGCCACGCCCATTTGCTTCTGTGTTGTCTATGGCTACTTTTTGCTCTCCAACACAGAACAGAGTAGTTGTGACAGAGATGGTATGGCCTGCAAGTCAGAAATATTTACTATCTGATCCTTTACAGATAAAGTTCGCCAACTCCTGTTTATAATGAAAAAGTAATAAAAAGAGCACCACCTAACTGGATACATTTGTTCATTCATTCTATGAACACTTTTTGAGCATTTACTGTGTTTCAAGACTGTGTTATACAATCTGTCTACAAAGATGAACAAGACACCAAAACTGACTCTAAAGATCGAATGTTCCACAGAAAGAGAGTCATGAAATTAAACAACTGCAATGTAGTACAATGGATGCTGTAAGAAGCAGGTTTGAATTTTACATTAGAGAAGAAGACAAAGCAACTAACTGTATAGGAGCAGGGAAATGGTGATATTTGATCAGCATCTTAATGTAGAAACTTTCATTCACAAGGTTGGATGAGAATGATATTCAGACAGAAGGTAATGCATGTGTTAGCCCCTGGAAGAGTGAAACATTGTCTTCTGTAGAAGGATTATCAAGTGAAGAGTTAGAGCTGTGACCCACAGGGAGTAACAATAAATAGAACTGCATGTGTGGACCAGGGCTCTATTCAATACTAAAGCATTTACTGATGGATTATAGGGAATCATTGGAACAGTTTAGAAAAGGAAGCTGCATGATCACATTTGCATAACATGATAACTCAGGCAAGCATTTAAGGATTGACAAGAGTGAAGAATAGATAGGAGTTATAAGAATATAAACTAAGGCAAGGTATTAGGTTCATGTTAGTAGGAAGTTATAGAAACCCAACTTGAATTGACCTAGGCAATATATATGTCTATATATACATCTATATCTATATCTATGTATCTATCTATCTAAAACCAGGCTTATTCATTTGGATGCCATCCACAGATCCAGATCTGTATTCCCCCAGCTCAATGTTGTCAATAAAGGAAAACTTCTGCTTCCCATTAGTTCTAACCAAATTAACCCAACTCTTTGCCAGATTTTGTTCTCATGCCATCCCTAAATAAACCACTATGCCCTGACTTAAAATGAGACAGGAATTTTTATGCATGCATGATTTTGAAGTGACAAGCAGTAACATATATTACCTTTCTAAAGTTTTATCAAGGATTTATTTTAGTTCAGTTGAGAATATATTGTCTGATTGTTACATGGTGCCAGGCAGTGAGTGGTTGGAAATGCAGTGTTGGAGAAGCTGCGTCTGCTTTTGAGGATCTTTTCATCTAGTAAATGAGAGGAAAAGTCAGTAGGTGAATAAAGATATAAGCAAGGTCAGGTTTCTGAAGAATACGAGAGAACCAAGTAGGAGAGGCAGGTATTGTCAGGAAGGCCACCCAGGAGTAGAATTGTCTAAAATGAGAATTGAAGGGGAGTAGAATCTAGCCAGGGTAGGGAAAGAAGCAGGTTGCAAATAGACAAAAAGGGAAATATAGAAATCCTTGGCATTGAGGCCAACTTAAAGGGGAGGGTAGGCATGAGCAGAGATGGATTCCAAGGTATAAGACAAAACCAGACCATGAAGGTTAGAGACACTCTGATAAAACACTTGAACTTTATTTTGAGGGAAATTTGGATCAACTGAATAATTATAAGTTGGTGGAAGATCATGATCAGATGTGCTCTTTAGGACAAACACTCAGCTATATTGAGATCGTTTAGTGTCCTTTGGAATCTCATTTTAAGCGAACAGCAGGCAGGTAGAGAGCTTATTTCAACTCAAAGAATGGAGAGATTCAGAGCAGGCACAGTACAGCTGTTCTTCCACTCACGGTGTAACCCCTCTGAACTTCAGCTTGTTTCCTCTGTGTAAGGGGAATAATAATATTTCCTACTTTATAGGATTGTCTGGGAAACAACTGAGATAATGTAATGCAAGAACTCTATAATAAAGCCGAACACATAGGAATTGCTCAATAAATTGACTCTATTTTTATTATCATTATTATTATTATGAGTAATTTTTCAACAATGTTTTTCAAGGCATTCTATTATTCTGTGATGTTCCATAGATCTTGAGATTGTGTGGGAGAGGGAGAGGGAGACCGAATGAGAAAGAGAGAAGAATGAAGAGCAAGAATCGGAGAGAGATGCTTATCTGCCTCAGAGAACGGGGAGATTTCATTTCAATTGATAGGAAGAACTGTATAAATTCTATCATAAATAAACATTATGTTTACAGTTAGCAAAATGCATTAACCACTGGGGTGAAATGAAGCAGCTGCTTAACAGAGCAGAGCCTCTCTGCAGGGGGGACTTTAGTCAACCGAAACCATAGGCCCCGGTGTTACTCAAAACACGTTTCAGGTAAAGATCATAATGTGTATTTTCACAGTATTAATTAAAATAACAAACTATTATGTGGAGGCAAATTAAAATGAAGAAGCTGTTTGATTAAAACTTCTATGGACCAAACATTACCGGTAACTAGTCTCATAGAATCCAAGTGGAAATCAGGGTTAAGAGAAAAGCAGATCACATATACCCACAGTGACACACAACTAAATTTGCATAGTTTTACAATTTTCACTAATGAGAGAATAGCCACTTGGTTTTATAAAGCAAATCAGGGAAGTGTATTGATAATTCTAGTTGTTTCTCACTCTCTAAAGAATCTAGCAAATATTATTTTGGTATAATAAGACTTCTTTAAGAGACACATGACTTCAGTCAAAATGTCATGGAAATCTCTTCCTTCCTTTTCCAAACTTTTTTTCATTCCTGTTTGTGTCTGTGCCACAGCCATCATATGTGCTTTATGGTTAGATGAGGACTCTTCTCCCTTTAAATGTGATGCCCAAAGACCAATATAGATACGTGGCTGGCTTTGTCTTTAACAATGTAGATAGGTGATATCTGGAGTGCTTTGAAACATATCACAAGCCCTCAAATATGCCAACCAACACACCTGAAATTCCCCTATTTTTGTGGGTTACACAGCAGCTATTCAGGAATTCTATTTTTTAAACTAAAATTCAATTATCTCTAGAAGAAAAGATAGTAATAAATTCCATAGGGCAACTGAATTGATTAGACCCCTGTCCTTTTTTGCAGAAAAGACTGAGGGTGGTGGTGGACAAATAGACCAAAGGAGAAATTCAAATAGAGGAAAGGCCCAGAATAAGGAAACATAGTCTTTGGGAAAGAGGAACTGCTACTAAAGATGCCTGATAGGGCTCGTCATAGAACAGACAACCCTATAGCTTGCTTCTTGCCTATGCCTGTTAAAGGATTTCATACAAGCAACTAGAGTGGAGACTTGGGAGGAAACTCTTAAATTCAGACATCCCAAAGGGACTCTCGGTCTGCTCATTAATGCCTGATTTACTTATTCTTTCTGATCTCTTGTCTTGCAAAAGAAATTTATCTCTGTTTCTTTCATATTATTCCTGACCCCCCTAAAGAAACTCTTAAATTATTATTAATGCCCTTAATATTTTTTGCTAACTCCCACATATTTCATCTAAGTTCCTCCTTGGTTTAATTCTTCTCTGTTTTTCCATGTCACTGTCAGCTCCCATTTTGATTGATGTTTTCTCCAGAGGTCACATCAGAATAGAAGTCAGAGGTGACCACCATCCTCACAAGGAATAATCTAACTCTGAATTCCTCACATCTCTAAATAAGTATATAGATGGCCAAGTCCTCTGCAAACTTAAAATGATTCCCACCATCTTCTTGTTTTACGAAGCATGCCACATTTACAATTATAACTGAAGGAATAAGCAAAGAATCTAGGAATATTGCCTAGCTCCACTTGGTGATTTTCAGATGGTTAGAAAAAGAACAAAGGCTTCTGGTTTCTAGGGCACTTGTCTTAACTAATACACAGAACTGCATAATACATAATGCAGATGAAAACAATAGGAAGAAGGGTCAATATGACTCTTTCTCTGCATTCTGACACTTAGGCTGGGCAAAGATCCACCTGCACCACCATATGTACAGCAGAGAACTGAAAAGCTCTTCTCTTTGACCTCCTGGGATTCCTACATCAGATGGGATTGAGCTGAAGGCAACAGCTGGCTTGCAGATGTGCACGATTTACCCACATTTAACTAGTCTGGGCAGAGGCAGAGACATCTTTGAATGTGTACCCAATTCCATGTGGTCAATCAAAAGACTTCGGTCTATTTGGATGTCTCTGGGACCTATGTCTTCCCTTTGTTTACAGGCTGATAGGAACAGACTTGAGGGGGATTTTAATTGCGTTGGGGGTAAAGTGAGCATTTGAGACTGGGTCAGTATGTAGAGTCAAGTCAGATGGATAATGGATGGTGTGATGGTCCTGGAATGCAGGCTTAGACTGCCCTCTTGCAAACACATACTTATGAAGGAGTAATCTCGCTGAAAGAAAATGAGGCAAGATCTAGCTGACGTGGCTAGAAATTGCTATGAACTAAGAATTAGATAACATAGGAGGCAAAGTTACAGACCTACCAATCACCAGAGAATGAGCAGGGTCTTTTTTAATATATGCATGTAACTTAGTCCATGTTGTCTTTTTGCCTTGGTAAAAGAAAAAAGTGCACATAATGTTTATCTTTTCTGGAATCCTTTTGCCTGACCCAGACATAGACAGGATCAACAGACAGAAAGCTGAAATATAATATTAGAAACAGACCACTTTCAGTTTGTAGGTACTTTAAGTTACCAGAAAGTGATAGTTTTTATCTTCTCAATCTAATTACACTAAAATAGATTCAGAAGGGACTTGGTGCCTGAGGAAAGTGTAGTGCTGGATAGTGTTTTAGGCCAGGCTCCACCATCTATGTTTTATTCTGGTCTCGGGTCAGCCGTCTACCAGCTACACCATCCCTAACATTGGCTAGGGATTTGATTAGCTCCTCAATTACTTAGTCAGACTGGCAGGCTGTTCCCTGGTGCTTAGGAAGGATGGTTCTGAGCTGCTCTCTAATTGTGAAACTGATTAGTTACAGAGCCCTCATGGGTGACTTATAATCCTCACTTTAATATTTTGTAGTTAAAAATAGAAATTCCATAATAATATAAAAAGCTATTTTCATTCATTCTCTTAATTTCTATTAATGGCTTACTAAAATTGTTAATCCTAAACAGAGATTTAATTTCAAAATTTCAAAATGAATATATTAATTTAAAAAATTAAAAACATACATGTATTTCAAAATATCAAAAAAACTATTATACAAAGAACCCACGTTTTGTACAGCAGGTTATAAAATTGGAGGCAAATACAAATGCTTGGGGAAAAAATGGCACAATAGCTAAAGCAAGAGCTATACTAAATAATCATGCATATCAAAGAGCTAAAATACATTGCTCATATGTATTTACAATTTAACCTGATAATGTTGCCTATTAGGCATCTTTCCACATCCCAGACTTATAAAAATTTGTTTTTGTCTATTTAGATACCTGCAAGTCTTTGAAAGATTCACTAAAATAAATAAACTTCCTTTACTTTAACCTACATACCCCCCTTTTTCGCATTGCCCTTGCCCATGTCTCAGGATATCCAAAGAATCTTGAAAACAACACAAACAGGAATGGAATTGCACAGCATGACGGGACCTTCCTTATGCATGGCTGGCTGCCACTTGAAAGAGGGGAAAGAATGCATAGCAATGTAAGTCTACATGCACAGCTTCTGATTTGGCCCATGAATTATAGATGCACTTCTGAGGGGCCATTTCCCTTATGGTTTCTGAAGCAAAAACAGTGGATAAATATCTAATGCACTTGACCCAATATGTTAATCAGGCAGTAAGGTAGATACCCATGGTCTATCTATGCTAAGTTTAATTAATGGCATGTATAACTGTATAGTCCCTTTCTCGTCTCCTTAAATGCTACATAATGGGATACATTCTCCCACAAGAGCTGGAAAGTTTGTGTTTTCTAGTCATGAAGTTTTGCTCTCTATTGTAAGGTCAGCACATTCATTTCCCAGCACTCCCAGTTCCCAACTGCTATTTAAGCTATTAGTTCATTGAGTTCATCTGTCATGGGCCTGCTTTAACATGCTTGCCAAAGGCTCTGAGAACTGTTCTCGCTCTGCTATTTCTTTGTGCTAATGAATCACTTGGAACTAGTCAGATATAGCCTCACCATTGAATGTAACTCCTTATGTGAGTTCAGTGTATCAAAACCAGGCTGAACACTTGCACCTGTTCACTCGGCTACATCGCCTGTTCCTTTGTGAGGTGTCAAGGGTATCTACAAGTCGGTGGAGGGGGAAGCCTTCTTGCTTTGTCAACATGATAAGATGTGGCACAAGACCTATGTGTAAAGTGCCAAGATATATCCACAAAATAAATAGGAAGAACTTACATATGTTTAAAGCTACTCAGAGTTCTCAGTAGATACAACTGAACTTGGCTTTTGAAATTAAATACTCTTTCATGTGATTACAATTCTGATCATTATGATGATGACTCATTTAGCATTAGATTTCTCTAGAGTTCTTCATTTAAATGGGGATAACTCTGATCCAAATGAGATTTGTCATGGCCATTAGCATATCATTCAGGAACTTAAAAATAGTATTTCAGTTTATTTGTTTATTTATTGTACCTTAGTGTCCTGTTTCTGCATAATCAGGGAATCTATTGTCATTTAAAGTCCCAAACAGGGAGTGGATATCCTCGGAAAAAGTGGTTTGTCTACCTCTTCAGACTCCATGACAGGGAAGCCCCAGAAGTCATACAGAAAACGTAGCATTTGTAGGTGTAGACTATTCGGGCTTTATCCTGATGACTGAAACCATAGCTAGGTTGTTGTCTAGCTTATATGAGGGACACAATATCCTTCCTTTTAAGAAATGAATCACAAAAATCTCAGTCATTTTCAATTAACTCATGAGATAAAGATTCTGGGTTGTGTGATATATTCTCATTGCAAGCAGGAGATGCTCTTCTGAGAATCAGGATCTGGCATAAAGTTTATGTCTGTCTACTTCCATGGTAGCTTACGCTTTTACAGCTTTCTCTATTAGAAACTGTCTCCAGAGGGAGAAGGGACAGAGGCTTGGACCTGGGTGGTGCATACGTTAGCAGGGTAAGTGTTGACTGATCTCCCTAGAACCACCTGTGGGAACCTGGCAAAGCCAGACAGGTGCAGAGATGACACACTGTAAGCTCCATAAAGTGCAGGGATAGCATTGTGGTCACCAGTGCATTTTTTTTTTTTTTTTTGCATCTAATTTTATTTATTTTTATTTTTTTATACAACAGGTCCTTACTACTTATCTATTTTGTACATATTAGTGTATATATGCCAATCCCAACCTCCCAATTCATCCCACCACCACTCCCCCCCACCACCACTTTTTCCCCTTGGTGTCCATACATTTGTTCTCTACATCTGTGTCTCTATTTCTGCCTTGCAAATTGGTTCATCTGTACCATTTTTCTAGATTCCACATATATGAGTTAATATATGGTCTTTGTTTTTCTCTTTCTGACTTACTTCACTCTGTATGACAGTCTCTAGGTCCATTCACATCTCTGCAAATGACCCAGTTTCGTTCCTTTTTATGGCTGAGTAATATTCCATTGTACTTATACCCAGAGAAAACCATAATTCAAAAAGACACATGCACCCCAATGTTCACTGCAGCACTATTTACAATAGCCTGGTCATGGAAGCAACCTAACTGCCCAACGACAGACGAATGGATAAAGAAGATGTGGTACATATATACACCTGTGCATCTTTATTCATTCATGCATCAAACATTTTCAGCACCTACTCTGTACTAGGTGTGGCAAAGAGCATTGGGAAGACAGTGATGAACAAGACAGGCCCAATCTTCAAGGGCTCTAATCTATCAGCTCACATCTGCTCAGTCCTCAGGAAGATGGCATTTGCTTTTTACATTTTCATTCACTGAGCATTATGTAATTTTTCTGCTATTTATAGAAAGAGCTGGAAATTTAATCCAATAGGCATTTATTCTATTGATATACCTAGTATAAGCAAAGCACTATGTTAGGTGCAATAAAGGATGCAAAGATGGCTAAGACTCCATGGGTGCATAACATGGTGAGAGAAAGAGTGGGGCACTATGAGTGAGAAAATAAAGACAGTGTGGGAAGGGGACAGTCCATCCTCTTAGGAGTGGCTGTCACAGGAACAAGGATTTGATGGAATCCTTGCAAATCTGTATAGAGACAGTTTATGGTGGGAGCACATGATAGAGCCTGAGAGAAGAAAAGAGTAACGAGGGGAAAATGCAGATTAGGGATTATTGAGTTAACTCCTGAGGCTGAAAGAGGGAGTTCAAAAGTGGAGTTTCAGGAAAGAGAAAGGAAATTACAGAATATAATAAAATGTGGAGCAAATGCCAAAAGAGTCTTAATATCATACATGGTCTTAGAATGCCTTTACTTTTTAAATTTCCTATCTGAAGAATGTTCCATCAGACTTTAAAAATTGTCCTCATCATTCAAGGTCTTTCTGAAGCCCTACCTACTCTATTTAACCTTCCCCAACTGTTGAGCCAGTATTGCTCTCTGTCTTCTTGAAATGCATACAAGCCCATTTGCCTTCTAAAACAATTGTATGCATAGAGTTACATACACTTAATCCTTACTTGGTTGAGTTTTTTCTCTCCAGGTGTTAAGCTTCTCAAAGAAATTGTTCATCTTGTTCTTGTGTCTTCCCTCCATAGTATATAACAAGGCACATAATGAGAGCTAAAGAAATACTTACTGCTCTGACCAGGCAACATGACTTAGAGCTATAAAAACCCCTTTGAAATTCCCACCAGCAATGACTTTCGTCGACTTATGATCCTAAGACTCTTAATCAAATCTTTTCTTACTTAGTATTTATTCATCACTCCTATATACATCTGCTAAGTGCTATAAAATAGATGGGACACTGACACAACCTTGACCTCTAGAAATGACTCAACATCATTCCAAGCATGACCCACACCTTAGATCTGAGTGCCAGACTTATGCCTTCTTTCTTGTTCCAGTAATTTACCTGTACATTCTCTTATCCTTTGAAATAATTGAAATAAGTGCAGTGTATATATGGGAGGCTTCTCCACAGAAGAAAATAAATGTACTCACCAGCTGACTTTTCATTCCCGCAAAGCAAGTGCCTGAAATTCAAAGATAAGTGTACTGTTCCGCATCCCTAATTATCCCAACTTCACAATCCATACTTTAAGGTAATGCTACTAACAAATCACCCAAGCTATCAAAGAGGACGTGCACTTTAAAGAAACATTAAGTAATACCTTTATGTGCAAACTGCTCATATTTCTAATAAAGTAGAAAAAATATGATTTTTCCCTTGACCATCAAAAGGCATGTGCAGATCAGCATTTGAAAATGCTAAAATAATTAGCCAATAGTTTGAATTTAGGGAGAATCTGATACTTTTTTTTTCTGACAGACTGACAGTGTATTATAAATTCCAACAATTTATGTTTTAAGGCCCCAGCTTCCCATGCCTGCCAGCCATGTCACAGCCTTGAGGAATTATGGCTGTTTAATCAGGGTTGAGCATTTCCATGCTCAACCTTCAACCAGTGATGCTGTGCCCATGTTTTCACCAGTGACAGATGAATCCACTTACTCTAGCGATTCCTGCATGACAATACTTTAGAAGCCCTGCTAAAGTTCACCTTTCTCAAAATATCAAAGTTTAACAGCACAATGACCTTCTAATATTTGTTTTCAACTGTTTATAACCAACAGTTCATTACTTTACCAACACGGAGAGGAAGGAAGCTGGTTAATGCTCACTTACAGAGCAGGTACTGGAGCAGATAGTAGGACTGGGAATTGGACTGCGGGAAATCCCATACAGAAAAGTCCAGGAGGATACTAGCCTCTTAAGCTGCTGATGGGATGAGAGAAAGAGTTAGAATTATAACAGTTTTATCTGTCTTTCAGTGTTGCTTAAAAACGGCATGATTCCTTCCATGACATTTTTTTCTATGTATAGTTGGTCATTTCTGTTTAAAATTGTCACTCGGCCACCCCCTTTGGTCATGGTCATTCAGTCTAAGCCTTCTGGGATAATCCAGAAGTCTCAACAGGCAAAGCATATTCTCCTGTGCTTGGATTTGGACTCTACCCACATTTGTGCTTTTCTGCTCTGGCAAATAAAATGGGATCATATGTAAGTTGGGTGGAATCCTGTTTGCCACCCAAGCTTAAAACTTAGCTTGAGTTTTTAGTTCCATCTCCTGATCGGTCCTTCTGGGTCTCAGTATTCTAATGCAGAAGAGAAGCACAGTGGGTATACCCACATGAATTCATTACTAGCATTCATGTGCCAGACACTGAATTATTTCATTCAATCCACTCAATATCTCAATGAGGGAGCTAGCAGGATCGTCTGCATTTCACCGATGCAACTTGAGACTGAAGATGCAACACTGAGTTTGTTCATCCACACTATCAGAAAAATACAGAGCTGGGGTGTGACCCATGTACCCTGGTATCAGAGCCTGTCTCCTGATCACCACCTTATACAAGAGGATACGAATATTTCTCACCAAGACTCAGCAGAAAACCTGTCTAAACCATCCACAAAATTCTTACCTATCCTCCAGGGCCCTCTCTGAACCCACTGACATCCTGAGAATGTGTGTTTATATTTTTAGGAATTGTGATACCAAACGGGACATAGGCCCCTACCCATCTTATAACACCAGGTACCCTTAGGAATCCCCTAAAAGTCACTTCTTGTAAAAAAAAAACTGGCTTTTCACCTGTTTGTTTCTAAGGAGACAGGGATTAGTTGTGTGTGTCTACATATGCAGTAAGAGTTCATTGCCCATAGTAACTCCAATTGACTGAAGTGGTTACATGGAGGGTTATGTCGGAACGAATTGTGAGACAATGTGAAGGCTCTGCTGAAAAGTGTTGTTACCCATGAATAATGACTGCTATGGGGACTGGAGGCATGAAAAGAGGGGCACGTGCTATATATTTGCCATCTGTGCCATATATCCTTGACACATAATTACAATGTCTTCTCAGAAACTGGATGAAGAAGGGAGATCTTACACTTATCCTTGGATGATTTCCTTTCCTTTTCATCTCTTTCCATCATTTATTCAGTTTTTCCCCTTTCTGATATATACTCTACATTAGTTAAGTTTGGGAATATAGAGATAGAAAAGAGGCCACGAGTAATATCTCCAGACCTAAGCAAGAATCTTGATGAGAGCAGTGGCAAATTTTCCAATGCCATTCTCTTTTGAATGTCTCCTTTTAAATTCTAGTGGGTTTAAGAATAACCCAAGGAGCTTGTCTGAAATGCAAACTCTGGGTTTTACCCTCAAGAGATGCTGATTAGAAACTCAGGGCAGGTACCACAAACCTGTATCTAAAGGGCACTCCAAATAACCCTGAGGCAGGGGGCCTTCGGGTCACAAATTGAGCAATACTGTCCTAAAGCCAGGTAAGTTTCCTTCTTACCCATGAGCTGGAAGAGGATCTAATACCAGTTAGAGCACCTGCTCTTTTTTCCCATTTTGGGCTCATCTAATACTCTTCCAACAAAGTCACCGTGAGATGTTTTAACAGACGTCCCACAACCTTATGTTTCAAAATGAAATTGGAAAAGTCCTATTCCTGGGCTCCCTACCCTTCTCAGATCCTCATTTTCTCTGTCCCCTGCTTTATCCTTCTTTTTTTTTTGTCTACACGGAGTTCCATCTCCTCATCCTCACAGATCATGCATTATTTTGAGGATGGATGGATGTCTTACTTTACTTTGTATTACTTATAGTGAGCATACATAATAAGCATTCAACAATGTGTTTGAAAGGGAATAAAACAGATCGAGCCCTTCATTGATTCAACTGTCCTCTTGAGCAAGTCGGTTCATGGCTCAAGGTGCCTATTTATTATGGTTATTCATGATATTGATGAAGATAACAGCAACAGCCATTAACTGAGCTTCTTTACCAGGTGCATAATATTGTGCTGTGCTGTTTTACCTTCGTTTGTCATTTCACTTATAACAATCCAGCGAGGGTGTCAGTGTAGGCCGAGAGGAGGAAAATGGGCAGACCCTTAAGATGTAAGTTCCTTTCTCATCATGTGGAAAACAATGACCACTGAGCCCACAACCAATCAAACCACATCCTCTGGAGCTGCTGAGTGGAAAGAGCTGACTCCTAGGCATTAATCATGTCCATATATGAATGAGGAGCTTGTGTGGAAAGGTAGTTATTTATAAGCAGGCAGGCAAGCTCACTCGCACTTCCCTTTCACATACACATAAGCGCTGGACTTTTTAAGACACAAAGGTGTCTTTCAATTTATCTTTTTTTTAAGACCTGTGTGGATATAAGGATTACAGGTTTCCTGCCTGTCCAAGAAGAGTGATCGCTTTGCTCTCTAAGAACTTAACTCCCAGGCTTAATTATTATGCGAGTGTGCCAGTGTATTAAGCCTGTAGGCCAAAAACAATTCGAAGTCTATGCTGCATTGACTTTCAAATTATTTCATTTCTAATTCAGATGCACGCTTTCATTAAGGCATTTATCACTTTTTCATAATCAGCCAGATTGTCCCATGACTGTAGTCCTCAAAATCCCTAGCCCCACGAGGTCCACATCAGTAGCAATAATTGACATTTCATACCCTCCCATGTTGAGTCAGGCTTGGAGGCTCCCCGCCCACCGCCCCACAAGTACTTCATTTCATCTTTCAACGTAATTCCTACTCATAGAAAATTTGTCAAGTACTGCAGACCTTGTCAGCGAAGATGTTTGTTCTTAATTATCAAGCCATTGTGGGGCTCTTGGAAAGGTGGACACTTTATATCACAGACACATGCAGAATTCCTTGAAACTAGTCAAATGGCTTTTGTCAGTTAATCAGATTTATTACTTCCTCAAATGTGTCACATTCTTAGAAAAATTAACAAGTACAGATATTCAACAGTCTTAGACAAGAGGAATTAACAAATCACCAAAGAATCTTGAAGTCATACCTAATGTTGATAACCTATCCCTTGCAAACATAAGTTCCCATGATGGATAAGCCAACAGCCTTAAAGGACCAATAGTCCTTCACCATCCAGACCTCCAAACTTCAGGGAGGAATGTTCCCACCATGCATATCATATATTATGATATATGGGAGGAGGAGGGAGTTTCTGGGATATTAAGAATGAGAACTTTTTGCTGTTACTTTGTTCATAACATTTTTACTCTGTACTTAATTTTTTTCCTTATTCTACACTTTGGAGCTAAGGGATGGAGTCAGATACAGGGAAGGGAAAATACTTGAAAAATAAGTGAAATTAGGAAGCATCCCATAGGAGAGAAGGCTAAAGTGGAGGATGTTTCTGATTACCTTGATGACTTAGGTTTCTTTTCATCAAAGAAACTTTAGAACAAGGGAAACCTTGTAGATTTATGACAAAAGATGTATGTCAGTAGTACTAAAAAAAAAAAAGGCTGATCTCTTGCTATTAAAAATGTGACAGTGACCCCTGAAAAACAGCACTTTTTGGAAAATCAACTACAATAATATACATGGCACTGTTTGTTAAAACTGTAAATAGCATATTCATTATCATGGGTAATGTTTTTAAAAGTTTAGCGCTTAAATAAGCAATTTATTTGATCTCTGAAAAATGTAATCTGTTTTAAACAGCTCTGTTAAGCAAAACTAACTTAAGAATAAAGATTTAATTTTGACTTTTGGTTTAGGGGGAGATTTTCCATATATATATGATATTTTCCATGTCATATGATATACATGATATGTTTATATATGTTTTATATATATTGGAGATAGATGGATATACAAACATATATATATATATATATAATACATATTATATATTATATTATTTGACAAAAGAGATGACACCCATTAATATTCCAGGACATTGCACCTTCTTTCTCCAACTTTCTTGCACTCTCTTTCTCATCCCTGCAGATGAGACGGGAACTGTGCAGTCACTTAGAGTCAGCAGCTGAATAAAAATCTGGGGTTTTGTGTCCTAATTTGGGATAACTTTCTGATTTGGAAGAAACTGCCCTCTTAGTGCTACCAAGGAAACCCACACTCCTCTTCTCACTGCAATACACCTGGGGTGGCTGGAAAAATTCATTAATAACTATACTCAGGTTTAAGCCAACCTATAAAAAATTAAAGAAAGAAAAGGTATTCTATGTAGGATGTATGATTTAAGGACAACCTGAATAACAATGGAGAGAGTTCTGTGTATCGTTAATGGAAACCTGGCCAGTTCCTACCTACTAATGAATAATAGTCTGACAAGCTGAGAGCTAAATATCTGGGGGAGGACTTGGAGATTCCAGGAATCCTGAAACTAATTAAGGTATAAATATGAGTGTCCTGAAAAGCACCAGGATAGATTTGGGGAGAGGAATGCACATCAAGATGACATCACTATCCAGTGAATAGCCTCAGGTGGGGTAGGATGTCTAAATGGAATTGGGCATCTGGAGGACATGAAAGGAATTTAAAGAGTGTTTGGGAGACCTAAGGGAGAGGAATTTGTATTTTTGTGTCTTTTTTGGCTTCTGATCTTTATGTTGATCTACTTATATCAAGGAAAATAGAATACGTCAAGCTGGTGTGAGAAAAAGAAAAGTGCTTTTCCATGGCTTGGAGGGGATGAAGTGGGGCACAGTGGGAGGATGGTTTCTGGCCGCTCCTGGGACAGCAAATGAGACAAGAAGTCCCATGAGTGTTAATAAAGCCTGAAGCACAGCGCGTGGAGAGAGAGCGTGCTCACACTCAGAGATTTGCTTTGTGTATCATCTGAAACCAATCAAGGAGCAAAACTGCAGAAAGCTCTCTTGGCATCTGTTCCACCATTGATACTGGGGGAAGAGGAGAGGATTTATACATAGAGACCCCCATTAACACTAATGAAAAGTAGGCGGGTAAATCCCATGTGCATGAGAGCAAACACTGCGTTTTGGGGGGGGGGGTAATTAAGAGCTAAAGAAAGCTTACAGTTGCTCGCAACTGCACACATGCTCCTGGTGAAAGCCCCTTCACAGCAGCGCTGCAGTTGCTTTCTCTAGTTTCAATGGTTGGAGCCTAACAATTGTTAACCACCTCTCGCCCTAGTTCTCCTCTAAAGGAATGAAAGGGAATGATGTATTGGAAGTGGCATTACTTGACACTATTAGCAGAGGGGCTCTCAAGGGAAAGTACAGGCAAACAAGGGGAGAAATTCAAAAGGAATCTAAAATTAAGCAGAATAAAAACTAAGTGGCTCAAAGGAAGCAACCCCATAATATAAAGTCACTGCCAGCACCCCATCCTTTGGAACTGTAGCAGAAAGAAGAGTTGTGTGAGGACCAAGAATTTGGATACTAGTGAACAGCATGTCTGCAGACTGAAGCTATAAATCTGCAAAGAAAATACTCCAATGACTGCAGGAACGGAGAAGAGAAGGCAAGAGTTACAAAGTCATCCCTCTTACTCCTCTATGCGAGGCCTGGCGATACAGTGGTATACATTCATTCTGAATTCCAGAAATATCCAAGAGCAATAAAAATACTTGTCTCTTACCAGGACATGCTCAAGCTCCCAAACCAACACTTGAACTTAACCATGTCAGAAAACAATAATGAAATTTTACAAATATTAGATGCATGCAAAATGTCTTATTTGTTAATTGTACTGATACAGCATGAGGAAGTTCTCACTGGGGTGCAGGTCATGAAGGCATGTTTTAATTCACTGCAAATTCAGTAAGTATTCAGAACATCTTCATCTTTGATGACTCTAGCTCCCTGCCCATAGCCTGTCATACAATATAATCTCAGCCTAATAACTGACTGGCTGAATAAATAAATGAGGTTGTTAGACAAGCTAATTTTGAATTGAACTACCTTCCTATCTTGAGAGTAATCAGTTTGCTCTCTGCTTCTCAGTCCATATCTAGAGTAATGTTTTTAATTCTAAGTAACCCAATTTCAGAGAAATATTGATAAAGAATAAGTCCAAGAAGGTGAGATGTCCATGAACAGTGTTACATGAAATCTAGGTGAAAGAATTGAAGAAAAATTTTTCTACGATAGAAAATACTTAAGACAAACAGCACATCAGCTTTTGCATACTTGAAGGGTTGCCATGGAGAACACAGATTTTTTGTGGATGAAGCAGTTTCCTTGTTAGAATAGTTTCAGCTGCTCTAACAGAGAGACCCAATAACAGAACATGAACTAAGCAGTTCAGGGCTGACATGGCAGCTTCAAGGTTTGGGGGGAGGGGGTCCAGGATCTTTCTATCTTTCTCTCCCAGACTCTGCAAAATGTCTCCATATCTTGGTCCAAAATTGCTGCTCCAGCTCCCACCTTCACATCTAAACTCCAGGCAGCAGAAAGTCAGAAAAAGAGGGAGTGAAAGCATGTGCCTTCTTTTTAAGAGTAAGACCTAAAAGTTTCAAGTATTTCTACCCACATCCATTGGCTAAAACTTAGATATATGGCCACATTTAACTGCAAGGGAGAATAAGAAATGTAGATTATTTCTGAATTTTTAAAATTAATTTTTATTGGAGTATAGTTAAGAAATGTAGATTTAAGCCACTATTACTATGAAAAAAGAAGAGAATAGATAATAGAGAAAACTGGCTATTTCTTCCACAGTCACATGTATAGAACATGGATCATTTGTTGAAAGTTTGTGGGAATGATTTCAGGTAGCTGGGTAGGTCCCTTGACATCTATATGGACTAATTTTAGGAAAGGATTTCTAGCAATTGGATATAGCATGTTATATAAAGTATAATATTAAAACATGTGCATTACCTATAAAATATGTATATTAACACATAATATATAACATATAATGAATATTATACCATAAGTAAATACACTTACCTATAGCATATAACATTTATCTATATATGACACATGTTGAATAAATGATAATTAGAATAATGATAAAAGAATAAAACCCCTTGGGCATTTCTTTTGTGTTTCCACTTATCTATCTAATCTGATTCAGTCCTGTTCAAATCCAAACCCTTCCTGATTTGGAAGAAATTGCCTTCTTAGTGTGGCCAGGGAAACCCACATCCTTCTTTTTACTGCAGTACACCCAGGGTACGTGGAAAAACTCACCAATAAATGCACTTAAGCAGTTTAGGTCTGACAGAGCAGCTGCAAGATTATTGTCTACAAAATGAGGATAATAAAGATGCCTCTCTCTCTACCTTGTTACTGGAAGGAGGGAGTAGAACTATTGTGGTATCAGATTACATAGGTGTAAACAGGAAACAGTCAAAGTATTTTATATGCTGTACTTAATATCTTTGCATATGTCTAATATTTTTATATGCTATTACATATGTTACTATGAAATGCATTTATATTTTATATGTAACACATATATTAACACTGTGCTTTATATAACATACAGTATCTACCTTAAATGATTATTATTTAAGTGTAGGTATAATTGCAAATACTATCTTCTGAAATACATTCTACATAGAACAGATCAATGAGTTCAACCACTAAGTGCATGAAAACATGCTAAACAGCACTAGTTACCAGGAACATGCAAATCAAAACCATAGTGAGATACCACTTTACATCAACCAGGATAGCTATAATAAAAGAGATAGCAACAAGCATTGGTGGGGATGTGGAGAAATTGAAACACTCATACATTGTTGGTGGGAATGTAAATGGTGCAGACACTTTCAAAAATAGTCTGATGGCTCCTCAAAAGGTTAAACATAGAGTTACCATGTGATCCAGTAATTCTCTTCCTAGGCATATATCTAAAAGAAATTTAAAAAGTATGTCCACACGAATATATGTATGTGACTGCTCATATAAGCATTATTGCTAACAAGCGAAAAGTGGAAACAATGCAATTGATTAATTACCCTATGTAATGAATGGTAATAAAGTGTGGTATGTCCTTAAAGTGAAATATTATTCGGCAATAAAAGAGGAATGAAGTACTGATACCTGCTAAAACTTGAAGAACGTTATGCTAAACATATGCTAAAGAAGCCAGTCACAGAAGACTATATATTTTATGATTCCATTTATATAAAATGTCCAGAGTAGGTAAATCTATAGAGACATTGATTAGTGTTTTCTTTGGGCTGTGGAGACAGAGGGAAATAGAGTCAATGAAAATGTTCTAAATGGTTTATGGTGATGTTTGTACAAGTCTCTGAATATACTAAAAACTGTTGAATTGTACACTTTGAGTGGATGCAGAGTATATGAATTTATTTCAATAAAGCTATTTTTTAAAAAGTAAAAGAAAATGCTAATGCCCTAGAGCAGGAGTCTTAAGCATATGATCGGAAACTGTATGGGCTATATTTGAACCCAGCATGCAGATGAATGTTTTTAATATATTAGCTTACATATATGAAAGATCAAGAAATACATGCCATGAGAAGCTCAGCTGTGAATCATTTCAGCCTAGATTCTAGGACATGGGTACCATCCCTGGGTACACCATCCTCCAGTTGCTGATTAAGAACAATTTGGTGATGCATCTGAGTCATAAACAATATTAACTGTGTTATTAACTTCTGATAATGAGTCTACTTTTGGAGAATAAGTTAACTTTTTATGAAACCCCTAAACTAAAAGTGGAGCCATCACCTGTAACACCAACTAGAAAGGCAGAGTTTAGGTATGGTCTGACGGAAAGCATTCAGTTCTTTTAGAATAGTTCTGAGATAGAAACACCAGTATTATCATTGACTTGATTAAAACTGACCAAAGATTAAAGGTAAGTCCATAACCGTTATTTTTATGGAAATAGATTTAGTGTCTCCCATGGGCCTGCTCTTAATTTCCTGCAGAAAACCCAAACTCTTTAATAACTGAAAACCTGTACTCTACCCTTGTTATCAACGAAGCTGCATGTTCTTATGTCTATTTAAAAGTGCAATAACTTGGCCAACTGTGAGAACACCTTGGCGTCCCCATTGGTACAAAGTGAAGAGTCCCACACTGGAGCCTTCTCTGAGTTCGCCCCCTGGTGGCAGCACAAGGGGGAATCCCTACCATCTGACGAATACTACTCATTTTCTACTGCTCGAAATACATCAAGTTAGATATAAAAAGCTTGAATGTCCAAAATTTCGGGAATCTTGGTCCTAATGCAAAGCAAAATGTGTCAGATGTAAGACAAAAATACTTATTTTTCCCCTCCTCTGGTTCAAGTGAATCTAATACAGGAATTACACAACCCTCACTTCAACAATTGTTCTAATTTTTCTTTGTTATTATTTTTGGCAGTTCTTATCTTTTTTCTTTCCTAATTTTAATTAACTTCACTTGTCTTAAAAGATTGATTGAAACTTTCAGTGTTTTTATTTTTTCTATAACTACAGTTTCCCAAGCACTGCTATCTCAGATAAAAATGCGTAGTACAGAAAGCAGTTTACTCAAAATACAATACCTTGAAGCAAGTGAAAAACTTCTCTAATGGCCCAGCTTCTGTGAATGGTTTGATGTGTTACCTTTAGGCCTTCCAGACATTTTATAATCAGACACTCTAATACTGAATGCTCTCTGTTCGCTTTCCTTACATCTATTCTGTGCAACCTGTTTCCCTAAGTGCTTCTGTTCTTCCACTATCCTGACCCAAACTTCTGTTGTTAATTATTAGAGCAAAAATTAAAAGTGATCATAGATCTTGGTGATCCCATTGTTATTAGGTAAACCTTTGGCCAGCTTCCCTCCTCATGATTTCATTCACATTTCAACAGAGATTAATTGTGTCTGCCATACCAGCTCATTTGAGGTCTATTTCTCGAGTCAATATCAATCATTTAAATGTGGTGTGGTCCTGTGGGATTCAAATTAGTCCAAATGGTAACTGAGCTGCTCTATTCCCAGAATTTGGTACTCACAGTTTTCCTTTCCTCATCAGAGCAGAGACATAAGCAAATTCAGTGATAAAGAGCATTGACCATTCATGCAGGCAGTTATAGGCTGATAGTGGTAAAGTGATACTATATTTTCACAAGCGTTTTCCAATAACTGCTTGCTGGCTTATCAAGTTAGGCAATAATTACCGGTAACAGGAAACATGCTTGGATTCAAAGCTTTATTAAATAAGAATTTGTTTTCCCTTCTCCTTTTATACTTAAACAAATTATCCTATTTATATCTACTTCAACATTCCTTTTGTTCCTAACTCTCTTATAGAGACATGTGAGCATTATTAAGACACAAAATAGCTTTTCTTTCTTTACATTGAAACTACCTGGAAAAGATTTCACATTGAAAAGAAGACCATAATTGTTGATAAGGAAAACAACTATTCACAAAAATCATTTTGTGCATGTGATTTGTTGTGCCATGAGTGACTAGAAGTTTTCTTAGAATCATCTGACCCATGTCTTCATGCAAATGGAAAAAGGAATACATAGACTATTGCTTTGTGTTGCTATAATAAATACCTCTGTTCCCTTGAGACCAACAGTAACAATCATTTGTGGGGTTATGGTGGTGACAGGAGTTATAAGTTGTCCCATAACAAGGTAATATGAACATATTCCCAGAAACTAGCATTGTTCCCCAATCTGTGTTTGCTGAGGTTGTGACATTTAATGGGCTATTGCCCAAGCTTTTGCAGCGATATTCTAATTAACTCACATTCCCCCAGTGATTCTATTATTACAGATAGAAGTCATAATTCATGTGCTAATATCCAACTCTGTAGCCAGAGGTTGAGAAATCTAGACTATGCATCAAAATTTTAGTTCAATATTCATGCAGCTTCTAAGGTGCTAAGGCAGGTGATGAAAGAACATCAGATTTCTTGCCTGGTCAGCTACCAACATGTTCAACTGCATGTTATTTCTTTTCTCATTTCTTGGGGCAATAAATGAACTGACTTGAATAATTGACATTTTAAAGCTAGCTCACCTTAGAAATAGCATAATACTTTTATTTAACCTTCTAATTAGGAGAAAGATTAAATGAGATAGTATATATAGAATACTTGGAATAATGCGGATCCAGTGTAAGCACTCTATAGAGTTCCTGTCATCTAGTTTAATGTTCTTTTACTGCACCAAAGAGTGACATGTAAAAATCTTTTACTTAGTTTTATACATAACAGCCAACATGTTTCTTGAAAAATCTATTGCTCTGGATTCATTTTAATTTTATCAGCTTAATATAGTTAGGATGAATCCAATTATTCATAAGTCTAGATCTCTAGACCAAAAATTAATTCTTATAAACTCTTCAGATTCCATCATTATGAATACCCATATTTCAGCTATCCCATGTATTTTTGGAAGAAACTACTTAATTTTTATTTCTAAAGTAAACAGCATGCCATTGATGATAATTGTTTAAAATATTCATTTAGTATGTATTTAAATAAAATAACCAGCCAATATTTCTGAATACATATTGCACACTTTTTCATTCTCCAGATACTTATTGAGCCCCAGGCACCATTAGAGCTGGAGGTTTTACTTTGCTAAATGAGGTGGGGAGGAGGGTTGGTATCTAAGGCAAAATGAGTAGATGGTCAATTGGATAAAAGGGTAGGGTTCAAAATAGTCTCTTAACCACCATTTGCACTTAAAATCAAAACCTCCAGTTGTGGCCTTCTTCGTAATCATTGTTGAATGTTCATCAAAATGATTCAAATAACACCCCTGACTTTGTATGATACATGACATGAGTGGATCATTTTTATGGTAAAAGCCTCAACTCAATATTAGATCACAACACTTTGTGGTTGTTTGCAAGAAAACAGGGAATTTCCTATTACTCTTCTTTTATCATCCATATGGTACCTTTAACACAGGCAGGAAAATTCTACAGAACAAGTGCTGGACACCTTTCCATCCTGACTCTGGGCCCCTCAGCTAACGTTTTAACTGATTAGATCATCTCATTGTTGACCTCTCAGTTTTCTAGTCAGACCTTTATCATGGAGATGGAGCTAGGTCAGGCACCACCAAGAAGGCATTGCTTGGAAGAATAAATTACCTCTAAAAGTACCTCTTACATAATTAAGCTAGCATGACAACTACTTAACTGACAAATTTCACTCCAGCGTTCCCCATGATCTGGCTCTCCAGTGTTCTCTTATTTCAGAGCCCACTTGTTCATATTCCTCCCACCACATGGATCCTCTCGTGCTCCTTGAACATGCCAGGCACAAGGAGTTACATACTTTTCTGTTATTTATTTTTTTTTCCTGCTTGGACCCTCTTCCCTAAAGTATCCACGTGGCTACATCTTCAGACTTTTGCGAAAATGTCACCACTTCAGTGAAATCTATCCTATCCTTTTTAAAATTTTACCACCACCATCCTTTCATTGCCAGCCGCCTCTCCTGCTTTATCCTTCTTCAGAGCACTTACCAGCAACTAACACATTCCATATTTTAATGTGTATCTGATTAATTAGTTTGTTTATTTGTGCCCCCATTCTTGCCCAGAAACTAAACCTTAGAGGGTAAGGAGTTTTCTGTTTATATCACTGCTAAACCCTAAAAGTGTATATGGCATATGCTAGGCATTAAATACATATTTAAAAGAAATGAAGTTTCTCTTGTCTCCATACTACTCTTTCCTCAGTTGAGATTCAGGTCATCAGATGACACTTCCTGTTGACTCCAATTCATAAGTAAACTTCTTTAATTGCTAAAACACTCTCCAAACCACCCCATTTATCATACTTCGATCCAAAGCTGCCCAATATTCTCATGCTCAGAATAACAAGAACTCAAGGGTGATTATCTTTCATGTGCTATATATTAATTAATTAATTATCTTATTCATTTATTGTTAGTACATGTGTTTCTTCTCCACCCCCATCCCTAAGCATACACATTAGAGGTGAAATTCCAGGAAAGTAGGCATTTAGCTTGTTTTTTTTTCAGCAATGAATGGCCAGCAGAGAAAAGTATATACATGTGCAATATTTTTAAGAGACATAAATTGAATTAACTATGTAGGCTAATCTCTCTAAAATCTAGAAAGAAATATGGTAGGCTCTAGGAGGTGAGATTCTGGGACCGGATCTTTCATTTCCTGCCATTACTTCTCTACACAAATTTTATAGTCTAAACAAGTTGACCTTTTCTGAACAAAATCCCCAGTTTTCACTCCAGTGATTTTGCTTACACCATTCTGCTTTCCTGAGGAATTAGAACCTGACCTCATAGTAGCTTATGACAGTCTTTCATATGCTTGCTAATCATCCCTCGAACATGAATCCTTTCATCACCTTCTCATTTAGCATCACAGTCGTCTTTTCATAGTGCTTTAAAAAAGGCATGTAGGGGAAGTGTTGGTACAAAAGTATGGTAATAACAAGGAGAATGTGTGTCTTGTCCATTAACTGATCTCAAGGAGTTTACAGACTGTCACTGCAATCTGATGTGTGCATGCTTTGTAAGATCAACTAATATTCATTGACAATTTACTATTTGCCTAATTGATAACTTCCAAAAGCATGGTCTGCAAATAAAGGGACTCAGAAGGAGCAGGAACAAGGCAGTGACTCCTTCCTACATAGTGGAGTGTCAGTTCCTGCTGGACAGTATGCCAGGGCTCATCTCTTGACAAACTATACCTTGATACTCCCACTTTATTTTTCTTACTGCTCACTGCACATTGTCAGGATGTCCCAGATGAAAAGTTATAACTTCCTTCAATGATCTGAATATATTGTTTTTTCTCCAGAACTGATTCTCCTCTAAAAGCCTGCAGGTTATGGCTTTTCAGTCCCACAGAAAGATAGGAATTCCAGGTATTTAGTCAGGATTTCAAACTGATGTATCAGAGGGAATATTTACACTGCATGACTCCAGCTAATAGAATGCTGTATTCTTTGATGCATATGGCAAGAAAAGATGAAGAGAAGAGTTCAAAAGGCACAAGGGATATGACCATTTTGGGTTTTACCCTAAATGGAATAATTAAATATAAGTTGTAGGAAAATGGATGGGATTGTTTAAAAACAGATCACATTTACACATACCATACTTTGGTAAGGAGGCCAAATAGCTTAACTCATGGCACGATTATTATTGACAACTGTGCATATAATATGAAATGATTATTTTTACAAATATATATCTACATCACTTAGTGGATGAATGAAAAGATAACGCACTAATATACATATGTTGTGCAGACACATCCACTAATGTATTCACATAAAGGCAGCATTAACACCACTTATAAAACTCTCATTGTTTACGGTTTTGTACTGTGATCAGTCCTCTACATACATTAGCTTATAATTTCACTCCTTTGATTTCTTCACTGAAATTAGCACAGTTTTGGCAAATAGAAGATATTCTAATATATAGATGTTGGGTTTGGATTAGTGAGGGAGTTGAGCAAGGAGAGGACTAAAGTGAGAGAAAAAAGAAGAGCTTGGGAATTTGATATTCGTAACTGTGTTTCCAAATTTTTCTTGTGTCTTGTAGCTTTGTGTTGTATTCAGGAGGTATCAGTGAATGATTTTCAGACACCTCTTTTCCTTTCCAATTAAATCTCTCATTTTTCATTTAAATTAGAGACATATTACTCTCTCAGTGAGCACCATGATGAAAGTATGAGGATAATACACATCTAAGGAGAAGAATTCTGAACAAATAAAATTTGGAACAAATACATTTGCAGAGTACAGTAGCCACTTTGACAAACCAATATTTTTCAAGGTCAATGCAGGAGTCCTTGGGCTATTGATCATACAATGAAATACTCTACCCTAGAAGAGCAATGGTACATTGTACACATGTAATACCCTCAAAGGGCTTCAGCCAAGTGACATTTCTAATACAAGCCACAGGCAACATCTAGCAATGTGTGTGGAATTGCTTTGTGTCTAGAATTTCAGGAAAATCAAAGGAGTTAAAGTTCTTTAACCATACAAATCTCATCAGTTTTGCTCTTTGTTATTTCCCCACTCTGTTTTTCAATTAAATATAATTCAAGGCTGAACTAAAGTGGCCAGCAGTTATTCAGGACTTAAAAGATTCTTAGAAACCCTTAGGAAAGACATGGATCCAGAAAAATTTGACACTATTCTAGTACATTTAGAGGCACCTTCTTCTACTTTCTCCTTTCAATTTGTTATTTGTCATAATAAACAGATTTGCTCTGAGTCAACAAATCCAAACCAAGGAAAGAGAAGACTTCAAGAGGATCAAGGTGAATTAACTTCCATGCAAGAGAAGTTCTTCAAGATTTTCATTTGCATGTAGATAGCAGTGTGGTGATAAGCTTGGAGACATCTTTCATTCCAAAATGTATCTATGGGCAATCGGTGCAGTAAGTAACATCTTGTAAATGACATGATCACACCCAAATTGTATGGACTAGAAGTCAGTTACTTTTATAGCATGCTTTCAGAAGACACTACTTCGTTTTGATTCATAATTTCAGTTTCACAAAAGAATGAAGATCAAAGAGCCATAAAACCTAATAAGAATAAAACCACTTCATGAGTTTATTTTTGGCATTAAATGAAAACAGATTTTGGTTTTATTTAAATCTTTCACAGTGTCGTTCCAGAGACCCACTGAGAATGGTTTTATGTTCATGCTAAACATTAAAAACTAAAATTTTTAAATAATGAAAAAAATTGAGCACACTGAAAAAGACCTGAGTGTTTTTATTGACCAAACTAAATGAAATGCAAAAAGTAAGTGCTACGAAGGATACAAGCAAATTGGATTATTTTATCCTGTTCAGTTTTGAGGAGCTTAGACTGCTGTTGTTTTCACAGTGAAAAGACCAGACAATATTCCAACAACAACCTCAGCCCAGCATCGATTTCCTAAAGTCACGGAACACAAATATTTATTCCTAGTTCTATAACCCTAAAAGAGTTGCAAACGGGCAGAAAAGTGCAACAAAATAATGAATTGTGTTTTGAGCTGTTTAAGAATTAAGTACTCCTCCACACATTAGTAAGTTTAAAGTTTACAGTTACACTTGTTTTTTTGTGGAATTGTGGCCTGCAGTCAAAAGAACTGTTTAGGGAACGTTAACGTTTATCTAATAGTTGGAAAATCAAAATGTATGCTCAGTTGGTTTCAGCACACTCATGGGATGGCTGATCAAAGATCTTTAGGGCAAAGTAAACCATTTGAATCTACAAGAATAGAATATAGTATTCAAACTTCAGTCAATTTTCAGTCACCTGTTTTAAGACAGTATACCATTTATAAACCAGCTTAGCCTACTTTTCCTGTTGCCTAGCCAAACTATGCCTAGGAAATAAAAACATTTTCGTATAAGCCTAAGCAAAAGGTAATTAAGAAGTTAAATTAACTGAGAAATATATTTAAAACCAAACATGAGTAACAATATTTCTGCAATGGATACTAACAATATGAGACTACTGCCACTGCTACTATTTTACTAACACACACATTTGAAAGTCGACCTTCTAATGCTGTCTTGGATGTGTAAAAACTTTGCATTGTAATTCTTCAAAGGTTCTATGGCAACCAGATGTCAGTTGAGGTCATCCTACCTTTGAAATTTGTGCAAAGCTGACTTGAATCCTTTGACCCATATCCCTTGTGACGCCCCAGGTCCTGCACAGAATGTCATGTGATTCATTGGTTTCTTGCATTTCTCTTTGCTCTGCTCCACACTAAACCATATGTGAAACTCAGCCTTACTCTTCCATTTTTCTCAAAAGCAAGACGTTTGCATGTTTCACAGCTTTGGAAAAGTGTATGCCATATCAAGATATGTAATCACAAAACCCAGACAAATTAAAATTAAGTAATAGCTATTTTGATTCTTAAATAGCTTTGGCCACCTATCCAAAGTGCTTCTCTTCTTCTCCTCTTAAGATTCCTGTACCTCCCAGCTCTCCTCCCTTTATTATGCCTCATTACTTAGCTTTCTATTGCTTAGGCTTCTGGGTCTATCTCTACCTTTCCAATATGCTTTGAATAAAATTTACTTTTAAAAAAATTCTGATAAGTACTGAAGAATTAGTAGAATATTGAAGGTTTAGCCTTTTCTTTCTACTACTCATCAATCTCTTTGTAGGGAGTAATATGAGATTGTTTTCCAATGAAAGAAATTTACCATCTCCTCCTTTCCTCTTAAGAGGCAGAGAACGTCACAGGCAATTTTAAATAAGAACTAATTGAATTCTGTTACACACACAGCCAAAGGCAATTGAAGGATATCTCAAATTTGTAGGATTAGTTCTGGTCTACGAAGATGGCTAAAATAAATTGATAGCATATAGACCATACACTTCTATGTTATTGATCTACTACTCATGTTATTCCAAAAGTTTCTACATGTGATTAAAAACTCTGGGGCTTCCCTGGTGGTGCAGTGGTTAATAATCCGCCCGCCAATGCAGGGGACACGGGTTCGAGCCCTGGTCTGGGAAGATCCCACATGCTGCAGAGCAACTAAGCCCGTGCACCACAACTACTGAGCCTGTGCTCTAGAGCCTGCGAGCTACAACTACTGAGCCTGTGTGCCACAACTACTGAAGTCCGCACACCTAGAGCCAGTGCTCCGCAACAAGAGAAGCCACCGCAATGAGAAGCCTGTGCACCGAAGAGTAGTCCCCGCTCACCGCAACCAGAGAAAAGCCTGTGAGCAGCAACGAAGACACAACGCAGCCAAAAAAACAAAACAAAGCAAAACAAAAAAAAAGTCCCCTGTGCTAACTCACTCCAACTAGTCCTAAACATCCTCCAGACATTAAAATTTAGTGTAGCTGTAACTTTTTGCAGGGAACCATTCTTCATTAGCAAGTCTGGGTTAACTGTTCTTCCACTATACTTCCATATTCTGTACATATTTCTGTTTTAATATTTGTCAGAACTTATTTTAATTGCCCAGTTTACTTATTGTTTGCTCTCCCTCCTTAAAATTGGATGTTGCCTGGCACATAATGGACACTGAAAATAGGTGTTGCATGAATGAATGAATAAAAACAGAACAAGAATGTCAGAATGATACAGGCATGGAATACATAAAATAATCAAAAATCAAACTCACATTGATCATTATTCATTATCTCTGATAGGATTTTAAGAAATCATTGGCTGTTTCCTTAGATTGTTGGTCTCATCCTTCAGCCTTTCAAAAAATATGTCACTCCACTGTTCAAACTCCTTCAACACTTGAGTTCAAAAATAGACAGGGAATAGAAACTGTAAGTGTTTATTTTATCTAGCATATCCACATCAAATAATTTCAACCAGCATCACCTCTACATAACACTTTTATGTGCTAAATGACTGGAAATCTTGTCTATCTCGATAATAGGGTCTATCATGAGCCTATTAAATTGCTGTTCAGGAATGTTTAAGGAACTTTCTGAACAATATTCATTTACAGAAACTTAATGGTCAAGACCATCTGAAAAACGTCCAAAAGATACAGGAAAAAGAGTATATAATTGAGAAAAACATTGCAGTGATATATATTAAGGTCTGTCAAGTTTCCCATTATAGCACCAGGTGAAATGCTCCCTTGGGTATCACTTGGCATGAAACAAATCAATCCAGAAGGGAAACTAAACATTCAAATTAGTTCATGGTTTTATGAATTAGAAAAAGAAATTAAAAGAAAAAGATATGGAAATTTGTAATTTGTCTTGTTTAAATGAAACTCCTATTATTTAAAGGAGTTTATTTTGATTCATGACAGGTACCACCTCCAGTCTATTCTCTGACATCATTAGATTGTGCACAGTCCAATGCATTGGGTGAAAATGAAGCCAGAGGCTTGAATAGTTTGGATTTTGAGACCACCATGACTGAAGAACTGCAAAGGCATGTTGGAAACTCAACAAAAGCTGTTCAAGATATTTGTGTGACAGAATTAAGTTTTGTGAAAGCAATAAAATAAAAGACATGTTTCACAAGCACACACCTTTACAGTATGTGGCTTATAGATGACTTCAAACTGAATGGTGAATGAAACATGAACTAGTGAATTATTTTAAGGCTCTATCTCAGTTTGAAACTAAAATCACAATTCTAGCTGTCAAAAGAAAATGAAATAGAAGTACTCTGACAATACTGCCATCTATCCAATTCATTGAAAGTAACAATAGTGACACCTATTCTCTTGAAATCACTAACATTGTTTTCTATGCTTTAGGGTTTCACCATTTAATTTATTTTACTTTTAAGTTTTCAGAACATGCTATTGAATTCACAATCTCTTTTCCATATTGTGTTAGCATCGTTGTTATAATTTTGAATTCACCTAACGTCTTTGACTTGATAATATGAATTCCTCTGCTTGTTTCCAACTTGTAGTACCTTAACTTCATTCCCCTTCTCTTGGTTTATAAAGCAGCTATCATTAGGAAAATTAGAGTGCTATAAAATACTAATTATAATACAGTATTACTTTCAATCACATTGGTAAAATTATTCAAATCTACAGGGAGTTTATTGGCAAGCTAAACATGTCCATGTATAAGGAATGGTGGCTAAATAGTAAGTGTCAAGATAATGAAATCCGAAAATTGTTTCCCATCCCAGTTCCATCACTGAATTTTTCTTTGGGTGACATAGAATGCACTTACATTCTTTGCCTCAATATCCTACCTACAATCTAGTTTACTTTGAAAGGCCAATCAGTCTACTCCTTCATCGCTGGCTCTGTAAAAGGAGAAAATAGAACCTCCTTTGAGCTGCTATAAGCTTCAGGGCATGTGGGTGATAATTCAAATGTAAATATCAAGTCTTCTCTCCAAACTTTAGTCCCACCTGTCTCCTTTCTGCAGACAGCAAACAGCAGCATGACACTGACACCTGATAGTGAGAATTTGGAGAATTCTCTGTTCTAAAACAGCACTAACTTTCATCTCATCAAAATAGTAACATACACTTTTTGTTTTGAGTAGTAGAAAATGGACACATTATTTTTATCTCTCCTTCCACTGGGCCTTGTCTCTCAGCACTCATGTTTTTCCAGGTTTCAGATATTAGACTGGAGGAGAGGAAGAACGCAAACTCCAGATGTGAAAATGTAAGAGTTCTATTCTTTCAGATTGTTTTTCCACAGTTGTGTAAACTCTGAGAGTCAAGAAAAAGGTCATTCCCAACAAGAATTCTGATCTCAGAGCTGCAAATAACACTAGATGCAAAAGGATGAAGACGGACATGCTTCTTATTTAGTAGGACCTACAGACCCTGTACTAACGTTTACCTTATACTCTGTTGGTCAAAACTCATAAAGTCATCATTCACAAGGTAGACATTTTTATTCTCATTTTGAGGGTTAGAGATTTCAACATTTATGCCATGTCACATGGCCACTGTGACCACGTGGGGTGAGGGAGTTAACGGTCTTTCCAATGAGAAAGCTTTTGTTTAATCAAGTATCCCATATTTCCATATTCCTGTAAGGCTTTCATGTGTATATTGAGCTTTTATTCATCATTCATTACAAATCACGTGTCTTTAATGCATGTATTGAGCAATGTTCAACTTAGATACTTGGATAAACAATAAAGATAGAGCCTTACCTTCAAGGAGCTTGTATGCCAGTGGGAGAAAAAAAAAAAAAAACTACACACATTATAAGACTGTATTTCATTTCTCCCCATAATTTTAGCATCTCAGAAATTGGGATGGCTTCTTTCAATTATGGTAGGTCAGGTGGCGGGGTAACATATTGTCATGGTCTATGCATGGGTGAACTTGGCTGTTATTCCTGATGGCATGAAAGGACAACCTCAGTCCCTGACATTTCAATCCATGAATCACTCAAAAACCATTTAAAGAAGAAAAAGGAGTCCTAGTTGATGTCTTAAAACCTTTTGGTAACATTTTAAAAGCACCATCATCAATACAGTATTAAGGCTTGAAAAAAATCCCAGAGGCAGGATAAAAGTTTAATAAAAAATAATATGGTATAATGGTACAAAGAGGATGATAGTTTTTGAAAAAGATAGACATATATTTATTTTACTTATAAAATACCCAATTGAACAAGTTTTTGAAATCAATACTAAAAAATTTAAATTCAGTGTAATTTAATTGGTATTTTTGGTATATACAAAATAATGAAATATCTTATAGTTGAAGATGTTATAGGTTCAATAAAATATATCAAACAATTTCTGTTGGTGATAAGTGCTATGATGAGGTCAGTCAGGTTAATGGTGGTATGTGAGGCTGTTTTCAGGAGGGGAGTTATTTCAGCTGGAATAGATTACAGCCTGAGCCTCTATATTAGATTTGGAAAAGCTTCCTTAAAACTCCGCTGACTTTCCCTGAACCTAAATCAGGTGAACTACAACCTGCCAGTGATTTCATTTGTGTTGTATTTGATACTCTAGTTGCTATGCCTCATCTCCTCCTCATATCTCATATTTATTGGTGGGTTTGCAAGTGTTAAAACCCAGTGTTTGCTTATAAAGCAATGAGAGGAGTGTTTTTACTGGAAAAAAACTATGTTACCCATGAACAACTACTCAAAAATAAATTAATTCCAGATTTGTCTTCCCATAGAAATCACATAAACAAGAACTTAGAGAAATACCAAATCAAAACAGCAAGGGCGGCCTTACCAAAGCTCTCTGGTGCATGACAGCTTTGCCTTGTTTTCTTCCCTATAAAGCTCTAGATGAGATGCCTGCATATTTATTTGCAATAACTTCTTGAAAGTAACATTTTTTATATGCTCACTACAGTGTTCTACTTATAAAAGCAGTTCTGTAACTATTATTCATGGACCTTCAAGGATTTTTCTGCCATTTTATGAGTGGGAATTTTTGAAACTAAGTTCTCCAGTCAAATCAGTTCTTACCCAACTTCTTCTTTCTCTCTACATTGGTTTCAGCATTTAGAGGAAGTATTGTGACATAGAGGAAAAATTATGGACTTCCGGATGAAATCTCAAGTCTGAATATCATAAGCTAGGGCCATGCATGGGCCATAATAAATAATCAAATATAGATGTTATTAGTATTAGCAACAAGAAACCAATAATGATTTTTAAGAAGAGAAAGACAAACAGGGAGGCCTTTGTACTTTCAAAATTTTTTAAGAGTCATGATTTCTTTGATCCCTAGAGTAAATCTATTGTTAGCAAAACAAGTATTATTGCCCCCACTTGAGAAAACTGAGATTCAGAGACGGGAGGTGACAGCCCAGAGGGACATTTCTATCAAATGTCAGAAAAAAAATCCCCTACTGCAGTATTTTCATACCAGCAGTTGCCAATGTGTAGCCTCTGGATTCCCAAAATCCATTTACTGGGTCCACCATGCCAAAAATAATTTTGGAAAAATACTAAGATATTATTTGCCTTTTTCACTGTGTTGACATTTGTACTACTGTTGCAAACACAATGGTGGTTGCAGCTGCTGTATCTTAACACAAATTAAAGTTGTGACACCAAACTGCATTAGTATTCATCACACTCTTCACCAGTACACAGAGTAAAAATAAAAGCAAGTTTCACTTTAAAATATCTTTCATGGATCAGTAAAACTTATTAGTATTACTAAATATTTTGACCCTTCAGCCCCTGTCTTTTTAGTACTCTCTATGACAAAATGGGAATTGTGGTTAATGCTCTTTTATTGCATATCTAGGTGTGATGTTTATCTGAAGAAAGAATACTTATTTTATTGGTTGAATTGCCAGCTGAACTAGCCTCTTTTTTCATGGTACAAAATTTTTACTTGGAAAAAATGATTGACATTGTGCTTGTCCGGACTTAGGTATTAGGCAGATATTTTCTCAAAAATGAATGAAGCTTCATCTTGTCACTTCAAGGAAAACAATTGACATGTGTTGTCAGTGATACAATTTGAGTTTTAAGCAAAAAATATTATAAGTTTTGAAAACTTGTATCAGTCATTGTGAGGTTGACAGCTTCTGATAAGACTGAAAGTGATATTACTAAATAGTATCTGAGTCCTATTGTAAAATGAAATGTGTCAAAATTTGTAATATCTGCATAATTCAGTGAGTCAGTATTTTCCAATGAACAATGCATGATGTTATAAAATCACATATGGGTAGAGATCTATTCAAAGACACACCAATGGATTAAAATCAAAGAGTAAAAATGTTTGTTAATATGGTATCAGATTATATTGCAATTAACTTATAAGAAACCACCACTTATTGAGTTTTAGTATAATTTCAAATAAGAATATCCACAATTTTCTAAAAAGATTATTAAAATATGCCTACATCGTCTAACTACATATTTGTGAAAGGCACGATGTTCTTCAAATACCTCAACCAAAGCAATATATTGCAACAAATTCAGTACAGAAGCAGATACAAGATTCCAGCTGTCTTCTATTAAACCAGACATTAAAGACATTAAAGATGTTTGTAAAAGTAAAAAGCAATCTCACTTTCCCACAATTTTTATGAAAATATTCACATGAACGTGGAATGGATTTGTTATCGCTATTTTCGGGGCTGGCTTCATGAATGTGTGGGCAGTGGCACAGAGCCCTGCATTCAGAAGGGCTCCTTGCTCAGTTTCATGCTTTACTGTCACCATCGTACAGTTTTTAACCTTATCTTTGAGCTTTTGTTTCATAAGTGAAATCCAGTGGGACAATGGAGCTTGATCAGAAGAGATACACACAACACATGTGACCACCATTCCTTGCCACTCGATTGGTACAGAGCATTCACAACGCCACATGAGCATGGAATTCTGGTGGGCCCACAATGCATGGGACTTCAGCAAGATTTAAAGCAAGTACAAGGTAAGCACATTACATCTAAGACTATGGAGAGGCTGTTGGCTGACATCTCTGAGAAGACATGCTTTCTATTTGAACCAGAATTTGCTTTAAATGCAGGCAAAAAGCAATGGTATTCTAAGAAACACTAACAGCCAAAGAACTCCATCATACACTTTCTTACTTTTGTTACTTCCCTTCCCTGTATTAGCCAAAACTTACACTGATAGTGATGATGATGATATAGAAGGAAAGAGAAGTTGGAGTAAATGTATAGTTCCTTTTCCTTGATATTTTTAAACTTGTGAGTTTTAACTTCCAATATGGCAACAATGTGTGCTGGAGCTGACACACAATTGATTTCAGTGACCTCATATTGGTGGCTTGAAGCCAGCAAATACTACAGACTTTTTATTCCCTCCATAGAGCCTGTTGTTAACTATGTACCAGAACATCTCTGGATAGAACACACAAAAACAAAAGCTCTTTGGGGTCTTCAATAATTTTTAAGAATGTAAAGTTGTCCTGAGCTTACACAGTATGGGGATCATTTTATAAAACACACTTTTTTAAAATTGTGAAAGAGACTTATAAGCTACTTTGTCATTTCTTCAGATTCTTAGATATGAAGCATTTCTGGACATAGGAAAAGCGTTTCAAATAGGAAAATTGTGATTTTCTTTTTTTCAGTATGTAATTCCCAATGTATGCCCTCTGCTCCTCCTTAACACACACACACACACACACACACACAAACACACACACCCATTCACATTTTCTTTTCCAAAATGCCCTTACCAGTCAGTAAGTAAGTCCACCTTCAGTGCAGAAGAGAAAAGGGTGGGATGGGAAAAATAGTCCCTTTATTAGGCAAAGGTTTCCTTACAAAGTGACACTCATGTAAATAGTGATCCACATCTTTTCAGCCTTCAACACCTGTGCCACTCATGTAAAATACCTCTGAAGCGAATAGCAGGTGATAAACTGTATGCAATTTGAACTCAATGCAAGAGCTGTTTTGTCAAACTTTACAATGTGTGTCTAAACATAATTACTTCCTTTGCTGCTCACTGTAATAATATTAATCACACAGATTCTTTTCATTTTTACAGCTCTGCTTTGAAATTAATTACCAAAGTCAGTGCCATTCCTGATCAAAAATGGAGGCCCTGCATGTTTGTATTAATGTACTTAAACCATAGAAATGACATCAGAGCCCCACAAAACCCGCTCTACATACACATCTGTAAAATGTAAAAATCTGTGTAATCTGTACACTTTTTTAAAAAATAGATGAAAATTGGGGAAATGTACCATGGTTTTCAATTGCTTTCAATTACCATTAAACCTTTCAAAGAACGATTTGCATAATGTTTCATAAACATGTAGGCAGATTAACCTTTTTTAGTTAATTTATTCATTAGCAGTAAAAATTCAAAGCACCTCTTATGAGAAAATAATGTCTGGCTGTTAAATTACATGGAAACAAAGCAATTGGGACATACTTGCCTAAGTTCACTTTGTGTCAGAGCACAGAAAAAGTGGAGAGGGGAAAAAAAAACTTTGCCTGTTAGCAGATTGTTGATTAAATTGCCAGTTTGTGAACAATTAGTGGTATTACTAGAAGATTAGATGAAGTATTAATTAGAGTTGGGCCAAACAGCTTCTGAGGAGTAAAGTTCCTCCTACAGCTGTGCTGGAGATAATGCAAGGCAGTCTTGGAGTCCTCTTATCTATGGTCTTCAGGGACTGCTGGACCCCAGCTCAGGGCTGAGTCAGGGTGTACATGCGTGCTTTTTATGAAGCTATTTTTTTTTATACACTCTGAGTAATTAGAAATCACGACTCAGCCCTCAAATTGGTTAAACCCTGAATCAAAGCTATACCAAACATATATACGTGTTTCAAGAAATATGAGAGAGGCCAGTGGGAATTCTAAGTGTTGTTTGCCAAAAACAAGTTAAAAAAAAAAAAGGAAAAGAAATTGTCCATCTGTCATGGGGAATCTGTGAACAATCCCACTGATCACATAAAGGTAAAATCAGGACAAGGCATTGGGAATATGTCTCTTGCATTAGGAATGGAGGACTGGGGTCTCTTGCAGGTGAGAGCTGGGTGTGGGATTCTGGCCTCAGCAGTTTCCTACTTCATTTACACAGGGACCTGCCATTTCCAGAAGGAATTTTTATTTAAGACAAAAAAGTCAATCCTGTCTCAAATGGCAAACCAAAATAATTAATAATAATAAAAATAATAATAACAACAACCAGAAGTTCATCTCCCTCTCTGGCTCATGACTCCCCTCCACCTTGTTTTGCCTAGTAATGTTGTTTTTCCTTCCCTGCCTACATCTCTTCCTTCAGAAGCATTTATTGCAGGTCTATAGTTTGAAAGGTTTGAATGTCAGGCAGAATTTGCAACTTTCAAATCTTCCATTCTCATAGAAACCAGAGTAGCTTTTTCATATGTTATCCCCCAAGTCAGAAATCTCTTTGCTGCGCACCTTGATGCCTATATTTTGTTTATAGAACTTCTTACTTGCTTGTATTGCACTCCAGCAAATGCCCTGACTAGAGTTCAAGTTCCTAGAAACCTGAAGTTATGATTTCCTCAAATTGATATCTTCCTATGTCTATCAGAGTATTTTACACAGTTGTGTTTATATATGCTTTGAAACTAAATTTTATAAAAACTAATGGACTCAAAATTTACATTTTGGATCTGTTGAGAGAGGAAAATTAACTTCAGCAAAAATGTACTGTTTTTAAATAAATCTTTCATATATCTAGCTAAAGTCAAATAATAACAGTACTAGGCTGCCCAAGTTGTTTCTTCAAACAATGTACGACTTATTATTTTGGTCAGGACAGCCAATCATTTGTTGTCTGCATGTGTTTCCTTATTGAAAAGACATGGGTATTCACTGAAGATAAAATTGAGGTAAGACATGCATAAAATTAAAGTATTCCATAAACTGAAGTGCTTAGAAAAGCAATTGACAGTAAACTTCTTCCGAAAATTGAAGGCAAAGGAAAGTAAGTTACAAAATTGAGCAATTTTCTTTTTAAAGGTGTGTTTGCTGGGGCAATAACAAAGCCATAGAGAGACATATTACACTCTAGGTTACAAAAGAAAGATACTTTGGTGTACCTTAGATATTTGCTTCTTCAAGTTAGCTATAAGCTAGCTTGTAAAAGCTTTAAAATTCATTCTGAGTTCTAAGAGTTAGTTTCAGGAGAGGGGGTGAATTAACCCCAAACAATGACAGGTCAAGAATTTCTATGTTGGATGTACTTTAAGGACTAGACAACTTGTGTTGCTTGCATAATAGCCAACACTCTGCTTTTACTTTGAATATATACATATATATATACCTATATATAACATAGATATAGTTATATTATATGTGGGTGTGGGAAGCCGATGAGGGTCATGAGTCATGAGAGGGCTAGCCTGCAGCCTCAAAGGAAACTCCCTGACCTTTGGGACAGAACCATCAAATCCAGAACACAAGAAACCTGAACAACAAGGGTGTGTAGTTAGACTCTATGGACACTTAAGGTCTGGCCTTCCACAGATACTGACATCATCTGTGAGGTTGTTATATAGATATTCTAAACTCATCACCTTTCCTGAAGAAAGAGGAAGAGATCTTAAAAATGGACACCAGAAGGGGTATTAAGAAAGGCTAGTTATCTGGGTAACCCACTTAAAAAAAAGAGTGATGTCATTCCTCACAGCTGGATTATCACCCCCCCGACACAATTTTTAATAACTCCTGATTAATAACTGTTGAGTATATGCTCATTAATATTCTAATGGTTTACATATATGGATATCTCTGTTTTACAGATGAGGAAACTAAAGCGCAGGGAGATTAGCTAAATTGTACATGATCACAAACCTAGTAACAGCCCAGAGAGAATCTGTACCCAGGCCATTTGGCTCAAAAGTCCACACAATAAGATATAAAACATATTGCCCTCCAAATTCACAGAGAGGCAGATCAGCACAGTGGATGTACACAAGCACTTTGGAGCATATCTACCTGGATTTGAACCTCAACTGCACACTGACTCTAACAGTGGGCAAATAAATCATTCACTCTCTCTCTGCCCCAGTTTTCTCATCTCTGAAATGGTAATACTAATATTAACAAGCTCATAGAATTATTATGAGGATTAAATGAGTTAATCTTTGTAAAGTGCTAAGAAGAGCTCCTGACACATAATAAAAGCTAAACAATAATCTTATTAAATAAATATAGTACCTGATCTCATGGAAAGCACTTAACGGTTAAAGTGACTTCGATATAATGGCTGAATTCTTATTTTTTTTAAATCTGATTGCTTAACATTGTGTTCTTATGTATAGTTACAGCCTAACAAATCATGTTATGGCAGTTTGGTAAATGAATCTGTTAAATGTGTTCTCCAAATGACAGGTCAGTGAAATTTGAAAAAATTTGAGATTGTCGATAGTGTTTCTCAGGTTTTCCTTAAAAGCTGTTTTGAGTTGTGCCAGTTCAAGTGGCATTGTTTTCGTTACAAACTGGACTATCTTGGGAGAATATATTTCACCAGTAATGAGTTAAATAAAAGTGACTTATGGCTTATATATTAGACAAAATTACCACTAAAGTATTTGTAATCAAGATGGAGGAAAGAGCATACAACTTAGTGCCACCTTTCTGAGAAACACTGCAATGCTTTACAAATCTACTGTAAGTAACTCCATTAGCATAGAACCTTTAGGCTACACTTTAAGTAACTTGGCAAGTTTTAACATAGAAGAGTAATTTACTTGCCAGGAAAGCATAACATAAAGTGGACACATTTAAGGGGATAAATGCTTTTAGATCCACAAAAACTTCCATGTCTTAAAAACTATACAATAAAAGTTGCAATAGTGCATTTTAAGACAGTTGGATATGGCATTAGAAGTATTTATTCAAAAACACTCTTAAGCAATAGATGTTCTGAGAATGATGGAAAATATACACAAA
Organism: Balaenoptera physalus; assembly: GCF_965194825.1. NCBI lineage: Eukaryota > Metazoa > Chordata > Mammalia > Artiodactyla > Balaenopteridae > Balaenoptera > Balaenoptera physalus. The sequence goes on from NC_138883.1 coordinate 17,850,482, forward strand.
ATCTTAGACACCTGCTTTAAACTGTGTATAGTAGGTCTGATACATAGATAGATAGATAGATAGATAGATAGATAGATAGATAGATAGCCTAGAAAGAGTTGCTAGATCTTAGTTCTAGAGCTGGGTCTGAGATTCCAGGATGACCATGAGCAACAAATTAAAACTTGATTCGCCTTACTTTGCATTCTGGGAGCTTAGATATATTTAAAGCATCCCCAACACTTAAAATTTTGTGTCAAAATCGAACTGAGACTTGAAGTAGATTAATTGTTCCCCACTTACTTCCATCCCCAGGAGGAAGTGACTTTTGATTTGTTACAACAGATCAACTATGCCTACTGCTTTCCTTTTCCCTCAACTTTATAACAAAACAACTTTATAACAAAACTCTTTAAAATATTTTGTCATCATCTGCAATGCATCACCTCTTACACTCACAATATTCAATTAGGTTTTCACCTCTACTTTTTGTTTTTGCCTAAATCCACTGGGTTAAAACCACTAATGTCATCCAAGTTGTTAATTTCTGTAGTCAATTCCTAGCTATGACCTTAGTCTATCCATCAGCAGTATTTAACACAATGTATCACCTACTCCTTCTTAAAATATCTTCTCCACTCGAGTTCTGGAATACCAATCATTCCTGGTTTTCCTGTGACATCACTCCTCTTCAATCTCCTTTGCCAGATTCCATAACCTCTTGATGTGTAGATGTTGACATGACTCAGAACTCTGTCCTCAGACCTTGGCTCTTCTATTGACTTCCTGAGTGATCTCATATAGTTCCATGGCTTTAAATACCATCAATATCCTGATGACTTCTAAATATCAATCTCTAACCCAGTCCTCTCCTTTGAACACTGGCTCATATTCTGCTGCCTCCATCACATGTCCATTTGACTCTTCAGCTGCCATCTCAAACTCAACAAGTCCCACACACAACTCTTGATTTCCCTTTCAAACTGCGTACTTCCTGTCTCAGCAAATGGCACTTCCACTTACTCAATTGCTCTGACACCAAACTTGGGGCCATCCTTGACTTACACCTTTCCTTAACACCCACATTCAGTACATAGCAAATCTTGTTGGTCAAAACTCCAAAATATATGTTATATCTAGATTATTGGCTTTATTATCGTCATCTGTATATTCTCAGGATAGCAAAGCAGAGAAGAGAGTGCAGTAGGAAGCAATGCCAATCTTTTGACAATTCTGTGGTCAAAATAACATTGCTAAATTCCTCAGAGGTCAAGGTTATGATGTTCCTGTGTTAAAAAGAAATAGGAAAAATACTACCTATGTGTGGCTGGAAGAGCTGTCTGAGAATTTCAGAATTACTAGTGAGGAAAATGATGTAAGTCTGACTACTAAGGTTAAAGGTTATACAATGTGAAAGCTGTAGACCTCAAACAATAGTTTAGCTTTTCTAGGGAAAAGGTGGTGTAGGAGAAGAACAATATATCGTGTAGGGAGAGTAAATATTTGCCACATTTTATGAGTCAGTGTTCAATATGCAATTATATTAAGATCCTGGGTCACTAATATTAAACATAATGCACATAGAAGCATGAAAAATAATTCTCCCTTGCATAGTATTTTTTCAAACACTTATGTCAGAACAATAGTTTCCTAATCTGAGATACTGGGTCACATGTTATGTTCCTACACCTCTTTGCTTGGTCATATTCTTTAGCCCCAAGTAAAGACCTCGAATAATCATAAAATTTTTGTATGACAGAATCCTCTGTAGCCCTTCATTTTAAAGGAGGAAGTGCGACAGTGAACTCACATTTGTACTCCATCTATTATGTGTTCAGTAATTTGCTAAGAAAACTGAGTGTGTTATTTTATTTAATCCTCACAATACTAAAAGACAGAGTTATGACCTCAATTTGACGGGGAAGGAACTGAGTCCAAGAGAGAATAATTGACCTACCAAAGTCTAACAGCATCGCCGAGACACAGAGCAGGCCATTGAGCCACAGTAGCCCAATGTTTGCTCCATCACACTAAGGCAGTCTTCCTATAAGAGAAAAGAAACATCACCATGTGTTTTCGAAGGCTGTTGGCTTTGCTGGACATCATCTTACAGTCGGGGTTCAAAGATATTTGATTCACTTTTATGTGAAACTGTATGACTTGGGTAATGAAATATGGAACATGATTCCTTCTTTTACATCAAGCCATTCACCATATCAATTGAATTCTATAATAAGTATCCAACAAGGATAAATGGAAATCTGTTTTACATCACTGAACAGAATACTTGTAATATAACTTAATCTTAAAATAATCTTCAGGTACATCCTATTTTAAGTGAATTCAGTAGACAAAAAAACCTAGTTTTTAAAATTTTGAACTGCCCCATTTTCCAGAGTGATTGCATTGGAATATGTGAGTGGTGTGTGTGTGTGTGTGTGTGTGTGTGTGTGTGTAACACATTCTTCAAAAGCTTTTCAACTATTTCTGTTGAGCTTTTAAGTATTCTATTGGGAAATTTCAATTAATCCCAAATTTTAGGAACATGTCATTCCTTAAAAAGAAGCATGTCATGCAAAGACAATTAATTTCCTAAAGCTTTATGATGAAATTATATTCTAACATTAAAATATTTAAAAGCCAATAAATACATTAATTTGGTGCATAATATATATAAAATACATTGTATTAATTGGCCAAAAAAACCATGCATTACTACATGGTAGAAATTCCTCTTACTACCACGACTTGCCTTATAATCATTAGAGGATTTTTAATCTGCTCCTGGGAAAAAGCGTTCATTCATGATCTTTTTAGGTTTGCTCAAGGGCCTGGAAACAGGGGGATGTCCTGGATGACTTTTAAAGATCCCTTCTAGTCCCATGACTCGGAAATAAATTAAAGTTTTATGACCATATTATGCATAAGCATCAGTGGATCTGGAAGACAATGAGGATGAAGTCTGTGCTCAGACTCTCCCTCCTAGTATTTATGCTTCCTATTCATTTCATGCATAACTAATTTCATATAGCAATTGGTAATGGTATCTTGGTAATGACACCACAGGCATCACAAAACAATTGCAATCATGGCTGCAATTCATTGTAACTACAGTGAAATGCCAGCACTGCAGCTAGAATACCTCTCTGACCCACCCAAAAGTAAAGGATGAGAAGAACAAAATATAGCTTTGAAATGGTCACCTCCACTAACTAGCTTTTAGTTCTAGATACTCTGAGTTCCTACTTTTTTTTTTCATTTTCATTTTCAAGGACATAATGATTTATTAAGACAGTGAGGTCTAGAATTACCCCTCCTTTCCAAAACAAAAAGGCACACATTCCTTATTTATACCACTTAACCAATGCCACTATGTTTGTTCAAATCTCATTGTTTTAAAGACTTGCTGATGCTTACACATAACGTGGTCATAAATAGAGCGGTATATATTTTTCTGACATGTCTTCCATTGAATCAACAAAAATAATTCAAGTATAAGAAGTGATTATCATAGACATGTTAAAACAGCAAAATCATTGCTCTTTTCTTCCTGAAATTGAAAGACAGCATCTACCATTGATACTTCCCTAGTCTATTTGGAATATGCTAATAATACTACAATAATTAATAGCATACCTTTTATGGCACTTTTAAATCTTACAGACCACTTTCAGTTATATTATTTTATTTTATACTCATAAAAATTCTGATAACTAAATGAAGCCAAGGTTATTATTTCAAAATCACAAATGAGGGATCAGAGGCCCAAAGAATCTAAGAAATGTTTCTATTGTCATCCAGGTTCATTCCCCATTATTATGAAATTGAATATCACCTCTTACTAAGTGTATAACAATTCAGAAGCCCAAATCTGTCAGCCAGGGAATGAAGCTGGAACTAGGTAGCCAGTGGCTGGGACTCTGAGCCTGGCCCTTTTGCCCTCCTGGTTGATGGGAGCTGTTGCTACCATGGACTCAGTTGTGCTCCAACTCTTCTGGGATGGAACAAAGGTGTATATTATAACAGTAAAGAATGGTCATTCACTGTGACTGTTTCTACCATTTTATTAACTAATAGTAAAGACACTGGCTTTTGTTAAGCAGGAATTTCAGTGCTTTGAATCTCTTCAAGATCATGGAGTGACTACTCTTACTCTTCTTTAGTCTTGAAATATTGGAGGGGGCTTTTAGTTGAAGCAGGGTTAATTTACCCTAGTCAACTCTTTCCTAACTAGTCACCATGAAAGAACAGACCTGTAGACTCCATTATATATTACTAATTTTACCAATTTTTAAACCATACCTGTTCACATTTGATTTAACATAGGTACATTTCAGGTGATCATCCATGAGTCTGTGAGGGAACTTGGTCAAAGTTAAATCTCCCCAATCATTAAATGATGTATTTTACCCTTAAAATAGCAAATATTTTCATTTGTGGGCTCTAATTATTCTATTTGTCTGAAAAACTATGTTTCAATTTTCTTTCTCCAAATATATACCATATCTGTAATTTTAAAAAATCAGAAATATATAATCTTCACTGACTTCAAATATTTCAGGAGCATCCGTTTTGTGTTAAATAAGAGCTACACCAAAGATCAAAGAGTAAATATATCTGTTAACGTGCTCATAGGAACAAAACTAGTGCCCCCAGTAGCCTCAAAGGACCCAGGCCATGTAAGTAACTGTTCATCAGCAACTTACTACCAACCATCTTTTAAGAGAGTTGTCGGCAGAAACTATTCCTCACAGGTCCAACAGAAACTCTAAAAGGAAAACAGGGAATTTTGATTTTAAAGATAAGCTAGAGAATTCAGATCTATTTCATCTTGTCAAAAAAAGGGACAGGGTGAGGAGGCAGGGTCTAAATAAAGGAAAGGACACTTTGGCTTTTGAATAGTCCAAAGTTCACACTAACCAAATGCATTACAAAATTACATGGAGCAGAAGAATAAATGAGCTTTGAAGCCCCCAGGGAAAGTGAAGCTGGGAACTCTGGTCTATCTTAAAGATACTAAAGCAATAGAAACATGTTCCATGCACTACTAAAAAATAGCAAAATTAAACAATAAATAAACAGTTGGAAAACAAGCAAAAGAAAACACATTAAAGGAGGGTCATATCAATGTGAGTTTACACACATTAAATTATTAATAATTATTATTCTATTTTATTTTTATTATTATGCTTGATATAAAATGTGTTGGAACTTTCTGTGTAGTTTCAGTGAAATTATTTTGCATACATATTGTTGGGTTACTGTTACACTTACAAAACAATAAAACTTTTAGAGGCGGAAACTTGCTTGGTTCCCATTTCAAATAATTAGTGACTTTTAAAACTGTACAAATTAGAGTTCACTAGTTGTTCAGTCTAAATCATGTTTTGAATTTAATAACAATTCTTCAATATTCAACCTGAAAATCTCATGATTGTGGAAAATGTATAGAGAAATACATCTACATACATCTGAACTTCAGTATAAAGCACATTTTAGCTGAAGAGAAATTAATTCTTAAAACTTCCCTTCACTTTACACAAAATATGAAGTTTTAGCAATAATCCTTTGGAAACAAGTCTATTGAACAGTTCTTAATAAAGTTCCAGGATGAATATTTCATACTTTTCTTGACATTTTAATTTTAATTAAAAATAAAATAAAGCTGTCAATTTATTCTCTTGTGGGAAATGAATTTTTGCATTTTTTTCTTGATTTACGACTAGGTACTCAACATATGTTTCTGTAAGAGCTATCTGATGCTCTTTATCTTCCATCTGTAGGTTTGGCCTCCAAAATAAGGTTAGGGGACAGAGTCTTTTAAGAGGTGAATGCAGTGTTCTACATACAGTGCATCAAAAATGCCCTAAAAAGTTTATGACGGGGAGCGGAGACAAGATGGTGTATTAGGAGAACATGGAATTCACATCTCCTCACAATTAGGGCACCTAACAGGCACCAGTGGGGAAACACATACACCTAAGGGGATGGGAGGAACCACCAGCAACTGGTTGTTTCAACAATAGTTTTATTTTTCCTAATTGTTTTTATCTTTCTAATTTTATTTTGTTATTTTTCTTTGATATTGTACTGCTTCGTTTTATCTTTCTTTCTTTCTTTTTTTACCATGCCATGAAGCTTGCGAGATCTTGGTTCCCAGGCCGGAGGTCGGGCCCGAGTTCCTGTGGTGGCAGCTCTGAGTCCAAACCACTGGACTAACAGAGAACCTCAGCATGTAGACCCGACTCTATCCAACTGCTTGCACACTCCAGTGCTGGACGTCACAGGCCAAACAACCAGTAAGACAGGAATACAGCACCACCCATCAAAAAAAAAAAAAAAAATGAAACCACCAAAAATATGTTACAGACGAATGAGCAAGGTAAAAACCTACAAGAGAAAATACATGAAAACGAAACAGGCCGTCTACCTGAAAAAGAATTCAGAGTAATGATAGTAAAGATGATCGAAAATCTCAGAAACAGAATGGAGAAAACACAAGAAAAATTTAACAAGGATCTAGAAGAACTGAAGAGCAAACAAACAGTGATGAACAACACAATTACTGAAATTAAAAATACTCTAGAAGAAATCAATAGCAGAATAACTGAGGCAGAAGAACGGAGAAGTAACCAGGAAGATAAAATAGTGGAAATAACTAGCACAGAGCAGAATAAAGAAAAAAGAATGAAAAAAATTGAGGACAGTCTCAGATACATCTGGGACAACATTAGCTGCACAAACATTCTAACTACAAGCGTCCCAGAAAAAAAAGAGAAAATGAAAGCTCTGAGAAAATACTTGAAAAGATGATAGTCGAAAACGTCCCTAACATGGGAAAGGAAATAGTCAATCAAGTCCAGGAAGCTCAGAGAGTACCATACAGGATAAACCCAAAGAGAAACACACTGAGACTCATATTAATCAAACTATCAAAAGTTAAATACAAAGAACAAATATTAAAAGCAGCAAGGGAAAAGCAACAAATAACATACAAAGGAATCCCCATAAGGTTAACAGCTGATCTTTCAGCAGAAACTCTGTAAGCCAGAATGGAGGGGCAGGACATATTTAAAGTGATGAAAGGGAAAAACCTACAACCAAGATTACTCTACACAGCAACGATATCATTTAGATTTGACGGAGAAATTAAAAACTTTACAGACATGAAAAAGCTAAGAGAATTCAGCACCTCCAAACCAGCTTTACAGCAAATGCTAAAGGAACTTCTCTAGTCAGAAAACACAAGAGAAGGAAAACACCTACAATAACAAACCCCAAACAACTAAGAAAATGGTAATAGGAACATACATATCGATAACTACCTTAAGTGTAAATGGATTAAGTGCTCCAACCAAAATACATAGACTGGCTGAATGGATACAAAAACAAGACCCATATATTGCTGTCTACAAAAGACCCACTACAGACCTAGGGACACATACAGACAAAAAGTGAGGGGATGGAAAAAGACATTCCATGAAAATGGAAATCAAAAGAAAACTGGAGTAGCAATTCTCAAATCAGACAAAATAGACTTTAAAATAAAGACTATTACAAGAGACAAAGAGGGACACTACATAATGATCAAGGGAACAATCCAAGAGGAAGATATAACAATTGTAAATATTCCTGCACCCAACATAGGAGCACCTCAAAACATAAGGCAAATGTTAACAGCCATAAAAGGGGAAATTGACAGTAACACAATCATAGTAGGGGACTTTAACACTGCACTTTCACCAATGAACAGACCATCCAAAATGAAAATAAATAAGGAAACACAAGCTTTAAATGATACAATAAACAAGATGGACTTAATTGATATTTATATGACATTCCATCGAAAAACAACAGAATATACTTTCTTCTCAACTGCTCATGGAACATTCTCCAGTATAGACCATACCTTGGGTCACAAATCAAGCCTTGGGAAATTTAAGATAATTGAAATCATATCAAGTATCTTTTCTGACCACAATGTAATGAGACAAGATATAAATTACGGGGAAAAAAGTCTGTAAAAAATACAAACACATGGAGGCTAAACAATACGTTACTAAATAACCAAGAGATCAAAGAGAAAATCAAAAAATACTTAGAAACAAATGACAATGAAAACACGATGACCCAAAACCTATGGGATGCAGCAAAAGGACTTCTAAAAGGGAAGTTCATAGCAATAAAATCCTACCTCAAGAAACAAGAAAAATCTCAAATAAACAACCTAACCTTAGACCTAAAGCAATTAGAGAAAGAACAAAAAAAACCCCAAAGTTAGAAGAAGGAAAGAAATTATAAAGGTCAGATCAGAAATAAATGAAATACAAATGAAAAAAACAATACCATAGATCAATAAAATTAAAAGCTGGTTCTTTGAGAAGATAAACAAAATTGATAAACCATTTGCCAGGCCCACCAAGAAAAAAAGGGAGAAGGCTCAAATCAACAGAATTAGAAATGAAAAAGGAGAAGTAACAACTGACATTGCAGAAACACAAAGGATCATGAGAGATTACTACTAGCAACTATACGCCAATATAATGGACAATCTGGAAGAAATGGACAAATTCTTAGAACTGCATAACCTTCCATGACTGAACTAGGAAAAAATAGAAAATATAAACAGACCAATCACAATCACTGAAATTGAAACTGTGATTAAAACTCTTCCAACACACAAAAGCTCAGGATCAGATGGCTTCACAGGAGAACTCCATCAAACATTTAGAGAAGAGCTAACACCTATCCTTCTCAAACTCTTCCAAAATATAACAGAGGGAGGAACACTCCCAAATTCATTGTATGAGGCCACCATCACCCTGATACCAAAACCAGACAAAGATGTCACAAAAAAAGAAAATACAGGCCTATATCTCTGATAAGCATAGATGCAAAAATCCTCCATAAAACACTAGCAAACAGAATCCAACAGCATATTAAAAGGATCATACACCATGATCAAGTGGGGTTTATCCCAGGAATGCAAGTATTCTTCAATATACACAAATCAATCAATGTGATAAACAGTATTAACAAACTGAAGTAGAAAAACCATATGATCATCTCAATAACTGCAGAAGAAGCTTTTGACAAAATTCAACACCCATTTATGATAAAAACTCTCCATAAAGTAGGCATAAAGGGAACCTCGTCAACATAATAAAGGCCATATATGACAAACCAATAGCCAACATCATTCTCAGTGGTGAAAAACTGAAACCATTTCCTCTACGATCAGGAACAAGACAAGGATGTCCATTCTTGCCACTATTATTCAACATAGTTTTGGAAGTCCTAGCCACAGCCATCAGCAAAGAAAAAGGAATAAAAGGAATACAAATTGGACAAGAAGTAAAACTGTCACTGTTTGCAGATGACATGATACTATACATAGAGAATCCTAAAGAAGCTACGAGAAAACTACTAGAGCTAATTAATAAATTTGGTAAAGTAGCAGGATACAAAATTAATTCACAGAAATCTCTTGCATTCCTATACACTAATGATTAAAATATGAAAGAGAAATTAAGGAAACACTCCCATTTACCATTGAAACAAAAAGAATAAAATATCTAGGAATAAACCTACCTAAGGAGACAAAAGACCTGCAGGCAGAAAACTATAAGACACTGATGAAAGAAATTAAAGATGATACAAACAGATGGAGAGATATACCATTTTCTCGGATTGGAAGAATCAACATTGTCAAAGTGTCTATACTACCCAAAGCAATCTACATATTCAGTGCAATCCCTATCCAACTGTCAATGGCATTTTCACAGAACTAGAACAAAAAATTTTAACACTTTGTATGGAAACACAAAAGACCCTGAATAGCCAAAGCAATCTTGAGAAAGAAAAATGGAACTGGAGGAATCAGGCTCCCTGACTTCCGACTATACTACAAAGCTACAGTAATCAAGACAGTATGGTACTGCTGTGAAAACAGAAATATAGATCAATGAAACAGGATAGAAAGCCCAGAGGTAAACTCACTCACACAAGGTCACCTTATCTTTAATAAAGGAGGCAAGAATATACAGTGGAGAAAAGACAGCCTCTTCAATAAGTGGTGCTGGGAAAACTGGATAGCTACATGTAAAAGAATGAAATTAGAACACTTCCTAACACCATACACAAAAATAAACTCAAAATGGATTAAATGCCTAAATGTAAGGGCAGACACTTTAAAACTCTTAGAGGAAAACATAGAAAGAACACTCTTTGACATAAATCACAGCAAGATTCTTTTTGACCCACCTTCTAGAGAAAGGGAAATAAAAACAAAAATAAACAAATGGGACTTAATGAAGCTTAAAAGCTTTTGCACAACAAAGGAAATCATAAACAAGATGAAAGACAACTCTCAGAATGGGAGAAAATTTTTGCAAACGAAGCAACTGACAAAGGGTTAATCTCCAAAATATACAAGCGGCTCATGCAGCTCAACATCAAAAAAACAAACAACCTAATCCAAAATGGGAAGAACACCTAAATAGACATTTCTCGAAAGAAGATATACAGATTGCCAACAAACACATGAAAGTATGCTCAACATCACTAATCATTAGAGAAATGCAAATCAAAATGACCATGAGGTATCACCTCTCATCGGTCAGAATGGCCATCATCAAAAAATCTAGAAACAATAAATGCTGGAGAGGGTGTGGAGAAAAGTCAACCCTCTTGTGCTGTTGGTGGGTATGTAAATTGATACAACCACTATGGAGAACAGTATGGAGTTTCCTTAAAAAACTAAAAATAGAACTACCATATGACCCAGCAATCCCACTACTGGGCATATACCCTGAGAAAACCATAATTCAAATAGAGTCATGTGCCACAATGTTCATTGCTGCTCTATTTACAATAGCCAGGACATGGAAGCAACCAAAGTGTCCATCAACAGATGAATGGATAAAGAAGATGTGGCACATATATACAATGGAATATTACTCAGCCATAAAAAGAAATGAAATTGAGTTATTTGTAGTGAGGTGGATGGACCTAGAGTCTGTCATACAGAGTGAAGTAAGTCAGAAAGAGAGAAACAGATGGGGCCTCTGCCTAGGACCTGCGTGGATGGGAGAAGCACCACATGGAAACGAGGGCCTTTGGAGTGTGGAGTTCTGGCGTTTGGAGTGTGATCCAACCTCAGTCAACTAAGGAGAACCCACACTAAGACTTAGCCGTGTGGATGAAAGGCTCTTGGTGCTCCAGCCAGGCATCAGGGCTGTGCCTCTGAAGTGGGAGAGTCAACTTCAGGACACTGGTCCACAAGAGACCTCCCAGCTCCACGTAATACCAAATGGCAAAAATCTCTCAGAGATCTCCATCTCAACATCAAGACCCAGCTTCACTCAACGACCAGCAAGCTACAGTGCTGAACACCCTATGCCAAACAACTAGCAAGACAGGAACACAGCCCCATCCATTAGCAGAGAGGCTGCCTAAAATCATAATAAGGCCACAGACACCCCAAAACACACCACCAGACGTGGACGTGCCCACCAGAAAGACAAGATCCAACCTCATCCACCAGAACACAGGCACTAGTCCCCTCCACCAGGAAGCCTATACAACCCACTGAACCAACCTTAGCCACTGGGGACAGATACCAGAAACAACTGGAACTACGAACCTGCAGGCTGTGAAAAGGAGACCCCAAACACAGTAAGATAAGCAAAATGAGAAGACAAAAAACCACACAGCAGGTGAAGGAGCAGGGTCAAAACACACCAGACCTAACAAATGAAGAGGAAATAGGCAGTCTACCTGAAAAAGAATTCAGAATAATGATAGTAAAGATGATCCAAAATCTTAGAAATAGAATAGACAAAATGCAAGAAACATTTAACAAGGATGTAGAAGAACTAAAGAGGAACCAAGCAACGATGAAAAACACAATAAATGAAATTAAAAATACTCTAGACGGGATCAATAGCAGAATAACTGAGGCAGAAGAAAGGATAAGTGACCTGGAAGATAAAATGGTGGAAATAACTACTGCAGAGCAGGATAAAGAAAAAAGAATGAAAAGAACTGAGGACAGTCTCAGAGACCTCTGGGACAACATTAAATGCACCAACATTCGAATTATAGGGGTCCCAGAAGAAGAAGAGAAAAAGGAAGGGACTGAGAAAATATTTCAAGAGATTATAGTTGAAAACTTCCCTAATATGGGAAAGGAAATAGTTAATCAAGTCCTGGAAGCACAGAGAGTCCCATACAGGATAAATCCAAGGAGAAACACGCCAAGACACATATTAATCAAACTATCAAAAATTAAATATAAAGAAAACATATTAAAAGCAGCAAGGGAAAAAAAACAAATAACACACAAGGGAATCCCCATAAGGTTAACAGCTGATCTTTCAGCAGAAACTCTACAAGCCAGAAGGGAGTGGCAGGATATACGTAAAGTCATGAAGGAGAAAAACCTACAACCAAGATTACTCTACCCAGCAAGGATCTCATTCAGATGTGATGGAGAAATTAAAACCTTTACAGACAAGCAAAAGCTGAGAGAGTTCAGCACCACCAAACCAGCTTTACAACAAATGCTAAAGGAACTTCTCTAGGCAAGAAACACAAGAGAAGGAAAACACCTACAATAACAAACACAAAATATTTAAGAAAATGGGAATAGGAACATACATATCGATAATTACCTTAAATGTAAATGGATTAAATGCTCCCACCAAAAGACACAGACTGGCTGAATGGATACCAAAGCAAGACCCATATATATGCTGTCTACAAGAGACCCACTTCAGACCTAGAGACACATACAGACTGAAAGTAAGGGGATGGAAAAAGATATTCCATGCAAATGGAAATCAAAAGAAAGCTGGAGTAGCAATTCTCATATCAGACAAATTAGACTTTAAAATAAAGACTATTACAAGAGACAAAGAAGGACACTATATAATGCTCAAGGGATCGATCCAAGAGGAAGGTATAACAATTGTAAATATTTATGCACCCAACATAGGAGCACCTCAATACATAAGGCAAATACTAACAGCCATAAAAGGGGAAATCGACAGCAACACAATCATAGTAGGGGACTTTAACACCCCACTTTCACCAATGGACAGATCATCCAAAATGAAAATAAATAAGGAAACACAAGCTTTAAATGATACATTAAACAAGATGTACTTAATTGATATTTATAGGACATTCCACCCAAAAACAACAGAATACACATTTTTCTCAAGTGCTCATGGAACATTCTCCAGGATAGATCATATCTTGGGTCACAAATCAAGCCTTGGTAAATTTAAGAAAATTGAAATCGTATCAAGTATCTTTTCTGACCACAACGCTATGAGACTAGATATCAATTAAAGGAAAAGATCTGTAAAAACTACAAACACATGGAGGCTACACAATACACTACTTAATAACGAAGTGATCACTGAAGAAATCAAAGGGGAAATCAAAAAATACCTAGAAACAAATGACAATGGAGACACGACGACCCAAAACCTATGGGACGCAGCAAAAGCAGTGCTAAGAGGGAATTTTATAGCAATACAAGCCTACATCAAGAAACAGGAAACATCTCGAATAAACAACCTAACCTTGCACCTAAAGCAATTAGAGAAAGAAGAGCAAAAAAACACCAAAGCTAGCAGAAGGAAAGAAATCATAAAGATCAGATCAGAAATAAATGAAAAAAAAATGAAGGAAACGATAGCAAAAATCAATGAAACTAAAAGCTAGTTCTTCAAGAAGATAAACAAAATTGATTAACCATTAGCCAGACTCATCAAGAGAAAAAGGGAGAAGACTCAAATCAATAGAATTAGAAATGAAAAAGGAGAAGTAACCACTGACACTGCAGAAACACAAACAATCATGAGAGATTACTACAAGCAATTCTATTCCAATAAAATGGACAACCTGGAAGAAATGGACAGATTCTTAGAAATGCACAACCTACCGAGACTGAACCAGGAAGAAATAGAAAATATGAACAGACCAATCACAAGCACTGAAATTGAAACTGTAATTAAAACTCTTCCAACGAACAAAAGCCCAGGACCAGATGGCTTCACAGGGGAATTCTATCAAACATTTAGAGAAGAGCTAACATCTATCCTTCTCAAACTCTTCCAAAATATTGCAGAGGGAGGAACACTCCCCAACTCATTCTATGAGGCCACCATCATCCTGATACCAAAACCAGACAAAGATGTCACAAAGAAAGAAAACTACAGGCCAATATCACTGATGAACATAGATGCAAAAATCCTCAACAAAATACTAGCAAACAGAATCCAACAGCACATTAAAAGGATTATACACCATAATCAAGTGGGGTTTATTCCAGGAATGCAAGGATTCTTCAATATACAAAAATCAATCAACGTGATACATCATATTAACAAATTGAAGGAGAAAAACCATATGATCATCTCAATAGATGCAGAGAAAGCTTTTGACAAAATTCAACACCCATTTATGATAAAAGCCCTGCAGAAAGTAGGCATAGAGGGAACTTTCCTCAACATAATAAAGGCCATATATGACAAACCCACAGCCAACATTGTCCTCAATGGTGAAAAACTGAAACCATTTCCACTAAGATCAGGAACAAGACAAGGTTGCCCACTCTCACCACTATTATTCAACATAGTTTTGGAAGTGTTAGTCACAGCAATCACAGAAGAAAAAGAAATAAAAGGAATCCAAATCGGAAAAGAAGAAGTAAAGCTGTCACTGTTTGCAGATGATATGATACTATACATAGAGAATCCTAAAACTGCCACCAGAAAACTGCTAGAGCTAATCAATGAATTTGGTAAAGTAGCAGGATACAAAATTAATGCACAGAAATCTCTTGCATTCCTATATACTAATGATGAAAAATCTGAAAGTGAAATTAAGAAAACACTCCCGTTTACCATTGCAACAAAAAGAATAAAATATCTAGGAATAAACCTACCTAAGGAGACAAAAGACCTGTATGCAGAAAATTATAGGACACTGATGAAAGAAATTAAAGATGATACAAATAGATGGAGAGATATACCATGTTCTTGGATTGGAAGAATCAACATTGTGAAAATGACTCTACTACCCAAAGCAATCTACAGATTCAATGCAATCCCTATCAAACTACCACTGGCATCTTTCACAGAACTAGAACAAAAAATTTCACAATTTGTATGGAGACACAAAAGACCCCGAATAGCCAAAGCAATCTTGAGAACGAAAAATGGAGGTGGAGGAATCAGGCTCCCTGACTTCAGACTATATTACAAAGCTACAGTAATCAAGACAGTTTGGTACTGGCACAAAAACAGAAATATAGATCAATGGAACAGGATAGAAAGCCCAGAGATAAACCCATGCACATATGGTCACCTTATCTTTGATAAAGGAGGCAAGCATATACAGTGGAGAAAAGACAGTCTCTTCAATAAGTGGTGCTGGGAAAATTGGACAGGTACATGTAAAAGTATGAAATTAGAACACTCCCTGACACCATACACAAAAATAAACTCAAAATGGATTAAAGACCTAAGTGTAAAGCCAGACACTATCAAACTCTTAGAGGAAAACATAGGCAGAACACTCTATGACATACATCACAGCAAGATCCTTTTTGACCCACCTCCTAGAGAAATGGAAATAAAAACACAAATAAACAAATGGGACCTAATGAAACTTAAAAGCGTTTGCACAGCAAAGGAAACCATAAACAAGACCAAAAGACAACCCTCAGAATGGGAGAAAATATTTGCAAATGAAGCAACTGACAAAGGATTACTCTCCAAGATTTACAAGCAGCTCATGCAGCTCAATATCAAAAAAACGAACAACCCAATCCAAAAATGGGCAGAAGACCTAAATAGACATTTCTCCAAAGAAGATATACAGATTGCCAACAGACACATGAAAGAATGCTCAACATCATTAATCATTAGAGAAATGCAAATCAAAACTACAATGAGGTATCATCTCACACCGGTCAGAATGGCCACCATCAAAAAATCTACAAACAATAAATGCTGGAGAGGGTGTGGAGAAAAGGGAACACTCTTGCACTGTTGGTGGGAATGTAAATTGATACAGCCACTATGGAGAACAGTATGGAGGTTCCTTAAAAAACTACAAATAGAACTACCATACGACCCAGCAATCCCACTACTGGGCATATACCCTGAGAAAACCATACGTCAAAAAGAGTCATGTACCAGAATGTTCATTGCAGCTCTATTTACAATAGCTAGGACATGGAAGCAACCTAAGTGTCCATCATCGGATGAATGGATAAAGAAGATGTGGCACATATATACAATGGAATATTACTCAGCCATAAAAAGAAATGAAATAAAGGTATTTGTAATGAGGTGGATGGAGTTAGTCTGTCATACAGAGTGAAGTAAGTCAGAAAGAGAAAAACAAATACAGTATGCTAACACATATATATGGAATCTAAGGAAAAAAAAAAAAAAAAGGTCATGAAGAACCTAGTGGCAAGATGGGAATAAAGACACAGACCTATTAAAGAATGGACTTGAGGATATGGGGAGGGGGAGGGGTGAAATGTGACAGGGTGAGAGAGTGTCATGGACATATATACACTACCAAACGTAAAATAGATAGCTAGTGGGAAGCAGCCGCATAGCACAGGGAGATCAGCTCGGTGCTTTGTGACCGCCTGGGGGTGTGGGATGGGGAGGGTGGGAGGGAGGGAGATGCAGGAGGGAGGAGATATGGGAACGTGTGTATATGTGTAACTGATTCACTTTGTTATAAAGCAGAAACTAACACACCATTGTGAAGCAATTATACTTCAATAAAGATGTTTAAAAAAAAAAAAAAGAAAGAGAGAAACAAATACCATACGCTAACACATATATATGGAATCTAAAAAAAAGAAATGATTCTGAAGAACCTAGGGGCAGGACAGGAATAAAGACACAGACATAAAGAATGGCATTGACACGGGGAGAGGGGCGGGTAACCTCGGACGAAGTGAGAGAGTAACATGGACATATATACACTACCAAATGTAAAATAGATAGCTAGTGGGAAGCAGCTGCATAGCACAGGGAGATCAGCTTGGTGCTTTGTGACCACCTAGAGGGGTGGGATAAGGAGGGTGGGAGGGAGACGCAAGAGGGAGGGGATATGGGGATATACATATGTATATAGCTGATTCACTTTGTTATACAGCAGAAACTAACACAACATTTTAAAGCAATTATACTCCAATAGAGATATTTAAAAAAAAATTTATGACCGTGAATCCACTAATTTTGGATTACTGTTAAATTTGATAGAGCAAGTTTTCTCCCTTGTACTCATTATAATGGTTGTGCTATAAAACTTCTTTACACACACACAGGAGAACAGATTCTAGGTGGAGAGATGCTGCATGGGATGAATTTCTGAAGACGTTTGTTTAATCTGCGTAACAGTTAACATGTATTACTCTCTCCTTCTTCTGATTTGAAAATCAGAGGTTACACTGAATATTTAGAGCCGGTTCTGCACAGTCATTTATTATAAATAGACTTCAATAATGTTTAAGGGGTACTGTGATATCATCAGGAAGATCAGTGACGAATGAAGTCTTCCATGCAACCTAAACCTCGTTGCTAATATTACTTTTCCTTCTCGTTCACAATTTATTTTTGAGATTATAGAAAGACAGCCTCTTTCACATGGAGACAGATACCCTCCTTCCACAGAAACGCCAATATCCTTTATTCCATTTCTTGCACAATAGAGCCTCTGATCTGCTGTGCTCAAATAACATCATGGCATGGTTCCATTTTTCATATTAGAAAGTAATCAACATAGAATCAATAGGAAGCCATGTTTACTCAATAATTAATTAAATTTCCTAGAGAAAATGGATGTGCAATAATTTAGTAACCTGTGCTACAAATGATGCTTTTTTTATTTCTTATTTTGGCCAATGTTGCCATCACCCGTTTCAAAAGGATCAGAATAAAATATGGGAAACCACTGGAAAAGTACGCAGGAGACCCTCAGTGTGACCATTGGAGAAATCAAGACAGATGTTCATTGTACTCAGACCTCTAGAACATATCCTAAGATGCTTTAACAAGCACTGTAAAGTAGTCTTCACTAGAGGATGACATCATAAAAAATCTGGGGGAGAACAAGAAAAGGGTAATATCCATTAAGACCCATCCCTGTGACAGTGTATCTGGGTTCAGGCTAATGATACCTGGAAAGCAAGTGTCTATCTAGAGTCATAGATTCTTTAAACTATGAAATATCAATGATAAAAATCATCAAATCTAAAGATTTAAAATTTTACATTTTCTATGCCTCAGTTTCCTCATTTGTAAAATAACAATAATAGTACTTCTATCATAAGGTTACTGTGAACATTAAATTAACCAGTACATAGAGCGATTTGTAGCACTGAGTGAAGTGTTCAAATATTTATTTTTATCATGAAATATGAAAAAAATCAATTCCCTGAGGATAGATGAAAACTCTCTCTATTTTCTGCTCAATTTTGTTGTGAACCTGAAACGGTCCTGAAAAATAAAATCTAGTTTTAAAAATCTGGGGTATATTCTCTACTTCCTATAAGTTAGAAACTCCTTTTCCTCCACCTTCCTGTTTCCAGATGGAGGAAATTCCATTAGGAAAATACTCCCAGCCTCTCTCTGCTGCCTTAGTCTCCTGGGGGAAAATTACTTGTCTGATGAATGTATTTGTGAGAAGGAGCTGATGATGCTAAAATTAACCACTTTGACTTTCCTATTTTCATGTATCCATCTTTGCAGGAAGGATCCATTCTGATCTTGGTCTCTACATGGACCGGGCCCTATAGGTATGACCTACTAGTTATCCAGCCTTGCCTTAGACCGGCTGGATAAATCTAATTCTGAGGTTAGGTATTAGCAAGCCCATCAGGGCTAGACATCTAAAGCCAGCTTCTCCAATTCAGCTTTTTAGGTAGGAAAGCTGATATTTTGATTACCAATTGTCTGACGCTTATGTCTACCTTTTAATTCATTTTGAATTTGAATTGGGAAGTAGGGTGCTATTGATTGACCCTCTAAAGGCCCAGCACACTTCTTGGAGATTCTCAGTGCATATCTGTTTGTGCTACAAGCTGGGGTAACATTGCTTACCTTCAAATCGCCCAATGCATTTAACCAAGAAAACCCAGGTGTTCATATATATGCATGTGTGAGTATGACTATATCTTTGTGTGCTTTTGTGTGTGCCTATGTATCTATGTCTAATACTAACTCTTATAGAACAAGTCTTATCAGAATACATTTTAGATCATGCTGGTGATAGAAAAAAACATTGTTGGCATCCCCAAACAATCAGTTCTGAAGATATTACCTCAGATAATCTGAACTTCAGCTTTTATTGTTTTTTGTTCTTGTTGTGTTTAAAGTGGGGATGATCACACCAACATTAGTGGCTTATGGTGAGAAGTAAATGAGATAGTGTGTGGAAAATCTTCAGCACATAACAGTATCTTCAATGCAGGTTGATTTCCATTTTGCATCAATCTCCTTCCAGAAAAGACTATCTCAAACAAGGAGCCTCCATTCACTAAAAAAGTGGTTCTCCTAAGTTATGTGTCATATGGCACAGGGGGTTCTCACTGTTACTGTGAACCTGGTTAACCTCCTACCTCAGCTGTCATTCTAAATGCCAGCTTCCTCAAGGAGGTCTTTATTAATAAAAATTATATCTCCCTCATCATACTTTCTCCTGACCTCTTGGGCTTCACCACATTGATTAAAATTTTTAATGTCATATATACCCTTATAATTATTTGCTTAAAATTTATTCCCAACAAGCATGCCAAAGTCACAAGAAAACGATCTCAAGGGCCTAGCACAGAATATGCACCAAATATTTGTTAAATGGATAAGTTAAAATAAAATAGAGATGTTAATACAATCCAAGTATCAGACAAGGGTAAGAGCAAGCAAGAATTCTTAGTGAATTTTTCACCTCAAGTATCAAGGTGTGATAAAGGGTTATGATTTTGTTTTTGAAGGAACGTCATAACCACAGATGGACAATATCTTACTCGGCAGTCTTCGTTCTTTTCAAATCAATAAACATGCTCCAAAAGTGAATTAGAAAAGTTGCAGCTGAAATGGATGCCATCAAGCTGCCATTAGAGACATAAGGGCCACATATGTCCATCCACACACCCTGTCTCGCCTTGGGGTTAGGAGGGTTGCTGTATCTGCTACTCAAAGAGAACAGTCAATGTTTATTTCTAGCTTGGATCTCCCAAATATTATTTCATGTCCCAGAGAGGATAACTTTGGCCCCATGAATTTCCCCAGGAGCATCTTTGGGAAAACATGTCTGTAGCCCTCAAAAGAAGACCATTCCTTGAAATATGTATGATTTGCCCGTGTCAGAGAACAGTCTCTCTAATGGCATGATTCATATATAGACAGTCCTCCTTTTGCTCTTCCAAATGCCTCTATAAAGAGCATCAGTGAAATTTAAAAGGTACTTACTTAAAATATAGATTGTTTGCAAATCGCATTAGCTAAAATTCAGCCAAGCCAAACTCTAATAAACTAAGGTCATAAAAGTAATACAGTGCTTTATTATGTCTTAAGGCTTGTAGGGCCCTTTATTAGAAAGCCACACCAAATAGCCAGTCTTTCTGCTTTTCTCTTTAGTAACTAGTAATAAGGAATGCTTAGAAAAGACATTCATCAAATACTCTGCTATGGATGCTTGGAAGGGGCAGAAGAACTCTTTGATTTATTGGAGTTGAATCTGCTTTAGTGCATCAAGAGACAACTAGCACTACAGATCGCTCACTCTTTATTCTCAGGGCATAAAATCAGAGGAACTGGATACAAGCTTTACCTACTTGAACAGCTAAGAAAAGGACTGGTCCCTGCCAGATTCTTATCAAGATGATACATATACTTAAATACAAATATTACAGGAGTCAAGTCAGCCGGATTTAGTGGAAAGAGTATAGACTTTGGATCCAGGCAGAGCTGGATTTAAATCCTGGTAGCTTCTCATTCACCATTGCCTTAGGAAATTTGTTCATAGTACTCTGAGGCTCAGTTTTCCATCTAGAAGTTGGGTAAATACTTTTGAGTTTAGTGGTTGTTTCTCAGTTATAGATAATGTGTAAAACGTGTAACACAGTGCCTAGGTCACAGGGTATACTCGATACATTTTATTTGTTGTCAATATTATTATCATTATATGATGTAATGTGGGCCAGGACAGGTAATGTACATGAGTGAAATGAGTGAAGTTGGTTTCCTAAAATTGAGATTGATGGAGACCATCATAAAAGGAAAGAGCTGGATAGTGATAGCAACACTGTCCCAGATTCTTTCTGATGACTGTTTCTTCAGCCCTTCCAACTATCTTTTCTGTATTTTTAGTTTCTCACACAATTCTTGTTCACACCTTCTTCTCATTTTTTAAGCACCCTCATGTGCCCCATCCTAAGTCTAAATAAAAAGATGAAGAATAACCAAACAACTCTTCTTGATCCAATATCTCCTTCTAATCTCACTCCTGCTCTCCTGACTCTCTCATGCAAACTCCTTGAAGGCAGACGTGACTTTATTCCACGTAATCATGTTCTCACTTTCAACCTTGAAGTTGTTTTCTGCCCCAATAACCCAAGCAAAATTGCTATCACTAGAGTCAGCAGTAACTTCCCAGCTGTCAAATCCAACAGCTATTTTTCAGCCCTTAATGTTCATGAATCCATTCTCTGCTTCGTTTGTCAGTACCTTCAATTCTTTTAAATGCACAGCTTACCTCTCACCTCCATCCCACAGCTGTCTATCTTTGTAGATGCTTCCTCCCCTGCCCACCCAGCCGACATTGTGGCTCCTTACATTTCTGTCTTGAGCCCATTGTTCTTCTGATTCTGCAGACTCTTTCAAGTCACCCAGAACTCTGATGGTTTCTGAAACAAAACTGCACTGATGATTCCTAAATCCCTCTCTCTAGTCAGACCATGAGCTTTGGCTTCAAACTTTTTTACGTGAATACCTGTTAGACTTCAGTGTTCTTCATCTAACCTCTTGAATTCAACATGTCCAACACTACATTTATTCATTTCCTCCTGAAATTATACTTTCTTCTATAATCTGCTTCTGATTTAGACCCATGAACCTATGCAGTTGTCCAAGCTACGGTGTAGGGAATCTTCGCTACTCTCTCTCGATGACTCACCACTCCCAACATCAGTTGACAAGGCCCTTATTTCATCTCCTAAGTTTTTCTCAAAGCTGTTACCTCCTCTGTGTCTTTACTACCTTTCCTCTCTAGGCAAATACCTGTGTGTCCTAATTGGTTGTTCCTGTCAAACCTTCTTTTACATCACAGACAGGATCATCTATTTAAGTGTAATCCTGATTATGTCATTCACTTCTTAAAGCCCTTCTTGACCATCCATTATTCAGTAAATCAGTCCAACGTGACTCCTTAACATGATAGTCACTGGCTCCATCTCTCTGCCCTGCCAACCTGCCCAGGCTCATCTCACAAATTTTGGACTTTGCAGGCATTATTTTGGCACCATTGAACTGCATGCATTATGAAAGCTAAATATGTACAGAACCCCTGAACCAGAAATTCCACTTCTAGTAAATATTCTGCACAGAAATGCATTGACCAAAAGAATGCTCATAACAACACACATTCACAATGCTCCCAAACTGCAATCTACTCAACCACATATGGCAGAATGAATACAAAAATTGGGGCATATCCATTCAATGGAATACTATAAGGTAATGTGAATGAATGAAATGCAAGTGCACACAATATTATGGAGGGATTCAACAGGCATAATAATGAGCAAAAGGAGTCAGAAACAAAAGAGTACCTCTTAGACAATTCCAATCATATACATCGTAAACATCAGCAAAATTAAAGTAAAATGTTAGTAATAGAATAGTGATGTTCCTAGGGGAGAAAAACAGAACACACATCCAAACCTCCAGAGGCTTCTCCCCTTCCCCAGAGCAGAAACCACAGTCCTTTACAATGGCCTATAAGTTTTACATGATCTGCCCTCTCACTTCTATTTTTCTGACATATATCCTACTAGTTCTTTCCCTACTGACTGCTCCAGCAACATTGATTTCTTTTTTCCCTGTTTTTTAAAACTCCTCTCTCGAAATGCTCATTCTTCAAATAACGTACATTTTTCATTCCCTAATCTTATTCAAATTTTTACCACAATATTATTTTCCCCATGAAACTTTCTTTAGCTTATTTTGAAATGACTGTTTCCATATGCCCCTTAAAACTTTTTTCCAGCTTTATTGTGATATAATTGATTTTCACCATTGTGTAACTTAAGGTGTACAATATGTTGATTTGATATACTTATAGATTTCAAAATGATTACTACTGTAGCATTGGCTAACACCTTCATCATGTCACATAATTACCCTTTCTTTTCTATGGTGAGAACATTAAAATCTACTCTTTTAGTAACTTTCAAGTATAAAACACAGTATTATTAACTATAATCACCATGCTGTATATCAGATTCCCAGAACTTATTCACCTTAAAACTGGAAGTTTATACCTTTTGAACAACATGTTCCCATTTCCCAACACCCCAGCCCCTGGTGACACCCTTTCTACTCTCTATTTCCATGAGTTCAGCTTTCTTAGATACCACATATAAAAAATGCTATACACTATTTGTCTTTGTCAGTCTGACTTATTTTATTTAACGTAATGCTCTCAAGGTCCATCCATGTTGATGAAAATGGCAGGATTCCCTTCTTTTTCAAGGCTAAATAATATTCTTTTTCAGATATTTCATTGTTAGGGTATACAAATGCAACTGTTTTTTGTATGTTGACTTTATATTCTTTAAAGTTACTGAATTTGTTGATTAGTTCCAATAGCTTTTTGGTGGAGTTTTTAGTATTTTCTATATAAAATATTATGTTATCTGCAAACAAAGACAATTTTCCTGCTTCCTTTGGATGCCTTTGATTTCTTTTTTGTTGCCCAATTTCTCTGACTAGGAATTCCAGTACCATGTTGAATAGAAGTGGTGAGTGGACATCTTTGTCTTGTTCCTGATCTTAGAGGAAAAGTTTTCAAGTTTTCATTATTTAGTATATTAGCTGTGGGCTTGTCATATATAGCCTTTATTATGGTGAGGTACATTCCTTCTTTACCCAATTTCTGACTGTTTTTATCGTGATGTATTTTGTCAAATTATTATTTTTTGCATCAGTTGAGAGGATCACATGATTTTTATCTTTCATTCTATTAATGTGATGTATCACATTTATTGATTTGTATGTGATGAACCATCCTTGCATCCTAGGGGAAAAACCCAATTTATCATGGTGTATAATCCTTTTAATGTGCTGTTAAATTTGGTTTGCTAGTATTTGTTGTGAATTTTTGCATCTACATTCATCAAAGATACTGATCTATAGATTTTTTTTTTTTCTTGTAGTATCCTCATCTGGTATCAGGATAACACTGGCTTCATAAGATGAGTTTGGAAGTGTTCCCTCCTTTTTACTTTTTCAATTTTTTGGAAGGATTTGAGAAAGGTTGGTGTTAATTATTTTAACTTTTGGTAGAATTCACCAGTGAAACCATCTTGTCCTGCACTTCTTCCTTGTTGAAAAGCTTTTGATTACCGATTTAATCTTACTAGTAATTGGTTTGTTCAGATTTTCTATTTCTTTGTGATTCAGTCTTGGTATGTTGCATATTTCTAAGATTATGTCCATTTATTCTAGTTTATCAAATTTGTTGGTGTATAATTGTTCACAGTGGTCTGTTATGAGCCTTTGTATATCTGTGGTATCAGCTGTAATGTCTCCTCTTTCATTTCTGAATTTATTTGAGTCTTCTTTCTTTTTTTCTTAGTCTAGTTAAAAGTTCATTAAGTTTATCTTTTTTAAAAAAAAACTCTTGATGTTGTTGATCTTTTCTGTTGTTTTTCCATTCTCTATTTCATTTATTTCTGATCTAATCTTTGTTATTTTCTTTCTTCTAACTTTGTTCTTCTTTTTCTATTTTATTTATTTAAGATTTTTCTTTTTTCTTAATGTAGGTGTTTATTGCTATAAACATCCTTCTTAAAACTGATTTTGCAGTACCCCATATGTTTTGGTGTGTTGTGTTCCTATTTTCTTTTATTTCAAGATTCTTTTATTGTCCCTTTTTTTAATTCTTTGATCTATTGGTTGTTCAGGAGTGTGTTGTTTAATTTCCACATGTTTGTAAATTTTCCAGCTTTCCTCCTGTTATTGATTTCTAGTTCCATACCACTGTGGTCAGAAAAAAAAAAAAAATACTTGGTATGATTTTAATCTTTTTAAGTTTGATAAAATTTGTTCTTTGAACTATCATGATCTACCCTGGAAAATCTTCCATGAGTGCTTGAGAAGAATGTGTATTCTTTTGCTATTGGATGGAATGTTCTATTACATCTGTTAGGTCCATTGGCTAAGGTATGCCTCCAGTCCAACATTTGCTTGTTGATTTTCTGTATGGGGAAACTATCCATTGTTAAATTTAGGATATTGAAGTCCTCTACTATCATTGTATTGCTGTCTATTTCTCCCTTCAGAACTTTTTGTATTTGTGTAATACATTTAGGTGCTCTGATGTTGGGTGCATATATATTTATGATTATTATATCTTCTTGATAAATTGACCTCTTTATCATCATAAAATGAACTTCTTTCTTTCTTGTTAACACTTCAGCTTAAAGTTTATTTTGTCTCATATAAGTACAGCTACTCTTGGTCTCTTTTGGTTTCTACTTGCATGAAATATCTCCTTCTATCCATTCACTTTGAGTCTGTGTGTATCCTTAAAGCTGAAGTCAGTGTGTTGTAAGCAGCATACACTAGAGTCTTGGTTTGGTTTTGTTTTTTTTAGTCCATCCTACCACTCCGTGTCTTTTGATTTAAAAATTCAATCCATTCACATTTAGAGTACTTATTGATAGGTAAGGACTTACTAACACCATCTTACTGTTTCCTGGCTGTTTTTGGAGTTCCTTTATCCCTTGCTTTCTCTCTTGTTGCCTTCCTTTGAGAATTGATGATTTTCCATAGTGGTATGCTTTGATTTCCTTCTCTATCTTTTGTGAATATATTATAGCTTTTTGCTTTGTGGTTACCATGAGACTTACATAAAACTTCTTATAGATATAACAGTCCATTTTATTTTCATAACAACTTAATTTAATCACTTACAAAAAACTCTACCTTTTTCATGCCATAATTTATCTCTTTCTATATTGTGCATTCATTAACAAATTATTGTAGCTATAGGTTTTTTTTTTTAAATACTCTCATCCTTTAATCTTTATATTAGATCAAGTGGTTAACAATCCACCATATTATAGTATTAGAATAATCTGACTATGTACTTACCTTTACCAGTGTGTCATATATTTTCATATGTGTTTATGTTATGAATCACCATCTTTCATTTCAGTTTGAAGAACTCCTTTCAGCATTTCTTATAAAGTAGGTTTAGTGGTGATAAATCCCCTCAGCTTATGTTTGTCTAAGAAAGTCTTTATCTCTCTTCATTTCTGAAGGACAGCTTTGCTGTGTAAAGTATTCTTGATTACCCCCCTTTTCCTTCTTTCAGAAGTTTAAATATATCACTCCCTCTCTCATGGACTGTAATGTTTCTGCTGAGAAATCTGTTGATAGCCTTATGAGGGTTCCCTTAAAAGTCCCAAGCATTTTTTCTCTTGTTGCTTTTAAGATTCTCTCTTTGTCTTTAATTTTTGACAGTTTTATTATAATGTGCCTTGGAGAGGATCTGTTTAAGTTGATTTTGTTTACTGACCTATGAGCTTCATGAACTTGGATATCCAAAACTTTCCCCAGATTGGGAAAATCTCAGCAATTTTTTTTTTTTTAAATAAACTTTCTGCCTCCTCTTCCTCTTCTCTTTCTGGGAATTCAATAATTTGCAAATTGGTTAGTTTGATGGTACCCCATAGACCATATAGGTTTTCTTCATTGTGTTTCAGTCTTTCTTCTACTTGGTCAAGACTACTGTTGAATCTCTCTATTGAATTCTTCGGTTTAGTCATTGTATTCTTCAGCTCCAAAATTTCTGTTTGATTCTTTTTTATGTTTTCTATCTCTTTGCTGAATATTTTTGTGCTTGTATTATTTTTCTGATATCATTAAGTTATTTATCTGTGTTCTCTTCTGGCTCTCTGAGCTCCTTCAGAACAATTATTTTGAATTATTTGTCAGTTAATACCTGGATCTCTATTTCTTTGGGGCCAGGTACTGGAGGTTCACTGATTCCTTTGGTGGAGTCAGTTTTCCCTGGTTCTTTGTGATCCCTGTATCTTTGCATTTGCAAAGTGTTTGCACATTTCAAGAAGCATTCACCTCTTCCAGACTTTATGGACTGATTTGGTGAAGGAAGACGTTCACTTGTAGGAGAGGGACTGCTGGAGCATGCTGTGACTCCAGGTCTAGTGGTGCATGGCACCAAGTGTGGGGTGTAGCGGCACCAGATCCTGGGAAGCATGGTGTCTCTTTGGCTCAGGTCTTTGCTGTCCACAGCACTGACAACTGTATGGTCCTTGGCAATACTTGTAGGGGGTCTACAGTGTCTGCAAGGGCTTTTGTGCAAGGACTATTGGGGTCCTCAGCTGTGCCTTCAGGAATAGCTGCTAGGGACCAAAGCAGGCAACAGTAGTGCCCAGAGTCTGTGGTGTACACACACTTGACTGGGGGCCAGCTGTGAACACCTGTGTAATGGAAGGGGCCAGTTGCAGGCACATACATAACAGTGGGGACCAGGAAAGAAAGCAAGAGATGGAGCAAACTGTGGACACACAAGTGGCTACAGGAGCCCTGGTTGTCAGTGTAGATTACTGTGTCTAGTAGGTCTCAACTTTGGCATATGGCAGTGGAAGCCAGTGATAGGGGTTGGGCTGGGGGCCTTCAGATGCTCAATTGGAGAAGCAGCTGCAGGTGAGCACAGTGATGCAGGCCAATGAGAGTAGACAGGGTCTGATCCAAGCCTATAAGCAGCTATGGGGGCCCCAGCTATCAGGCCTGCTGTCCTGTGGCTGTGCACTCTCCCCCCACGTGTGTATGCATAGTGGAGGCTGGTGACAGGAGTCAGGCCAGTGACATGCAAGTGCACAGCTGGAGGTGCCAGCCCAGAGCAGGTGCATGACAGTGGAGGTCAAACAGAGGGGTCTGGACGAGCGCCTTGCTTTCATGCAGCCACCGAGGTCTGGGCTGGCTGCTGGTGCAGGGTTCCTGGGCTCAGATGGGGATGGTGACGAGAAGGGACTCGGGTGCCTGGCATTAGTGCACATGAATACCTGTGGGGTAAAATGTGGTGAAACCTGCACGGGCTCTGCTGTAGCTGTGCTGGCAACTGGTTCCTTCTTCAGTGGTAAAGCTGCTGAGTTTGTCTGTCAAGCAGGTCACACTGAACTGAGATTGCTCCTGTTGTGTGGCATTTATTGGTGACCCCTGCTCTTCTTCTTTGTTCCTCGCTGTCTCTATTTGTCTCAGCTTTGATGGTCTGAGTGGGGTGAAATTAAATGAGACCTTTGTGCTGTTCCCCCAAAAGGCTGGGTAAACTGGTTGCTCATCCTGCTCTTTCTTTCCCAGCAAGGGGAACTCTTTCTAGCTGGGAGGTTCCCTCCTGGAACTGAGCAATGTCAGCTTGGAGGAGGGGATGATGCAGGCAAAATAAATCTGTCTTCCTACTCTTTTTGTGCGGTTAGTCTCATGTTTTTTGTTTCACTATGTTGCTGAAGTTTCTCAGGTAGACTCCAGAGCTATGCAAGAGCTGTTTTTATTCATAGATAGCTGTCTAATTGTTGATCTTTGTTGGAGGACAGAGGCTGAATTCTCCGATGACGTCATCTTGGTGATGTCAACCCTCTAATACTTTTCATCTTCTTGCCCTGCTTTCTTTTTCTCTTTAACACTTTTAACGTCTCAGCTACTATATATTGTACTACTTCCCCTTGTTTATTTTCTCTCTCACTAGAATATAAATCCCACAGGGCAGGGATTTTGTTTGTTTGTTTGTTTTGCCGATTTCATTTATTGTTTTATTTCCAGAGCCTGAGAGCGTATGTAACATAATACAGCTCAGTCAATATTTCTTGAATGAATGAAAAAAAAAAGAAAAAAAACAGTAACATGACCTAAATCTTGAAGGCTTATTGAGCCAATGCAGCAATATTCTGCATTTCTTTTCTCAGAATAGGAATTAGGAGATATGGACAAGAGAGGGGTATAGAGGATAAGATGTGGGTGATTGTATTTGTCTGGAAAGGGGCAGTGAGTAAAGGCAGATTGACTTCTGCTCAGAGGTTATACATGTGTGTTTGCTTTATTATTATTGTTAACTTTGTTATAATAAACTATCACAACATTGTTAATCAACTATACTTCAATATAAAATAAAAAGTTTAAAAAAATTAAAAATAAAATAAAATCCAAAAAAAACCCCTTTGTTATAATAGAAAATATACCACAAAAAGCAAAACATGACCCGTTATTCTAATAGGCATTGAAGGATATCAGCTAGGCTGCTTCTGACTATACAGGGTAGCACAAAGCAAGGGCAGTGCATCTATGCTAATGGAAAATGATCACTTTAATAGTGTGAGTAAAGTATGTTAAGTAGAACTGCTGGAGTGAGTTAAATTTCAGTATATGGCTTTAAGTAATCACTATCCATCCTAAAATATGGAGGTGGAGAATTTGGACATTCAGATATAAAAGCATTTGGTGAAGTAACTTGAAACCAAATTCATCTTCAATAGTGATGATCCACGAGGCTGTTTTGATTCCTTTGCATCAGGCTTTCTTTTGGATCCCATTTACTGTGTTCCATTGGTTTTGGTCTAGACCAGTCATTGTCAATGTGGGCTGCCTGGTGGAAACACTTGAAAAGATTATTTAAAATAATATTGAGACCTGGATCCCACTGCCAGAGATTCTGATTTAAGTGGTCTCGAACACAGTTTGAGAATCAGGATTATTTTTTTAAATTCCCAGGTGATTTAGTTAAAGTTCAGAACCACTATCTATATATTTACTATTTTTAATTTGTGAAATGTATAAATGTTTCAATCATGTGATATTTATTTCTTTTTTACATTCATTCTTTTACTCTTTCATTCCACAAGTATTGATTGAGAACAAGCTCAATAAAGGGGTCGGCACCATGATAGTGGCAGGGTATACGCTGGTAAATAGGACTGGTGTGGACCTGCCATATTCACCATTATAATTACTAATGGTAGATTCTCTTACACAAAATGACACCATCATCTACCTGTATGACAACTGAGACAGGATCATCCCTTTGAATGACTGGAAGTCGCCTCCAGCCATTAAGACAGCTGCTTCTGAAGTGAAATCATGGGTGCCAGTATGTCATTAACAATGACAAGGAATCCTTCTCCCAGATTTTTCATGTGCCTTCTTTCTAAAAGCCAAGTGACTTTTTTTATTTTCCCCCTCTCAATTCCTTCTCTCTTTCTCCTGCCAGAAACTTTCATTTATTTACTAATTATTCTCTCACTGTTAAAGTGTTAAAGTTTGAAATGTTAGGGTTAAATAGCACTTCAAGTATTTCTGTCCACTGACTAAGTTAAATTAGCTGATCGTGTAACAAACTACATGTGATTTTAGTTCTTACTATTCATTTTCTTTAAAAGAGAGGCAGGAAGATATCACCAAAGGCAAATCCCACTAATTATATATAAACACAATAATTTTGTGTTCATGACGAACATTTAATGCTAGCACAGTATATCAATGTGTACTACTACTCCTAATAATAATTAACATTTATTGAGGCTTTTTTTTTTAATCAAACATTTTTCTAAGCATTTTACATGATT
This sequence comes from Balaenoptera physalus, assembly GCF_965194825.1. Classification (NCBI taxonomy): domain Eukaryota; kingdom Metazoa; phylum Chordata; class Mammalia; order Artiodactyla; family Balaenopteridae; genus Balaenoptera; species Balaenoptera physalus. The sequence goes on from NC_138883.1 coordinate 17,881,368, forward strand.
TAACTTATTTCATCCTCAGTGGAAAAAAATGAGACTATGTGTATTATTTTAAGATAAAAAGAAAACTAAGCACGGAGAATTGATACACTGGTGTTGGGCTTCCTTGTGTTAAAGACATGAACAGGGAGATGACATTCTTTAAAATTTAGATAAATACTCAAAATGCCTTTGTATTTGAGCTACAAACTCTTCAAAAAGACTCTTACTGCAGATGACTATTCTTGCTTGTTTTATAAAACATAGTCTTGTTTTCCAGTTAATTTTGTCATGAGTCAGGTAGTTCATGAGTTTCAATTCAGCAGAATTTTCAGAGGAGAATGCTTTTATAATGTTTTATATAAAAGTAAGGATGTCAAAATCTAATCCGCAGTATCAGAGTTTTGCCAGAACATTGTTCAGGCTGAAATGAAAAACAGGATCTCCCCAGGGGGTTCTCTTCCATAATGAAATCACTGAGATATGAAGGGTCCCAGGAGGAGGACTTTCAAAGCTCTAGCCATTGGCAAGTAAGAAACCATTTGAGATTTGTTTTTAAAAGAAGATGGTGTAATATTCTTAGAGTTTGATATTAGGAAGGAAGCCAAAAACCTAAACTGTGGACCATCTGGAGAAGAAATATAATGAAGAAAGCCAACAAAAATATAATTACAACAACTGCCTTAGAAATAACAACTGCATTGATTAAGAACAGCCTAAGTAGGGATGTCAAGAATGCAATCTGAGTTAAATTTCCAGTTCAGTTTGGCTGTGAGAATAGGAGAAAATGCTCTTGTGGTGTGGAGACAACCCCATGAGCAAGAGATATGAGAAGAATTTGGTAAAAGATCAGATGTAAAAAACTCACACTAACATCTCTGTCTTTGTGTGTTTCAAAAGAAATAAAAAATTGAAGAGTGTCAACGATATGTGATAATCTGTGGTTTGTGCTACCTGGGAATACAAATACCAGACAAACACTATCTTCTCCTCCAGAAGCTTAAATCTGACCATGTACATAAAAGCACAAAGTCCATACAAATAGTTGAAGAATAAAATGATTCAAATAGACTCAGATGTAGTCATTCAAAAACAATCCATAGTACATTAATCAGAACTTCTCTACTTCCTGTACCAAAACAGGAATTTATTGAATGGATCATTACAAGGAACAAATGTTTAATATATGCACAGATGCCTTCATTCCTTCGAAATATGTAGCAGCCATCGTGTTAAGCATGGATACTGAAGTAAACATTAAAAAAATATACTTTTCCTCATGCCATCATAGATTTGGGGAGAAAGAATTATTTTTTAATGATTAAGATGCAATGTGTGGGGAGGACCTTCAAGATGGCAGAGGAGTAAGAAGTGGAGATCACCTTCCTCCCCACAAATACATCAGAAATATATCTACATGTGGGACAACTCCTACAGAACACATACTGAACGCTGGCAGAAGACCTCAGACTTCCCAAAAGGCAGGAAACTCCCCACATACATGGGTAAGGCAAAAGAAAAAACAGAGACAAAAGAATAGGGACAAGACTTGCCCCTCTGGGAGGGAGCTGTAAAGAACGAATGGTTTCCACACACTAGGAAGCCCCTTCACTAGCGGAGATGGTGGGGGGGCAGGGGGTAGCTTCTGAGCCACGGAAGAAAGCACAGCAACAGGGGTGCAGAGGGCAAAGCAGAGAGATTCCCACACAAAGGATCGGTGCCAACCAACACTGACCAGCCCGAGAAGCTTGTCTACTCAGCCACCGAGGCGGGCGGGGGCTGGGAGCTGAGGCTCGGGATTCGGAGGTCAGACTCAAAGGGAGAGGACTGGGGTTGGTTGCATGAACACAGCCTGAAGGGGGCTAGTGCACCACAGCTAGCAGGGAAGGAGTACAGGAAAAAGTCTGGAACTGCCTAAGAGTCAAGAGACCATTGCTTTGGGGTGCAAGAGGAGAGGGTATTCAGAGCACTGCCTAAATGAACTCCAGAGATGGGTGCGAGCCACGGCTTTCAGCACGGACACCAGAGACGGGCATGAAACACTAAGGCTACTGCTGCAGCCACCAAGAAGCCTGTGTGCAAACATAGGTCACTATCCACACCACCCCTCCTGGGACCCTGTGCAGCCCTCCACTGCCAGGGTCCCATGATCCAGGGACAACTTCCCCAGGAGAACACACGGCACACCTCAGGCTGGTGCAAAGTCATGCTGGCCTCTGCAGCTCCAGGCTCACCCCACATTTGTACCCTTCACTCCCCTTGGCCTGAGTAAGCCAGAGCCCCCTATTCAGCTGCTACTTTAACCCCGTCCTGTCCGGGTGGGGAACAGATGCCCTCCAGCGACCTACATGCAGAGTCGGGGCCAAATCCAAAGCTGAACCACAGGAGCTGTGTGAACAAAGAAGAGAAAGGGAAATCTCTCCCAGGAGGCTCAGGAGCAGCAGATTAAATCTCCGTAATCAACTTGACGTACCCTGCATCTGTGGAACACCTAAAGAGACAACGAATCATCCCAAAATTGAGGCGGTGGACATTGGGAGCAACTGTAGACATGGGGTTTGCATTCTGCATCTGATTTGTTTCTGGTTTTATGTTTATCTTAGTATTTGGGGCTTATTATCATTGGTAGATTTGTTTATTGATTTGATTGCTCTCTTCCTTTTCTTTTTTTTTTTATATATATATATATTTTTTTCCTTTTTCTCTTTTTCGGAGTGTGTATGTGTATGCTTCTTTGTGTGATTTTGTCTATATAGCTCTGCTTTTACCATTTGTCCTAGGGTCTCTCTGTCAGGTTTTTGCTTTTTGTTTTGTTTTTTTTCTTTAGTGCTTATTATCATTGGTGGATTTCTTTTATTAGTTTGGCTGTTCTCTTCTTTCTTTCTTTCTTTTCTTTTGTTTTATTACTTTTTTATTTTTAATAATATTAAAAAAATTTTTTATTTTAATAACTTTATTTTATTTTTTCTTTTCTTTCTTTCTTTCTTTCTCCCTTCTTTCTTTCTTTCTTCCTTCCTTCCTTTCTTTCTTTCTTTCTTTTCTTTCTTTCTTTCTTTCTTTCTTTCTTTCTTTCTTTCTTTCTTTCTTTCTTTCTTTCTTTCTTTCTTGTTTCTTTCTTTCTTTCTTTCTATCTTTATTTCTCAGCTGTGTGGCTGAAAGGGTCTTGGTGCTCTGGCCGGGTGTCAGACCTGAGCCTCTGAGGAGGGAGTGCCAAGTTCAGGACATTGGTCCACTAAAGACCTCCTGGCCCCACATAATATCAAACAGCAAAAGCTCTCCCAGAGATCTCCATCTCAACGCTAAGACCCAGCTCCACTCAATGACCAGCAAGCGACACAGTTGGACACATTATGCCAAACAACTAGCAAGACAGGAACACAACCCCACCCATTAGCAGAGAGGCTGCCTAGAATCATAATAAGTTCACAGACACTCCAAAACACACCAGGAGGTGCAGTCCTGCCCACTAGAAAGACAAGATCCAGCCTCATCCACCAGAACACAGGCACCAATCCCCTCCACCAGGAAGCCTACACAACCCACTGAACCAACCTTACCCACTGGGGGCAGACGCCAAAAACAACAGAAACTACGAAACTGCAGCCTGTGAAAAGGAGAGCCTAAACACAGTAAGTGAAGCAAAATGAAAGACAGAGAAATACACAGCAGGTGAAGGAGCAAGGTAAAAACCCAACAGACCAAACAAATGAAGAGGAAATAGGCAGTCTACCTGAAAAAGAATTCAGAGTAATGATAGTAAAGAGGATCCAAAATCTTGGAAATAGAATGGAAAAAATAAAAGAAACGTTTAACAAGGATGAACACACAATAAATGAAATTAAAAATTCTCTGGAAGGAATCAATAACAGAATAACTGAGGCAGAAGAACGGATACGTGACCTGGAAGATAAAATAGTGGAAATAACTATCACTGATTAAAGGTGTCCCAGAAGCAGAAAAGAAACAAAAGGGACTGAGAAAATATTTGAAGAGATTACAGTTGAAAACTTCCCTAGTATTGGAAAGGAAATAGTAAATCAACCCCAGGAGGCACAGAGAGTCCCATACAGGATAACTCCAGGGAGAAACATGCCAAGACACATATTAATCAAACTATCAAAAATTAAGTGAAAAGAAAAAATATCAAAAACAGCAAGGGAAAAGCGACAAATAACATAAAACGGAATCCCCATATGGTTAACAGCTGTACTTTCAGCAGAAACACTGCAAGCCAGAAGGGAGTGGTAGGATATATTTAAAGTGATGAAAGGGAAAAACATACAACCAAGATTGCTCTACCCAGCAAAGATCTCATTCAGATATGACAGAGAAATTAAAACCTTTACAGACATGGAAAAGCTAAGAGAATTCAGCACCACCAAACCAGCTTTACAACAAATACTAAAGGAACTTCTCTAGGCAGGAAACACGAGAAGGAAAACACCTACAAAAACAAACCCAAAACAATTAAGAAAATGGAAAAAGAAACATACATATTGATAACTACCTTAAAAGTATATGGATTAAATGCTCCAACCAAAAGACATAGACTGGCTGAATAGATACAAAAACAAGACCCGTATATATGCTGTCTACAGGAGACCCACTTCAGACTTAGGGACACATAGAGACTGAAAGTGAGGGGATGGAAAAAGATATTCCATGCAAATGGAAATCAAAAGGAAGCTGGAGTAGCAATTCTCATATCAGACAAAATAGACTTTAAAATAAAGACCATTACAAGAGAAAAAGAAGAACACTACATAATGATCAAGGGATCAATCCAAGAAGAAGATATAACAATTGTAAATATTTATGCACCCAACATAGGAGCACCTCAATATATAAGGCAACTGCTAACAGCCATAAAAGGGGAAATCGACAGTAGCACAATCATAGTAGGGGACTTTAACACCCCACTTTCACCAATGGACTGATCATCCAAAATGAAAATAAGGAAACACAAGCTTTAAATGAAACAATAAACAAGGTGGACTTAATTGATACTTATAGGACATTCCATCCAAAAACAACAGAATACACTTTCTTCTCAAATGCCCATGGAACATTCCCCAGGATAGACCATATGTTGGGTCACAAATCAAGCCTTGGGAAATTTAAGAAAATTGAAATCATATCAAGTATCTTTTCCGACCATAATGCTATGAGACTAGATATCAATTACAGGAAAAAATCTCTAAAAAATAGAAACACATGGAGGCTAAACAATATACTAATAAATAAGCAAGAGATCATTGAAGAAATCAAAGATGAATTCAAAAAATACCTAGAAACAAATGACAATGGAGATACGACGACCCATAACCTATGGGATGCAGCAAAAGCAGTTCTAAGAGGGAAGCTTATAGCAATACAATCCTACCTCAAGAAACAAGAAACATCTCAAATAAACAACCTAACCTTACACCTAAAGCAATTAGAGAAAGAAGAACAAAAAAAACCCAAAGTTAGCAGAAGGAAAGAAATCAAAAAATCAGATCAGAAATACATGAAAAAGAAATGAAGGAAATAATAGCAAATATCAATAAAACTAAAAGCTGGTTCTTTGAGAAGACAAAAAAAATTGATAAACCATTAGCCAGAGTCATCAAAAAAAAAAGGGGGAGGAGACTCAAATCAATAGAATTAGAAATGAGAAAGGAGAAGTAACAACTGACACCACAGAAATACAAAGGATCATGAGAGAATACTACATGCAACTATATGCCAATAAAATGGACAACCTAGAAGAAATGGGCAAATTCTTAGAAGAGCACAACCCCCCATACTGAATCAGGAAGAAATAGAAATATAAACAGACTAATCATAAGCACTGAAATTGAAACTGTGATTAAAAATCTTCCAACAAACAAAAGCCCAGGACCAGGTGGCTTCACAGGCGAATTCTAGTAAACATTTAGAGAAGAGCTAACACCTATCCTTCTCAAACTCTTCCAAAATATTGCAGAGGGAGGAACACTCCCCAACTCATTTTACGAGGCCACCATCACCCTGATACCAAAACCAGACAAAGATGTCACAAAAAAATAAAAGTACAGACCAATATCTCTGATGAACATAGATGCAAAAATCCTCAACAAAGTACTAGCAAACAGAATCTAACAACACATTAAAAGGATCATACACCATGATCAAGTGGGGTTTATCCAAGGTATGCAAGGATCCTTCAATATACGCAAATCAACCAATGCGATCAACCATATTAACAAATTGAAGGAGAAAAACCATCTGATCATCTCAGTAGATGCAGAAAAAGTGCACCCTATTTATGGCTTGCTGGCTTGTTGCGGCCTTCCCAGTTGTAAAACCCTGTGCTCCTTGAATGCCGTTCTTATCTCAGACTAGCCCTAATGTGTGACCTCTTTTGACTTTCTGTGCACCTCCAGGAAAGGTAACCAAGAGGACAACTTAGTTCTTCATGCTGGGAACAACCAAACCAAGATAATTCTGAAACCTAAGGGACTGGTTAATTCCCCTAAGTCCAGGAACCTCAGCTGGGATGAGGGAGACAGACCACTTTTATATATTACAGTGTGAGGACTGAGCCCCTTCTCAGGTCTCCCCTGATCACCTCAGGCATAAAGAATTTGTTCCATCAAATTCAACACCCATTTATGATAAAAAACACAAAAGAAACACAAAAGACCTTGAATAGCCAAAGCAATCTTGAGAAAGTAAAACGGAGCTGGACGAATCAGGCTCCCAAACTTCAGACTATATCACAAAGCTACAGTAATCAAGACAGTATGGTACTGGCACAAAAAAAGAAGTATAGATCAATGGAACAGGATAGAAATCCCAGAGATAAAGCCAAGCACACATGGTCACCTTATCTCTGATAAAGGAGGCAATAATATACAATCATGAAAAACAGCCTCTTCAATAAGTGATGCTGGGAAAACTGGACAGCTACATGTAAAAGAATAAAATTAGCACACTTCCTAACACCGTACACAAAAGTAATCTCAAAATGGATTAAAGACCTAAATGTAAGTGCAGACACTATAAAACTCTTAGAGGAAAACGTAGGCAGAACACTCTATGACATAAATCACAGCAAAATTCTTTCTGACCCACCTCATAGAGAAAGGGAAATAAAAACAAAAATAAACAAATGGGACCTAATGAAGCGTAAAAGCTTTTGCCCAGCAATGGAAACCATAAAGCAGACGAAAAGACAACCCTCAGAATGGGAGAAAATATTTGCAAATGAAGCAACTGACAAAGGGTTAATCTCCAAAATATACAAGCAGCTCATGCAACTCAATATCAAAAAAACAAAGAACCCAATCCAAAAATGGGTAGAAGGCCTAAATAGACATTTCTCGAAAGAAGATTTGCAGATTGCCACAAACACATGAAAGGATGCTCAACAGCACTAATCATTAGAGAAATGCAAGTCAAAACTACAATGAGGTAACACCTCACCCTGGTCAGAATGGCCATTATCAAAAAATCTACAAACAGTAAATGATGGAGAGGGTGTGGAGAAAAGTCAACCCTCTTGTGCTGTTGGTGGGAATATAAATTGATACAGCCACTATGGAGAACAGTATGGAGGTTCCTTAAAAAACTAAAAATAGAACTACCATCGGACCCAGCAATTCCACTACTGGGCATATACCCTACTGGGCATTATACCCATAATTCAAAAAGAGTCATGTACCACAATGTTCACTGCAGCACTATTTACAATAGCCAGGACATGGAAGCAACCTAAGTGTCCATCAACAGATGAATGGATAAAGAAGATGTGGCACATATATACAATGGAATATTACTCAGCCATAAAAGGAAATGAAATTGAGTTATTTGTAGTTAGGTGGATGGACCTAGAGTCTGTCATACAGAGTGAAGTAAGTCAGAAAGAGAAATACAAATACCATACGCTAACACATATATATGTTATCTAAAAAAAAAATGATTCTGAAGAACCTAGGGGCAGGACAGGAACAAAGACTCAGACCTAGAGAATGGACTTGAGAACACGGAGATGGGGAAGGGTAAGCTGGGAGGAAGGGAGAGGGTGGCATGCACATATACACCTTACCAAATGTAAAATAGATAGCTAGTGGGAAGCAGCCACATAGCACAGGGAGATCAGCTTGGTGCTTTGTGTCCACCTAGAGGGGTGGGTTAGGGAGGGTAGGAGGGAGACTCCAGAGGGAGGAGATATGATGATATATGTATATGTATAGCTGATTCACTTTGTTATACAGCAGAAACTAACACACCATTGTAAAGCAATTATACTCCAATTAAGATGTTAATAAAAAAAATTAAAAAAATAATGTTTGGCTACTGAACTGAAAAGTCATGTTAAGTTGATATGTGACTAGGCATCAGGGAAAACCAAGTCCATTAGCAACTCCCAGAAAACAGAGGCTGTGAGAAAGGAAATGAGAAAATGAGCAGAAGTGTAAACGTACTTCAATGAGAGACTGAAGCAATGACTTTTGTTCCTACCTACCATTTCCAAATACTTTGTGACACTTGATTATCCACAGGATATCTGCTGAAGTCTTTAAATAAGCAACTTTCCACTTGAGTCTTTTTGAATGTGTTTAGTTTCTTACAACTGAAAACATCAAGACACCATGCTTTTGTTCAGCCTTAACTACTCAACTTATATGTAATGAAAAAAAACAGTGCAAACTTTGAGTCATGAAGAACGGGAGCAATGACTGATGGATAGAAATACACCCTTAATATAAACTACATATATGTGTATGCAAACACACACACACAAATATATATGGACACACACAGATATAAATTTACTTAATTCTGAAATTTTTGGCTATGTGAGGTAGTCCTGAGAATATCCTCCACCTCTATGTGGGCCAAATTCTTAATTAATGATAGTATAATTACTACTACTACTATTACTGTTACTACTACTTATACTACTGCCAATAAAATTAGTCCCTTTTATCTCACAACACTGCAATATTTGAATGCTTTCTCATCTAGCTCCCTCCTCACCTGATTCCCTTGGAAAGCCGGTAACATCAACTGAGAAGACATTTTCATTCCCTTTAGACTGGTGAGGAGACTGAGCCTCACAAAGTCAAATATCCTGACTCAAGAGTGTCTGTGTCCTTTACACTACATCACAGATAAATCAATACAATTTTCAGCTGAAGTTATTTCTAAATTGAAAAATATTGAATCCATCTTGAAAATCTACTCTCTTTGGTTCAAAGAGGCTCAGAGAAGAGGGTACATATTGGAATCAGCAAAATCCATTCATCCCTGGAAGTCTCAAAACCCAGATCCTAGTGCTGTGAGGAAGAATGTTTAAGCATAACAAACCTACTACATACCAGCTATGTGCTCATCACCGTGTTAAGCACTAGAGGTAATAAAAGGGAAGATAAGCCTGCCTTCTATGGTTTTTTTATGAGTGAGCAACAACTGAAAACCATATTAAGCCATAATGATTTGCAGGACTGTGGATAAGAGAGAAATTGAGATGGGTTCAAAGAGTCAACAAAGGATATAATAAAGATATATGATAAAATACAGCATGAAATATACCATGTTAAGATAGAGATTATTTTATTGTGTAAATATCAGGAATTTTAAATTAATCTGGTTAATAATATTTTAGAAATATGAATCCAATTATTGAGTAGAATATATCTGGGAAAGAAATAATATCAAAAGCAACATCAATTAGAGGATAATTCTCAGGAATAATTGAAACAAACAAGTTAAATCTCTAGTAAGACTTTAGAACTCATGATATTCAATTCCATAATTTTATAGATAGAAATAGTAGCCAATATCACATAGTATGGCAGAATGGAGAGCTGAGTTCTTGAAGAGTACATCACCCATTTCCCTCATTTTAGAAATGTAGAAGCTGAGGCCCCAACTGTAGAATTATTTATACAATGTGGCAGAGTTTCCAATCATTTTGGGACCAAGACACAGTTACAGCAACTCTCCTGTTTAATCTTCCTTTCAAAATCCATGTTGATCTGCATGCATCAGTGGTTTATTAGAAAATTCTAAATATACAAATTCTAAATATACAAAAGGTATATTTAGAATTTAGTTATTGTATTATGCAAAAGTCAAATAGCATTATTATGCCTTTCTCTGATCTGCCCACTGAATGATTCCACTTATCCAATTGTTATTATAATAGAGATTCTGTTACAGACAAATATTGTAGTAAACAATTATTTTCTTAAAAAAAAAAGATGCAATGTGTGAAGAAAGGAAATAGAAATATAGCTTTAGTGTCAACGTGAAAGGGGATTATAGGAGGGCCTCTAAGAGTAGATTTACTTAAGCTGAAGGATGACCAAGTATTTCTTAGGAGGAGAAGGGGGAGGGGATGAAAGGCACCTGAAAAAAATCTCAGTGCCCTGTCTAAAAGAAAGGCTGGCACACTGGGAAAACATCAAATTCTTGGTATGCGTGGAGTCAAGAGAGGGTAGCAGATGATTCAAGAGAAATAAGCAGAGGTCAGATCTTTAGGGTCACACATGCAAAGCCAAAAAAAAAAAGAAGTTTTACTCTGAGATTACTCTGGAGTCAATCATTGATTCTCTGTAGGGAAGTGACATAAACTGATCTGCTTTTGTATAACAAGCTACATCTCAAAACTTGATTATACAGAAAATCAGCCGCATCTGGTCATTCAGATTTGGAATCCAGAGCAAAGGAATTGTAACACACTGTGGACAATGCACAAGGATCGGATTGCTTTACTCTTTAATGATCTTTGGAATACAGGATCTCAAATGGTCACTCCAAACTATTCCTAATGTTTTACCTGTTGGGAAAGGCTGGGACTTTTATTATCTATCCTTTCTGAACATACGCTATTGCTTCCCCTTCAGTTATAAGATGTGGCTGCGGCCTACCTCCTGAGTACCATCTTGTACTTGCTGGAATCTACTCCCCATCCTTTTCTGTGCTCCAGAACATCAACTGGCCTCCACTGGCCTCCCCCATATGCTTCCTCTCACTACCAGGACTTTGCAGATTCTGTCCCTATGCCTAGCATGTACTTTCCTCCTGTCCTCCACTAGTTTACTATGAATTTTTTTTTTAGAATTCCTTTAAAGAGGAATTCCCTGACCTCCCTGTCTTGGAAACATCTACTCAAAACTTGAAGAAACTCCTCTCCATAACATCTATGTCATTTGCAGTTTTTGTTTTGCACGATGATTGACTTGTTACTTCCAGAATGTAAAGTGCAGGAGAAACTTTACCAGCCAGGGGGGCCTAAGTCCTTAATTGCAACTCCCTTCAGAGGCTGAATACATTGTCTGTGCAACAAGTCCAGTGTGTGAAGGGCCACTTTCCCCCATGAGACCTGTCGGGTAAAGCCTTTGGAATTGCCTGTGATCAGTACTGAAATATCACACAGAGGTTTTTGGCTCGCTAGTTGTTTGTGTTTTAACATAAAGAACTTTTCAAAAGTATATGTATTGTAACCTATTTTTTTTTCCTTTAGGGTATTTGCTTTTTGTGTAGCATTCAAAATTTTATTGAAGAGGCTATAACTATATACTTATTTTCTCTTAGTAGTTTTACAATATTGTTGCTTATTTTAAAATTATAATCACTTTGGAATTATGATCAATTTGGTATACAGGGAATTCCCCGGTGGTCCAGTGGTTAAGACTCTGCCTTTTCTCTGAGGAGAGCCCGGGTTCGATGCCTGGTCAGGGAGCTAAGATCCCACAAGCTGTGTGGCACAGCCAATAAAAAAAAAAAAAGCAAAAAATATTTGGTATACAGCGTAAAGCATGGATAAACATATTTTTCTTTCAGAAGTGTATTACTAATAGTTTTACAATGTGTTAACCTTAGGAGCAGCTGGGTGAAGGGTTCACAGTACCTCTGTATATTTCTTTATAACTATCTAATGAAACTATAATTATCTAAAAATAAAAAAGTTTGTTTTAAAGGGAGTGTTAGCCAACTGCTGCAACTGAAAGCTACTTTAGTGTTTCAAATACCTAACTAAATGAGTACATTTTCCCCCAGATAAGTCATTCATTGAGAATCTTATTTTTTTTCTTGCTCTGACTTTTGGTAAGCTAACTATTGGTTTTCTGGTTTCCAGCATCTTCTCTAAAACACAAATCAGATTATGTTATTGATCTTCACACTGGAAACTTAACATGCCTCCATTAGAAACAGGACATACCCTTAACCAGCCTCATCCATGTCAACGCCCTCCTTCACTTAGATCATTTATCTTCACCTTCTCCAGTAATTCTAGACCTACCGAGGTTGGTTTATAACATGCACGATTATTTAGGACTCCTTCTCACCCTGGAATTCATTATCACATGCTGATCAGAAATTCTAAATCATGGTAATCCTTATCTTTGATCATGAACTATAAAATTATTATGACAATTACTTAATAGTTCATTTTCAAATTTGTAATGTGGAAAGAATATGGGTTCAGGGTTACAAAGCCTTGGGACTACTTATTAGCTTTTTACACTTAGACCCCTATGAAACTGTTTTCTTTTCCATAAATGGGGATTAGTCCACCTACTTCATTGGGTAGTCATGGAAATAAAAACAGCTGTAGATATGTACTGTGTCTAGTACAGCAGATGATAAGTATGATTCCCTCAACCCTCAACTCCTGAAGTTTCCTCTTAGTAAATTCTGGTAGACAAGCTCATTCAAACTGTGAAGGAAAAGAAATGCCATGGATTCTTGATGATGTAAATTTTGAGAACCAAAATCAACTTGCAGCTAATTTTATAGACAATACAAGAAAGGCAGCGTCAGGACTCTTTGCACCCAACCAAAGGCTGTATCACTATGTTTACCATATAGTCAGACCGCATGTGAATTCCCTACATTGAGTGGAGTTTTAAAATGCAGGTCATGGAAATTAGAGCCATGAGGTATCTTAACCACCAGTGTTCTCATATTGGCCTCGCCAATGTTTTTGATGGAATGGAGAGCGACTGTGTTTGATTTCCATCAGCGTGAAAATAAAAACTTTGACATTCTTGGCAAAGGAAACTGTATGGGTCTCCTAGATGACTAAGAGTGTTGAAAAGTTAGAGGGAGTTGGATTCCCACTAATGATAAGGATAATTGGATTGGGGGCGCAGGTCTGTGCTCTGTCTGGGGCACACACTCTCCAGTGGCATGAGAGCTCTCAACTCAGAGCAGGCACTTTATAATACACACGGTGGTTGCTCAGGCTTTCTCCCTCCTCCATGACATGAGCTCGGGCTTCAGAATCCAGAGTAGTCCCTAAATCATATGAGGTCCCTGACAACTAGAGATGTCTGTAAGCAAATCTTGTTACAACTCAGAAGGGACACTTCTATTATGAAGCAGCAAGGGCCTCTACAAAAATGTGTTTGCTAAAATAATAATTTTGCTAAAAATTAGCAACTTTGCTTAAAACATTTAGTCTATTTGAAACATCGAGGTAACTGTCAATAAAAGAAACATGTCTTTATGAAACAAAGTTGGCAAAATTTATAGTTTTTGCCTCTATCTACTTTTACATAATCTACAAAATATATTCATGAACATATTTGTTGGTAAATAATGCCTAGAGGTAATTTTTGTTTTTCTAAAGGCTAAAATGGAATAGGGAATAGAGTTTACAATATGTGTTATTAGCATTCCTGATCTATCTAATTGAAATTTTCTTCTTTTTTTTTCATTTGGGTAAAGTGATTTTGGTATTAAGTGATAGTTAAGATTCTTCTAAAATTTAAAAATTAAAAAAATGAATGTTTTAGTCATTGCAGTGATACAGAGGAGATTTTAATAAGCTTGAGGGAAGCAAGTAAGCTATCTCCTAGAAAGCCTACATGTAAAGGTCATTCATTACCTTAATCAGTTCATCTCAGGCCAGAATCTGGCCGTCAAACTTACAGGTTATGAATTTTATTTGCTCAGCACACCAAGAATGGATTCATTAATAAAGACTGATCTACAAGGATGAAAACAAATATTATTGTATAATGAGAAACATGACTGTCTCAAAGCCTGGAAGAAGCACATGAGCTGATCAGTGTATCTAGTCCTCATAAATACTCAGAAAGAAAATCTTACTTAGATCACTTCTTGTTGAAGCATGAAGTCAGATCTAGAGTTGCCAGCTGGCCTGGCTAGAAGGGCTTAATTGAAATTTATCTGCTAGAAACAGAACGCTGCCCATTAGACCCACTGAGTACAGCACCTTCCCTCTTACCACTACTGTGCTGGAATCTGCCACGCAATGCTTCTTTGATTCCCCTGTCTGTGCTTCCGTGGCTGTTCGACTCCATTTTTGATGAACACATTCTTTTTTTAGATAACTTAATACATTTGACTGAGTTACATGTTAAGTCTTAAAGAGCTGAAAACTACACCATCTCTTTAAATTGTTTTTTTTAATATAAACATTGTATTGTCTCAAAGTTTAACTTTCAAAGAACATATTGTCCTTTTTAAAATATTTTTAGAGAAGCCTCAGTAGTATCTTTAAAAGCAAACACAGTTACGAAAACAAATAAAATAAAAACATTTTCCCTCTATTATAACTGATGATCAGTGCTAAGATTAGTAGGTTCCTCAAGAATACCTTGGAGGTATTGCAGGTTCAGTTCTAGACCATAGAGTAAATTGAAATTAAAGTCAAGTCACATAAATTTTTTTTGGTTTCTCAGTGCATATAAAACTGATGTGCACACCATACTCTAGTCTAGTAAGTGTACAATAGCATTATGCCTGAAAAATGTACATACCTTAATTAAAAAATAGTTTATTGCAAAAAAAAATACAAACCACTATCAGGTCTTAAGGGAATCATAGGTTTTGGCTGGCGGAGAGTCTTGCCTCAATGTTTATGGCTGATGGCTGACCAGAGTGGTAGTTGCTGAATGTTGTCATGGCTGCGGCAATTTCTTAAAATAAGACAACAATGAAATTTGCTGCATTGGTTGACTCTTCCTTTCACGGACAATTTCTCTCTAGCATGCAATGTTGTTTGATAGCATTTTACCCACAGTAGAACTTCTTTTAAAATTGAAGTCATTCTTCTCAAACCCTGCCATTGCCTTATCAGCTAAGACTATGTAATACTCTAAATCCTCTGTTGTCATTTCAACAGTCTTCATAGCATCTTCTCCAGGAGTAGATACCATTTCAAAAAAATTGTTTTTCTCTGTTCATTCATACGAAGCAACTCATCTATTCAAGTTTTGTCATGAGATGGCAGAAATTCAGTCACATCGTCAGACCCCATTTATAAGTTTAGTTCTTTTGCAATTTTCATCACATCTGCAGCTACTTCCTCCATGGAAGTCTTCCTCTCAAAGTCATCAATGATAGTTGGAATCAGCTTCTTCCAAGCTCCAGTTAATGTTGATATTTTGACTTCCTCCTATGAATCATGAATGTACTTAATGACATCTAGAATGTTGAATCCTTTCAGAAACATTTTCAATTGACTTTGCCTAGATCCATTGGAGGAATCACATCTGTGGCAGCTATTGCCTTATGAAATTCATGTCTTAAATAATAAGACTTGAAAGTAGAAATTACTCCTTGACCCATGGGTTGCAGAATGGATGTTGTGGTAGTAGGCATGAAAACAACATTCATCTCATTGTACATCTCCATCAGAGTTCTTGAGTGATCAGGTGCATTGTCAATGAGCAATAATATTTGGAAAGGAATCTTTTTTTCTGAGCAGTAGGTCTCAACAGTGGGCTTAAAATTTTCAGTAAACTTAAGCTGTAAACAGATGTGTTATCATCTAGGCTTTGTTGTTCCATTTATAGAGTAGATTTAGCATAATTCTTAAGGGCCCTAGGATTTTCAGAATGGTAAATGAGCATTGACTTCAGCTTAAAGTCCCTAACAAGAGAGTCTGCCTGTTCTTTGAAGCTTTGAAGCCAGGCATTGACTTCTCCTCTCTAACTATGGAGGTTCTAGATGGCATCTTCTTCCAATAGAAGGCAGCTTCATTTACATTGGCAAGTTGTTGTTTAGTGTAGCCACCTTTATTGGCTATCTTAGCTGGATCTTCTGGATAACTTGCTGCAGCTTCTCCCTCATCATTTGCTGCTTCATCTTGCACATTTACGTTATGGAGACAGCTTCTCTCCTTAGACCTCATGAACCTAACACTATTAGATTTCAAACTTTTCTTCTGCAGCTTCCTCACCTCTCTCAGCCTTCACAAAATTGAACAGAATTAGGGACTTGCTCTGGATTAGGTTTTGGCTTAAGGAAATGTTGTCGCTACTTTGATCTATCCAGACTATTAAAACTTTCTCCAGATCAGCAATAGGACTGTTTCACTTTCTTATGAATCATGTGTTCACTGGAGGGGCACTTTTAGTTTCCTTCAAAAACTTTTCCTTTGCATTCACAACTTTACTGTTTGGCACAAGAGGCCTAGCTTTCTGCTTATATCAGCTTTTAACATGCCTTCCTCACTAAGCTTAATAGTTTCTAGCTTTTGATTTACAGTAAGGGATGTGCTACTCTTACTTTCACTTGAACTCCTGGAAGCCACTATAGGGTTATCAACTGGCCCAATTTCAATATTGTTGTGTCTTAGGGAATAGGGAAGCCTGAGGACAGGGAGAGAGATGGGGAATGGCCAGTCAGTGGAGCAGTCAGAACACACGTAAACATTTATTTGCCATCTTAAATGTGCACAGTTTTTGGCATCCCAAAATATTGCAATAGTAACATCAAAGATCACTAATCACACACCACCATAGCCAATATAATAATAATTTAAAAGTTTGAAATATTGCAGGAATTACCAAGATGTGACACAGAGACACAAAATGAGCAAATGCTGTTGGAAAAAATGGTGCCAATATACTTGCTCAAAGCAGAATTGCCATAAACCTTTAATTTTTAAAAAATGAAATATCTGTGAAGCACATTTGCTCTATTGCAAATATTTGTGCAATAAAACAAGGTATGCCCGTAATTATGAATTGCTGCTCTTAAGGTCTTTACCACTGACATTTCAAACGCTGATGGATCTTTTCTTCCTCTTTATTTTGCTGAGGCCCATCCTGAGGGCTCTACCCTGATGTCTTTTTTTAAATTATCCTATGAGATATGTCCACATTGGTCAGTCTGGAGGTCCTGATATATAAAATTTTAAATACATTATTTTCTTAGTATAAACTTTCTCTAAATTATTTCTTAAGTCTTCCAACATTTGAATTTAAAATTATGAGATTTACTTTTTTAATTTAGAAAAACAGATGTCTAAGAATATAGTCAACTTAATTTACAATAAAAGTCTGTGACAAATTTTGAGGATGGGTCCCTGATTTAAATTTATTTCTCCATCTTGTAGAAAATATTGTATGTTAATCTTTTATCTTTTCCTTATTTTTTCCTAAGGAATGGTTTTAATATGAATTTAGGTTACTAAAATTTGAGTTGATTTTAATTTTCCACTGATCCTTAATTACCTTTATACCCTATGAAAAATCAATTCTGATAAATTGATTTTATTAAATCATAATTCATAATTATGAATTAAATCAGAATTCATAATTATGAATTAAATCAGAATTCATATGTGGCACAGAAAGAAACTGTTCAAAGATTTTAATCCCCCTTCTATAGTTTAGAATTGTTGATAGGAAGCAGCTACCTATCCAGGGACTGTGTTTCCCAGTAATATCATCAAAGTGTGTCATGTGATTAGTTCTGGATAGTAGATTTTGGATGGAAATAATGTATACCATCTCTACACCTCTCCCTTACTTTCTACCTAAGTGCCTAGTAGTTGAATATCCTAAAGGATGCTGGAGTGACAAGATGGGAGGAATCTAATACCTTCTACCACCACATCAAAGATTGATTGCTGAATACTGTTACAGAGCTCTTTTGTAAGTGAAAAATCACCTTATTTTGCTTAGCTATACAGCAAGTAATTACCGAACATCATAGAATCTTAAAATCTAGAAAGTCAATGTTAAAATAAATGTAGAAGTCATTTAATCTACCCCCACACAAGCATGATTCAAGATATTACTCAATTAGGGGACCTATTTGGGTTTGGGGAAAAGAGAATATAACTAAGAAATATATCTTTCCAAAGCTGACATACCAACTCTGGTAAATTCACTGACCTTTTCTCCACTTAGCCAGCAGATTTCATAAACTCTCATAGACTTGGATCTGAACTAGAGAAAGAAATATGGACTAAAGAGAGTGAAAAGAAAGGCTACTTTTCTTCTGATTGAATAGGGGCATAGACTAATGAATGAAGAAGAGTTTTATTTCTAAGCTCCTCAATCACCCGCATGGCCTAAAATGATTTAGGGTAACATGTTTAATTGAGGTAAAATAAATCAAGAGTGTAAGATCAAAGGAGAACAACCAGTACTAAGTGTACAAAAACATACTAAAATGGAAAAATAAAAGTTGAGGGATGGCTGAGAAGAAGGTAAAGGAAATGGGCCAAGTAATGTAAATAAATGGGAGTAGAGATCAAATTCTAGACCCAAATGCTTTAGTTCTATTCAATTTGTATTGGTTTTCTGTCCAATCAAGCTAATGCACTTGAATATTCATTGTTTTAAATGTGTTTTTGGATTGTATACAACATCCGTTGTGAAAAATCTGAAAGTATATCTAAATAGTAAAAACATTTTTTTTTGCCAGACCCTTTACATGTCCTTAATTGTTAAAAATACACCAGAAACTCCAGGATGATCTGCTTCCAACATTCAGTTCAATGAAATTGTGTGCATATATGAAAAAATAAGATGCACAGATGAGACTCCACATGATCAAAGAGGGATGTATTAGCCTTTGTCTTGTACCAAGGTAATAATGTTTTCTCATTGGGAAGGTGACTTTGTTCTGACTATTGGGCAAGCTGATAAGGATATTTCCTTATTCCTGAAGACCATGCCCATTTTGGTACAGTTCAAGGAAATGATAACCGAACACCTGAACTGAGAAAAACCTTCAGGTTTCTATCAAGCCTGCCATAGTTAACATGGAGATGGCAACATTGAGTAGGGTATTTATTCCATAGTGTTATCATGAAAATTAAAGAATTCATGAAATGTATTCAGCGCAGTGTCTGGCACAGAATAATAAATGGAGTGGTAACTGTTTTCTTATTATTGTTACAACCTGATTGTCCCTTAGTTTTCCCATTCTCCATAACTCAGTCCCTTAATTTCTGTGAATCAAGAGTTTAGAGCCCTCCAGTAAATACATCTGAGGACCCTTAGCCAATGCATACATTACCATGATTTTCACTCCACACCCTTCTCTGACATATAATTTTCTATGCATCTCTGAGATCACCCCTGTCTAATTTGTCACTACTCTTCATGCAGCTACTGCTCTCACTAATCTAATTTGGCCCAAAACATGGGACCACGACTCTCCTTTCATTTACTGGTAAACAAATCAGTAGTTGTCAACAAATATTACACTTTACTATAGGGAATTTCATGAAAAACAATAGCTGTCTATAGCTATATCTACCAACAGGGTTCCTGATTCCCGAGCCCGGCTCCCTGTTCCTTACCACTCTTGTTAAAGGGCATTAGCTTAACAGAACTTAATTGGAGAAGAGAAATGTGTCAGGACTCATGGAATAGAATGTGTAAAATCATAAGACAGGAGAATATTGATGTTCACCAAGAATTCACAGAAAGTAAGAAAGGATATGGAAAAGAAGACTGCAGTCTTGCCAAACTAAAGTGAGATGAACCAAGAGCATGGCTCAGGCCACACCCAAACTAAACTGATTATGTACAGCCCTCCATTGCCCTGTACTATGAGCTAATACATGAATTCAAGATGGAGATACACATGACCATTGAGTTCCACCTTAGGGGAAAATCTTCAGGAAATTTTGCCAAGACTTAACAAAGGAAACAATGATATCATGAAGGAGAGAAACTTGGGTGAGGTTGAGGACTTCAGGTTCAAGAGCTTCTTGGCTACCAGAGAACCACTGAAACTTCAACTGACCTTAGTGGCAGTCAGTGTAAGGGATGAACCAAATATTTCTTGGATGCATACTTCCTTACCTGTTTTAGAAGCCAGCACTATAAGGAAGGAAACCCTTCTTGCTGCCACCAGTCCCAAAGACAGTTGAACCCAAGTGTCTAGGCTGCTCCCATGAAGGCAATTGATCAGTTACGTTCAAATCACTTCCAGATACCCTGCTCACCCCTCAATTAAAAACAACAAACAAACAAAAACAAAAACAAAAAAGCCATGGACCCGACTTTTCTTGAAAGCAATTTACAGTTTTTTAGTCAACTTTTCACAGCCTGAAACTTGCCTTTCATTCAGCTCTTCATTCCATGAATATTTAGTTAACATCAACACTTTTCTGGTGTCTGGGCATATAGCAATACATAAACCAGATGAAATCCCAGCCCTCAAGGACTTGATACTAGAGAGGAAAAGATAAAACACTAATAACTAATGTATAACAACAGGGCTTTCGAGAATAATAATATGGGGACACAGGGGATTAGGGAAGCAGCATTAGTTACTATTTTGTCAAGAAAGGACTCTCCAGGAAGGAGTCACTTGAGAAGTAACCAGAAAGATATACCTATTTCTGGAGGATTGGTGCACTAAGCAAATAGAAAAACAGTCACTAAGGGCCTGGGCCTGGAGCATGATTGGAGTGCTGACCCTTTCATATCTAAAATGTCCTTTAAATATATTTTTCCCTAAATAAAAGGAACTTCTCTGCAAAATTCAGAATTTGCAGGCACCTCTGGGAAACAGATACTGTTACCATCCTATAACACACTGTTTGGTCTGCTATACTGTATTATAATAATGATGATGATCATTATCATTATTGACTACAGACCAGTAGTAACCTCAAATTAGATCTTGTAGGAAAGTAGACAAAAGGGAAGCATAAAGGGAAGGCAGCGTCATAGCTTGAAATACTCAGCAACCAACGTTATCCTGAACCACATCCCCTATAGTTGGTTAGGCAAACTATAGGCAAACTATAATTTGCCTATAGCTTACATCAGAAGGATGCTCTGTCATATTGTGCTTCTGTGATACTGTCCAGAGGTAAACAAGTTTAAATCAAACTGGCACAAGCACGTATTTGCCAAGACTAGATGGTCAAAAATATTCTATGTATAATTAGAGATAAAGTTGTAAGTCTGAATTCATATTTTGAGATATTTACAGTCTGATTGAGCAAACAATATGCATGCTTAATAATAAGTAGAAATGTACAGTTTGGCTTAGCACTGTGAACAACGATCTTTTTTTGCATGGAGGGATGCAGCAGGTGTATATAAGGTCACATATGAAAAAGTCACTCAAAAGTGAGAGCTCAGAGTAACTAGGAGTAAAAGATTTTACATGGAGAAAGAGGGCCATTGAATCTTCACACCACACATTATGCAGTGCTTGGGGGACATCACTTTAAAATTCCAGCCCCTAGAGATACACAATGGACATTCCCCCAACCTGCCCACCTGCATCCTTTCCCTTATAGGTGACAACTCCTTTCTTCTAGCTGCTCAGGCCTGACACCTTGTAGCCATCATCCTCTTATTCTCTTAAACCCCACATCTACCTCATCAACTTATTCTGTTTCCTATGCCTTCAAAATATATCCAGAATCTGACAATTTTCCTGAACCTCTACACAACCGTTCCTATCCAAGGATTTCTCACCTGAATTACTGCACAAGCCACCTCACTCACTTCTCTGCTTCCACCCATGACCCCCAGGAATTGATTCTCAGCAGAGCAGCCAGAGTGATCTCTTCAAAAGTTAAGTCAAAACATGCCACTTCTCTGCTCAAAATCCTGCAATAGCTTCCCAGTTCATCAGATTCAAATCCCACATCCACACAATCAACTGGAACTCATCTCAGGTAACTCATCTCTTGCTACCTCTTTGAACTTAGGTCCCATCACTCTTTTCTTTTGCTCACCAGCTCCAGCCATATGGTCTCATTGTAACTCTTCATGTATGAGAAGTATTGTCCCATATGTTACATGCTATTCCCTTTGTCTGGAATGCTCTTCCTCATGTATCTAAAGGACTCATTCTCTATGTCCTTCACTGCCTCACATCTCTGATCCAATGTCGCCTTCCTGGAGCAGGCGCCCCAGCCTCCCTTTGTATGTCCTCTATTACCTATATTCTGAATTCAGCATATGTCACATATGTTTTTGTTTATTTTTAACTCCTCATCCCCTTCCCCATCCCTGACCCCACAATAGTAAGCTCCGTGGCAATGGAGGATTTGTCTTATTCACTGTGGCTTCCCCAACATCTATAATAGTGGCCAGCACTGCAAACTGGCTTTACTCTGACTCTAGAGATAAACTCAGTTTCAGACACCATTCTCAAAACACACATTATACTGATGCTGGCACATGAAATGAAATTAACAAACATCACATTTTCCCTTTTTTTAATTTTCCTTTTCTTTTCTTAAGTGTAAACTAGGTCTGCCTTTCAACTTTTTTGTACCTTTTAACAGCACTTTGTTGAGAAGATATTTGTCCAAATGTCAGAAGTACCAACAGGGAATGTGAAATAGATAGTAGGAATAGGAACTCTCTGCTTCTAGAAGATGTATATTTTAGCATTATAAAAGTATTTAATATTCCATGTATTTTAATTTTTGCCTAATCGAAAATTACAGTATTAAATATTTCTTTATAAGCATTAATATGCATTTTCAAATTTTCTTTTTCATTTACCTACTTTTCACCTTGAATTTTTAAATGTTTTAACTTTCTGGGCACCTTTTCTTGAGAATTTTTAAACATAAAAAATAACAAGGGTATAAAAAATAAACTCTTTTGATATAAAAAAAAAAAAAAAAGAAAAAGAAGGCTACCAGGCATGAAAAAAGTGCAATAAAACCTCTGTAACTAAAAAGAAAAAAAAAAAAAAACTGATATGGTTCTAAGATGTTAACAAATACTTATACATAGTTATAGCCTTTGTTGCCAAAAGCAGGACAGGATAGCAATTTTACTGAGGCCCAGAGAAATTAAGTGATTTCCTTAATTTCATGGAGCTTATACTTGTCAGAGTCACACCCTTAATACAACTCTAACTTTAAACACTGGGCATACAAAATGTTGTTCAGGCCATTCATTCTAAACTATCAAAATGCAGCATAATTTGAAGTTTTCTTGAGGTATTACACTCTGGTTAAAGATATAAAATACATGTTCAAGAAATAAGGTACAAAGAAGGTAGATGTTTCACATCGACCTTCAATTATATGTCTGTATTTGATTTCACTACAACCCTATAAGGGTGATAAAGCATGCCTTACCATCTTTATCAGGCAGGATGTAGAGTTATGCTGTAGTAACAAAGAATCCTCAAATCCCGGTGACTTTCCACAATCAGCATTGATTTCTTGCTCATTCTGCATGTCCTGCAAATCAACTGTGGCTCTGTAGCCTCTAGTTAGGATACTATCGTTTTCAGGAAAAGAGAAAAGAGAGATATGGTAAACCACTACATCCTAGAAATGACACAGCTCAATTCTGTTCATATTCTATTGGTCAAATTCTTGACTTCTGAGTGAGATGTATTCCCCTTCCCAAGAATGGGCACAGCAAAGTCCCAAGGCCAAGCCCAATGTCAATATCAGTGGGGAAGTACAATCCTCCCTTAGGGATTATATTTGAGATGGACTACAGTCTACTACACAACCTACATTATATAAATGAGGAAAGTAGAATTCAGAAAGTATAGGTGGTTAATTGGCCAGAGTATAGAATTCAGCTCAAAGTCATTATTCAAGTCCCAAGTTCATTATTCTACATTGAACTGCACTGCTTAAAAATTCAGCAGCAGCACCATGGATATCCCTGAACAGAGGTCAGCCATGCTGGTGAAAAGCCAAAGGAAGATCCTGCTTATGCTCTATATGCCACCCACACTCCCCACATCTCAGCCTCTGATCCTATGAAGTGGAACATGTCTGAGGAACTTGAGCATCTCTGAGGAACTCTTGGCCTCCATAAAACAAGAGCCCATTTACTTTGAAAATAAGTATTCTAGCCTGAGTTCTGTGAGCTTCAGGTTTTCCAACAGTCAAAAGCAACAGAACAGGCTGCTCCCTAAATTCTTTCACAGCTACAGCCATCAGTGGAACCAAGACTTATTTATAAAGGCCTCATACAGCTTGATAAATCATTTCATTTTCATAATATTCTTTTGTCATAAGATACAAACATAAAGGAAAATGTTTTACAATAGAGAAAAATAGGACATAAACCTAGTCTGAGGTAAATACTCTTCTAATTTTTGTTATCTAAAATGATGAATCTCATGAAAGGAAAGAATTTTACCCTAAAGTGTTTTTTTGTTTTGTTTTTTTAATAAAAATAATGAAGTCAAAAATAGTGTTCAACACATTCTTGGCAAAATCCAGACTGTGAGGAATTCTGCATTACAAATGATCCAATTTCTTCAACAAATAAAGTACGAAGGAGCAATGTATAAACAAAAGAGTGTCTTAAAATACACATGAAATAAGTTTCATTGTTCCTGATTAGAACAAACTAACTGCAAAAATTTTAGGTGGTAATAAAGGATATTTGAAACCTGACTGTGTATTTGAAACTATAGAAATACTGTTATTGCTTCCAGTTTTAGAATTGTACCTTTTAGTGATACAAATTGCAATATTTACAGATGAAATAGTCTGGGAAACAAATTTCACCATAATGCTATGGGGCTGAGGGGAGTGGATAGAAATATAAAGGCAACAAGCATGTCCCTGAGTTGACAATGGTCAAAGCTGGGTGTTGGTGAAAACATTAGGATTTGTTATATTGTTTTCTCTTTTTCTATAGGTTTGTAATTTTCCATATTAAAATATTTATGGCAATTTATGGTAGCAATCCCTGTCCAATATTTAAGACCACAGCACCAACTTTATTGTTTCTTTTTAATTTATGAAGCTTCATTCATCTGCTAAATCCTATCACCTTAATTATTTATTTATAAGTTGAAACTAGAAGACTAAAAAGTTAGATCAGGCCCCAACCTTCTATGCTATGACATTTACATTACTGGAGACATAGAAAACATCAAAGTCACCCCATTTACTTAAGCTGTAACCAGATTGGACCAAAATGAACATTTTCTACTCAAGAGTGTATGTATTTGGGGCAGAGGGTAACTACATTTAAATGTGTCACCACTGACACAGAGCACAATTTGCCTGGTATTTGAAGCATATAAACGAAACAACTTTTCTCTGGCTTAATTCCTTAAGTTTAAGTATTCCACTTTCTATTTGTAATGATATGACACAAAGATTTGGATGCGAAGAGGAACATCCCAATGCTTAAGACCTTCATCAATCATAGTGTAATAAGACTCAAAAGTACTGCAACTCCATTTTTTCCTTACTCGTAGAAACTCACTCATAGAACCTATATTTGCAGCTTAGCCTTGACCTTGATTTTTGATGTCAAAATGAGGTTCCTTCCAGTCAGGAGTTCTTCCTGCAAATTCCATACAACAATATGTGAATTTTATGTTTAATAATGCACTTACATATCTGGGATGTCAGCTTGCCAGCAAAAATCCAATATGAAATCCTTGAGTAGATTTAACTCGAATCACTTGCCGCTGACACAGTAAAGATCCAGTGCTGGAGTGTTTAATACACGGTCTGGAGTGAGATGCTGTATTGTGCTTCGATGCAGCTCAGTCGGATGCTGAAGAAATCCAGCACAGTGTAATGTTGAGTGAGTTGCTCAACAAGCTCCAGCAATGTGAGAGGGTAGTAGGGTTTGTGCAAGCATGTGGTCCTTGTGTGTGCGATATTTTATGTCTGCCTGCTGCTTGTGTTGTTTGCGTGGAAACCTAACCCCAGGAGAGGTCACACTGAGCACATGAGAAGCCTTAGGATGAGGAACGTTTATGGCAGAATTTCAAGTCACAGAGCACAAACTGCCTGCAGGTTAACGTGGTGAAACAACACCTAAGTCAGAAGTACTTGATTTAGATTTCCTTGGTAACTAGATCAGAACTAAGATAGATACAAATTGCTTTTACAGAATCTCCTCAAATTTCACCCATTTTTTCTCTCCGTATTATTTTTCCATTTCCTTTTGGGACCTACCCACAGCATTATTCCCTTATGATTTAGTAGAGAGAATAAATCAGTTTAAACAAAATTAAGTAGCATAATTCTATTTAATGTAACAAAGCACAGTAGTTAAGACTAATTCTGGACCCAGATTGCCTTGGCTTTTATCACTTACTTGCTGTGTGACTTAATACAGAAGAACAAACCTGACTCTATATTGGATCTATCCCTTTACTCTAATCTTGGTACTCTGTTGCCTGTGCTTAGTCATGCTGGCTCTGCATCTTTTGTAAAAGAATGTTGCCCACAGCCTGAAATATACAGAATTGCCCATTCTCAAGGCTCTGAACTTTAAAGGTATAACAGTTTTCCATTCAGATAGAGAGAAAAAGTTACAGAACAGAGAATAATATTTGTCTTATTGGAGGTTTCTAGGAACATTGTGACTAAACCTACATGGACAGCTGCAATAGCAAAGGATTCCTGCCCCAAGAAGTTTGCAACAACTACTCACACACCTTCCCCTTTTAGTATAAAAGAAGCCTGAATTCTAACTCGGGAAAGATGGTTCCTTGGGACACTAGTCCTCCATCTTCTCTGTCTGCTGGCTTTCTGAATACACTATTCCTTGCCCTAATACCTCATCTCTTGAATTATAGGCCTACCTTGCAGCCAGCAGTATAGCTTGAATTCAGTAACATGACCTTGCACAAATTATTTAACTTCTCTAGGCCTCGCTTTCCTCATCTGTAATATGAAACAAAGGACAGAACTTCATAGAGTTGCTATGAAATTTAAGAGATAATCAATGAAAACTCCTAGCTCTGTGTCTGATATGTAGTTGAAGCTCTGAAAATTTTAGCTAGCTGGAAAAGGACAAGGAAGAAGGGAAGTTTTTCAGTTGGTTCAACAAATAAATATCATGAGAGATGGGGGGGGGTATGGAGAGTGAAAACAGGAAGGGGGAAAGTACAGATAAAAAAGGAAAAAGTGCTGAGAGAAAAACCTGTACCCAGTGTGAAAAACAATGATGCAAGAAAAGCAACAAACATGTTCATAGAATGTGAATCTTTTCAATTCAATCCCATCTGCAATTGCCTAGAGTGTAATAAATGCTGAATAAGATACTAGATTTGAATAAACATAGTAATAATCACAATATTGAGATGAGATGCTACTTGCCTGCAAGAGATCAGAATCTAGTAAAACCAGCCTATAAGCTCCCTGTTAAGGGCAAGCATGGGGAGTATTGGAGCTCAAGAGTGGGAGAGTTGGGTTAGAGAGAATCAGAGGAGGTTTTGCTGAGGAGGTAACTCTTAACTGGGACTGTAGAGGAAAACTAAGTTTTTGTCTGTTACAGTAGGATTGAAAGGTTGGTCCCAGCAAATGCAAAATGAAGTAGACTTGAAGAAAGGTATTACTGAAAACTCCAAGGACCTCGTATGGAAAGGAGCTTAACACTGAGATCAAGGGAGTGGTGAGATGGGAGATTGGAACTAAAAGAGCTTTCCATTTGGACTTTATTAAAAACAGAGGTAGCAATTTAGAAATATAAAGCAAAGGAATGTAATCAAATTGACTTGGGAGTAGAGGTGGCAAGGGTGAGTAGGAGAAGGATAGGTGGACAGAAAGGAGTCATTCTAGACTTCTGACTTGGTGATATGGAGAGTTGTGGGGATATTTGTAGAAAGAGAAATTACAAAGGAAGGGGCAGAGGACAGGAGGTGTGTGATGAGTTTGGTTTTGTTCTGAGTTTGAAATCCATGTCCAACCTCCAGATAAATTCTTCCAATGTGTTGAAGACCACTGGATGATGACTGTTGAAAATAAATATATTTACATCTGTGTCTCTATTTATGCCCTGCAAACGGGTTCATCTGTACCATTTTTATAGGTTCCACATATATGTGTTAATATGCGATATTTATTTTTCTCTTTCTGACTTACTTCACTCTGTATGACAGTCTCTGGATCCATCCACGTATCTACAAATGACCCAATTTCGTTCCTTTTTATGGCTGACTAATATTCCATTGTATATATGTACCACATCTTCTTTATCCATTTGTCTGTTGATGGGCATTTAGGTTGCTTGCATGACCTGGCTATTGTAAATAGTGCTGCAATGAACATTGGGGTGCATGTGTTTTTTTGAATTATGGTCTTCTCTGGGTATATGCCCAGTAGTGGGATTGC
This sequence comes from Balaenoptera physalus, assembly GCF_965194825.1. NCBI lineage: Eukaryota > Metazoa > Chordata > Mammalia > Artiodactyla > Balaenopteridae > Balaenoptera > Balaenoptera physalus. The sequence goes on from NC_138883.1 coordinate 17,909,644, forward strand.
TGGGTCATATGGTAATTCTATTTTTAGTTTTTTAAGGAACCTCCATACTGTTCTCCATAGTGGCTGTATCAATTTACATTCCCACCAACAGTGCAAGAGGGTTCCCTTTTCTCCACACCCTCTCCAGCATTTGTTGTTTGTAGATTTTCTGATGATGGCCATTCTAACTGGTGTGAGGTGATACCTCATTGTAGTTTTGATTTGCATTTCTCTATTAATTAGTGATGTTGAGAGGCTTTTCATGTGCTTCTTGGCCACCTGTATGTCTTCTTTGGAGAAATCTCTATTTAGGTCTTCTGCCCATTTTTTGATTGGATTGTTTGTTTTTTTAATATTGAGACACAGATGTAGAGAACAAATGTATGGACACCAAGGGGAGAAAGTGGTGGGGGGCGGTGGTGGTGTGATGAATTGGGAAATTGGGATTGACATATATACACTAATATGTGTAAAATTGATAACTAATAAGAACCTGCTGTATAAAAAAATAAATAAAATTCTAAAATAAAAAAAAAAGAAAAACTGAGAACCAAAAAAAAAAAAGAAAGGAAAATAAATATATTTAAGTTTTCAGTAAATAAATGTTGATTGACTGTATGCTGTATGCTGCCGTTTTCCCCAGCATGTCTGATTCCTCCAACTAGACTTAAATTGCCCAGTACCTAAGATAAAATCATATCTTTCCTTCTTATCACACAGTACCCTGAGCATAGTGTTAGCTATGTAGGTACATATAATAAATAGCTGAGTAAACTAAATAGCATTTTGTACAGTAGGAACTAGTTTTGAGTAGGAAACTGCTTATTAGACTGTTAGTCAATTGAAATACTAAAAAGTAAAATAATTTTTAAAATAAAGATCAGTTACCAATATAAGCTGTCCTGAGTTTAGAAGAGTTTCAATTCTAATAGGACCAGCTAGCTTCATTGAAAACACAGAGTAAGACCTATATGCTTTTAAAATAAACATTTATAATATCTTAATACTGAATTAACCACATTTTCTAATTATTTTTGATTCTTGTGGATTAAAGTATATTACATAAGACAGAGGCCTCAAATCCCTCATGTTTAATTGTTTGCTGAACATCTCCCTTTGGGCATCCTCACAAGTTCTCAGACTCCCCGTGTCCTGATCTGAACTCTCCTTTTAACAGATCTTCCCACCAATCTCTGCTAATGACATCCCCTCCTCCCAATTATTCAGGTTCAAAAACGCTGATGCAACCAGGCCTTCCACTTCCTCTTGTCTCATGCCCCATCATTTGCCAAGTTCTCATACTTCTTCTTACCAATAAGCCCTTTAATCACCATTTTGGTGCTGATTTTACTTTCCTTTTGCTCTTCCCAACACACTTGCCTTTTCATATCTCACCAGTCAATCTTTTACCTATTACAGATTTACTTGTAGGAGTATCCACATTTATGTACTTAAAATGCATGAGCTAATTTTATCTCACAAAAAGAAATTATTGAGAGGAGGACAATCAACATAGAATTGGAGATAAAGTTATTCATCACAGCTTCTTTCCACTTCAACTCTAGACATCATAGGATAACATATCAAGAGATCACAAAATGCCATTACAACTCCAGACCCTGGTTGTCAGGCTATATTTAAACTTCATCTCTTCTAGCAATTGAAAATTTTGTGGGTAGAGGGCAGCCCATTCACAATGTAGCAAGTCAGCAAGAGGCTTTGTAACAATCTACACTTGTTTTATTATAGTAGGTATTTTTAGAGGATTAAAATGGAAAACTGGCTGTTATACACAGCACTCCATATGAAACCTTTTTATAGACCACAGGGGGATTCCTTTTTTGTTTTATAAAGGTGGGAAGTAATAAAATGAAGGACAGACCCAGTCACAAACAAAGCAAAACAAACACAAACACCTTCTGACAATTTTGTTTGGAGAGAAGGTGTTTCGGAAAGGAGTCATAGCTTAGAGTCACAGGGTTTTAGAGCTGGATGAGGCCATAGAGATCATTCTTTACAAATTACAAATGGGGAAACAGACTATGGGAGTGTGCCCCTTTCCCAAGGTCACAGTTAGTTAACTTTTCATCAGGGACTAGAACTTGAATTTCTTAAGTCCCAGTCCAGTTCTCTTAAATCCTAAAAAAAGGTGGGAAACAAGTGCTATTTCCCAAGGAATCACTTATCTACTTGCAAAAGAAGGTTTTGCCTACCTGAAAAAGACACAGTCTGCATTACAACCTGGTTTAAAATATGAAGCAGTCACCCTGACCATTCTTTTGGAAAGTTCTTTAAGGCAAGTTCAATATCTTCCTGCTGGGTTTCCTGGCTGTCCTGAGAAACTTATCCCAGGGCCCATGGTTACTTCTACAGACTTTTCATACAAGAGACTAAACGAGCGGCTTCTGAATTATGATCCCTGAGCTACTTGGGGTTTGGCATACCTTGCCGTTTAGCAGAGAAGTAAATTTTCAATTTCCAGAAGAGTGAATTTGGGAAGGGGGAGAAAGATAAATGTTTTTAACTGAAAAGTGAAACAAAAACTGTGAATTTTACCAGGAAAGATAGAAAGTAATTTCATTGTGTGTGTGTGTGCATATATATATAGAGAGAGAGAGAGAGAGGGAGAGAGAGAGAGAGAGAGAAAGAGAGAAAGTGCTAAAAAGACTATAAAAGACCATAATAACAAAAACACAGCATTCTGCCTATGTGTACTAGCTGGCGAGCTGGATAGACCACTTGCTGAAATTCTCAGCGCTTTGAAAAAAGGCCACTGGGATGAAAGAAAAACTCATCCCTATACAGAAAGATACAGTCTCTTTTCTGATATGACTAAGAAATAATTATTCTCAAAGATCCTGTGGTCTTTGCCTCCACTTGTGCAGCAGAATAAGAAATAAATAGCATAATAGCATTCACCAGGGAGAAACCCTATATGCCCCTGGCAGTGTCTTGGAGCATACCAGAGAAAATTAACTGCTTCAAGTCAGGTAGGTTCCTGGATCATAGAAACCTCCTGTTGAGAATTCATCATTTATACTCAGTTTTTCAACTGGCCATATTTACAATCAGTTACACATACACACCCACTACTAACAGTCACACATGCATATGTACCCCATGTGTGCATACGAGCACCCACTCGCTCACACATTCACACACATACACACACACACACACACACACAGCTAAAGTTGACACATGGCTACAATTTTCTTATTGTCCCAAATTGAATTTGAATGTACAGTAAGCAAGCTGGATGATGATAGTTTTACAAGGTCTGGAGATAATTTATCAATTGAACTTCAAAGGTCTCTCAGCCTTTCTGCACTGGTCATTATTAAGTAGGAATATATGTAATCATTTGAGAAGGAAATTGTTAGATTTAAACAAATGTCAACTAATCTTGAATCAATGTAAATTTCTAACGCATCATATATCCCCAACTCCTTGTTTTCGTAATCTGTCTTTTCTTCAAACACAATCAACACTTCCCTAATGTCTTTAGATCTGGGATAGAGAAGTCGATCTATGGAGAGGATAAGAAATTAATGAAATTTAACAAGATGTCCCTATTCTTGCATCCCTGGGATAAATCAAGGATGGTATATGGTTCATTTAATGTATTGGATTAAGTTTGCTAATATTTTGTTGAGGAATTTTGCATCTATGCTCATCAGTGATATTGGCCTGTAATTTTCTTTTTTTGTGATATTTTTGTCTGGTTTTGCTGTCAGGGTGATGCTGGCCTCACAGATTCAGTTTGGAAGCCATCCTTCCTCTGCAATTTTTTGGAATAGTTTGAGAAGCATAGGTGTTAACTCTTCTCTAAATGTTAGGTAGAATTCACTTGTGAAGCAATGTGGTCCTAGACTTTTGTTTGTCGGGAGTTGTTGTTGTTTATTTTCATTACCAATTCAATATCATCACTGGTAATTAGTGTGTTTATATCTTCTATTTCTTCCTGGTTAGTCTTAGGAGATTGTACAGCTACATGTAAAAGAATAAAATTAGAACATTTTCTCACACCATATGCAAAAATAAACTCAAAATGGATTAAAGATCTAAACGTAAAACTAGAAACCATAAAAATCCCAGAAGAAAACATAGGCAGAACCCTCTTCAACATAAATTGTAGCAATATTTTTTTGGATCTGTTTCCTAAGGCAAAGGAAACAAGAGCAAACATAAACAAATGGGGGCTAATTAAACTTAAAAGCTTTTTCACAGAAAAGGGAACCATGGACAAAATGAAAAAAACAAAAAAGAGTACTGACTGGGAGAAAATATCTGCAAATGAATTGATTGATAAGGGTTAGCATGCAAAATGTATAAGCACTTCATGCAACTCAATATCAAAAAATCAACCCAACTGAAAAATGGGCAGAAGACCTGAAGACACATTTTTCTAAAAAAGACACAGATGGACAACAGGTACATGAAAAGATACTCAATATTGCTAGTCATCAGAAAAATGCAAAGAAAATCACAACAAGGTACTACCTCAACCTGTCAGAATGGCCATCATCAGAAACACCACAGACCTCACTAACAAACATTGGCCAGGATGTGGAGGAAAGGGAACCCTTGTACACTGTTAGTTGGAATGTAAATTGATAAATCCACTGTGGAAAACAGTATAGAGTTTCCTCAAAAAACTAAAAATTGAACTACCATATGATCCAACAATTCCACTCCTGGGTATATATCTGAAGAAAACTAAAACACTAATTCAAAGAGATACAATGTTCACAGCAACATTATTTACATAGCCAAGATATGGAAGCAACCTAAGTATCCAACAACAGATGAATGAATAAAGAAGATGTGGTATATAAATACAATGGAATACTACTCTGTCATAAAAAAGCATGAGATTTTTCCATTTGCAACAGCATGGATGGAGCTGGAGGGTACTATTCTTAGTGAAATAAGTCAGACAGAGAATGACAAATACTGTATGCTACCACTTACCTGTGAAATCTAAAAGAATAAAACAAATGTGTATATAACAAAAAAGAAACAGACTGACAGATATAGAGTACAAAATAGTGGTTACTAGTGGGGAGAGGGAATTAAGAGGTACAAACTACTATGTATAAAATAAAGAAGCTACAAGGTTGTAACGTAGATTAAAATCTATAAAAATTTTGAATCACTATGTTGTACTCCTGAAAATAATCTAAGAATGTAAATCAACTGTACCTCAATTTTGTAGAAAAATGAAAAATAACTGAAAAAATTACAGGCCAAAAAGAAAAAGAAATAAAAGATGTCCCTCTTCTTAGGTTCACATGGTAGAAAAGGCTTGATAGTTTGAAAATCTGTTGTCTGCTGAGATTTCAAGGCAAAATGTACCTAAAATTAAGAAATGGGCAAGGTTGAAAAACATGGGTAAGGCAGAGAAGAATTAGAGTATTTAGCTATCCCTCAAAAGCCTACAAGCAACTACTTCTTCTAGAGCAATTGATATATACTGGCACTGTGTGAAGCCATTTGTCAGCATTTGTGCATTTAATCTTCAGCACAATACTCTTTCCAGTCCCATTTTACATATGAGAAAAACTGATCCTAGAGTGGTTAAATAATTTCAGTTAGCAATCAGTGAAGCTGGCACACAAGAACAGGTTGATTTGACCCCTAAGTCTATCCTTGCACTAGCATGCCATGGGTGAGAAACCATGGGAGCCCTAGAGATGATCTTTTCAGAGTAATAGCTATATTTGGCAGGTGCTCAATTTTTAGTTTGTTAACTAAAGTACAAACAGAAAAGAACATGGAAGTGTGAAAGGGTAGGTAACACTCCAGAACTGCTCTTGTTTTTGTTAACAATGTACAGTTAAGTTGACCTCTGGTCGGAAGATACTTATTTAACACCTGTATTTCCAAGGAACACTTCTTCTATCAGAAATACAAGAGATTGGAAAAAAAGGAGTAAGACACAAAATCCACCCCTGCCATCATTGTTAATAATGTTATAGCAAGCATAAGACAGTCACCAAAATAATTTCAAGACAAGCCAGGTGAACTCTGATGGAAGCATTAAAAAAATCATCCCAGGAAAGATGGTATTTTAATTGAGAATTTAAAAATGGATATAATTTGAGAGGCTAACATGGGAATGAGATTTCCTTGGTAGGACAAACACTAACAGCAAAGGTCCAAGGCTTGAAACCTTGGGCTCAATTCAAAGGTCATCTGGTGTATCACCCTGACTAGATTACAGAGTTGAATAATGGGAAGGAGTAGTGGAGAAGAGTAAGACTGGGTCTATGTTGTAGAAAAAATTACATTTGCCAGAATTTTGGTTTGCTTTGTTTTTCTGTTTTTTTTCTAAATTGGTTGTTTATAATAGTTTTGTGTCAAAGTGTTACAAATCGCCATGACAACAATTGCTAGTACTGGAAATCTCCAAGAAAATATTCTATTTATGAATTTAATTTGGATACCTTTAGTGACTCCTAATTACTCAAGAAGCAAATACCCCAAAGGAACATCAGTATTAAAAATTTAGTTTGGCATTCTATGCAAATAGATGTAGAGTGCTTGAGACTATTTCTTTCATAAACACGTATTATTATGTAATTACCTGATGTTATTCCCACAGCTTATCAAGAAGATTCAAGGCAATAACCAGTTGGGATAATCACTGAATATATCTCCCCAAAACAACCAAAAAGATTTTGTTTTCTGTTTCCGTTTGGCTGTACAAATGCAATCAGATAATACTGAATTATCTGCAGCGTGCCAAGGAGACCAGACCTACTAAAGTCTTAAAATCCTGCAAATCTCATTCAGGCTTTGTTGTTGTTGCTGTTTTAATGCAATGTGCTTGGAATTAGGGAAATGAAAAGAGGGCTATGTAGTTTGTCCTTGGATTCACCATGAAATTGATTATCATCTTTACTTTCACAAATGTTACATTTATAAAGTCCTTTACAATTCCTGGTTAGTCCTCTGTTCACCTGTGGGGTACAGCTTAAATTTAATCACCAGGAAAGTTGAGGTATTGAAGTAAGAAGTTGTCTCCAATGTTGAAGGCAGGGGATTCTAGTATGAAAAAAAAATAGTTGGAAATAAATAAGGTTGGAAAAACTACAATAAATCTTTCTGTTTTCTAGAGCTGTAAATTGAAAGCTCCCCAAAAGAGCAGTAGTTAGTGGCCCAAAGAGTAAAATACAGCAGATCCCACAAATTAGTGGTTTGAGCCTAGAAACAAAATCTGACGTGAATGCCTGATTTAAATCTCAGTTCTTGGCTTGATTTAGCACGTGGCTAAACTCGGTATAAGTAGAATCAACACTTCACATTGATGAACTTGAAAAAACAGCTTCACCTCCTTTCTCTCCAATATTTCAGACAAATTCATGGGAAGATATTTTTTCTTTTAAATAAATCTCTGATATTTGCATTAAATTTAATCAAAAATATAATTTTCCATAGGAATTTCCTTCATAACAAACATTTTTAAATGTCTTTGTGTTAGGTGATGGTATTAAGTTAAACTGCTTAAGAGTGGAGGTTTCAATTGGTGTTCAGTTGAAATTTGACTGCCATCTGACCCGAATCCCAATAGTTCATACAGTAATCTTTAAACGTCCTTCTATTTTTAGACTCTTTACTTTCCTTCTAATACATACTTTATGCTTTGCGTCAGTTGGATAAATACCATTGCCCATTATGATTGTTCAAATATCATTCTCCTACCCAGAAAGATGAAAGCTTTTATTTTACTTATTAAATTAAATCTAAATTCCAAATGCGGTGAGTGAATTTGAAAGCCTCCCATAATCTATGCCTTTCTTACCCAGCTGAGCTTGCTATATCCAAACAATACATTTCTGTCTGTTCCTCCTCATTGCATGCCTCTTCCCTGAACATGCATGCTCACTTCTCCCACTTTATCTTTGTCTAATTTGCCTTTATTTCTATGAAACCCATGGTTCTGACTCTCTAAATGTGACAGGTCCTCAAGGCCCAGCTTAAATTCCCTTTCTTCCAGCCCGTGATAGACAGTATCGCTGGTGAATAGACATTGCATTTGCTGATGGTGTGATAAAATTTAGCATGCTTAAAGGTAACATATTTCATGTTTCTCTTGTTTTGTTAAAAGACGTTATCACAGTTCTGTAAGCGCAGTAAGTCCTTTATAAGTATTGATTGATGCTTCCATAGCTAATTTCCCTCTGGCACCTCTGTAGAGATAGAGAAAATACATTGAAGAAATCACTGTGTATTATACCCTTGTACAACTGTGAATAAGTCACCTGGTGTGTGTGTTCAGTTGTTTGAAAGCCTCGTTATACTATTAACTATCATTATACGTTTAAAAAGTTCATAGTTTCAGATTAGAAGTGACTCACCATGGCAAAATACAGCATAATTAGATGCATTATGGGCTACAGTGTTCACATGTATCAAGATCCCTCTACTGTGGTCTCTTAAAAACTGGAACACAAGCCAAATAGAGTCAATTATTATAAATAAAACATAATTCCAGTGACACACAAGCTCTTCTGAAGCATCGTTCGTGCACAATCAGGGCTGTTCTATGGAGCTGAAGGATGAATGGTAAAATAGCACCATTCACAGGAGGTGTATTTTATTGGATGCCTAAGTAAACTACTGCTCTGTCTCTGTATTTTAGAGCAAACGTATCACAGACAGGATATTTCCTTTATGTGACGGGCTTACTCCTGCAAAGTTGTGGATATGAGTATGTTTGTAAGCTTTTTTGTGGATTAAATCCTACTTTCCCCCTATTGGCTTACACTAGGTTTGTATTTCAGATTTTTTTATTCTTTTTTTTTCTCAGTAAACTCTAATTCCAAATTAAAAATTTTTCTGCCCTGCCATCAAGATTATTTTTTAATTCATGATCAAATGATTAACTGCTTTCCAAAAATTTTATTTTTAAAAGTCCGGTAGTAAATATTTCACAATAGTTGTTTTACTGATTTATATGCTTGCTGCTGATTTACCTGCATTTTCTTAAAGTGAAGATGTACTGACAAAAACTTTAGTCAGACTTTTTTTTTTTTTTTTGATTCAGTTTTCACCATCTCTTTCCCTCTCTCAATGACTTCTTGTTTGTCTAAAATGTTCAGAAAGTCAAAAAAAAAACAAAAAAACAAAAAAACCCAGTAAATTAGCTCAAGTCCTTCAAGAATTTGTAAAGTTTAGATCCCCTTTTATGACTAGCAGGAAGAAAGAAACAGCTGTTGTGCTGCTTACCATGATTTTGCTTCAAAACCTTCTTAATTTTAAATGACAATTATTGTTTTAATAGCAGTTAGCCACTGAGATTGACAGAAAAGGAATTTATGCCTAGGAACAGGTATGAAATTCTCCAGAGCATGTGTCTATCAGTAAGAACTTGTCAGATCAGTCGAAACTCTGATAAAATGGCAGTTATCAGCATGTAGCCATTTTTTCATTGTGATTGAAGTAAAGCCCTGAACATTTGCCAAAAATCATTTTCAGCCATGTCTCCTCACCACATGTTTTTTCTGAGTATGGAAGTAAATTGAGGCTTTTCCCACACCTGCACAGCATAACTGTGTGGACAAAAGCTTAAAGTGAGATTAAGATCAAACAAGAAGGGTCAATATTAAGTCCTCTTGGAGGAGAATGATGTGGACACTGAAACAGAAAAAATTTCTCTTTGTTCTCTGGAATCACACATACAGGGATGCTACAAACTCCAGCTTCAGATGACCATTTCTGCAACCAACCAGAAGGAACTAGATCAAAGAAAAGGAAAGAGAGAAACCAACAGATCAAACCTGATGACCTTATCTGAACATTTAGATTTAGACATGCCTAAATTCAGCTGCACCTCCTTTGACTTCCTAATTTCATGAGCGAATCAATTTACTTCTATTGCTTAAATTTATGTGAACTGGTTTTCTATCACAAGACATTCTCATTTATTTCTCAGATAAAGCAGAGTGATTATATACTCATGAGTTGGACTTGACTCATCCTTGTCTGCTGGCCCACTAACCCTCTTCCAGATGCTGATAGACATGCCATAGAGACATGGTGTTGAAATTACAAAAACTTTGAACAGAGTGGCTTCAAAGAATTGGTCTTGCCAAACTTTTTCTTCAAAGTTAGGTGTGTGCTTTCTGCCTAGGATGTGAAAGAGCAACTTTTGTCTCTCTGTGTCAGTTATGAATTCCACTGAGAATCCACATAGGAATGACTAACCATCATAATCAAGGCTTGCCCTGAGTCACATTGCCAGGCAGCCCAAAATATCTTTTGTATTTTCCTTCCAGCCTCAGTCTTTACGTCGGTGAGCCCTTTGGATGACTTCCCCTCCCCCACCAAGTCATATTCTGGAAGGGACTTGTTCTCAGCTGGCTATCAAACCAACCTATATTAGATGTTGAAGAATCTCTTTTATAATGATGGTCAGGTACCATGGCAGGCTGTGCAAGCAAGAATCTGGACAGGTGGGGTCGTTGAATATTCTTTGTATTGCATCCCCTGGGGAGCCACCTATTCTGTCCTCCTTCCTCTGTCCGTGTTAAGAGAAAGGAGGACTCGCCTTAGAAACAAGACCCATTGTATGAGTAAAAGCATGGAGTTTTCCCAATTTGTGTTATAAGCCCCTTCTTAGCATCTAATCTGCTGAACTGTTTTACTTTCTGAAAAACAAAAAAAAAAGATATTTAATGTTTGGTCTTGTATGGCTTTTTTATTGGTGATATGCAAAATATTACTTAACTAGAAGTAAAATTGAAAGTCCAAATTCATTTGGTTAACAACAGGACATTTTTCTCTTCTACATGTTTTTCTTGTTAAATGGTATTATTTTGACTTTAAGAAAGTATTTCAATCCAAGGAATGAAAGACCAGATTATTGAATGTTTTTTGTTTTCTAAATAAGCCAAAAATCTCCTAAAACTCATTTACACACACACACACACACACACACACACACACACACGCTCCCATATTCCTCTAAACCCTAAACAAATAACTAGGAATAAAAACCTACCAAGGAAATGGAAAAGGACCTCTCATGGCTTAAACTGTTTTGAGAATACGCCTGTTAAATAAATTTTACACGTGATCTGATGTGCAAGCCAAGGAACGTACATATGGTGAAACTTTAGCAAATACTTACTAGGGGAGTAACCCACAAAGGAATTAAGGATCCTAGCCACATATTTAAGTTTTTCACCCAAACTGTTAAAAGTTATGTCATTTTTCACTGGAGAATGTAGGTTGGCGAATGGATTTAACACTACCATTTGGTCTAATTTCCTGATGTCGGCTCCAATCATTGTATAAGTCTCTTTATAGAGGAAAAAAAAAAAATCTTAGAGCTTTATCTCCTTGTTTTCTGCGTTCTCACACAGGCACTCTGTTACCTTTTACTCACTGAAAGCTGGGGTTGATTGAAAAAGAAACCATTCAGGATAGAGATGGGTTTTAATATTATACCTATCCCCAAAACCAAAATAACTGAGATGAAAACATTTTCCAACATAAACCATACTTTGTAGGTCAGGATGGAAAACCTGGAAGAAAGAAAAAGTGCTTTATTCTATTTAAATGGAACATGTTTTCTGGTTTTAATAATTTTAATTCTTTCCTATCTGAATCTAGTTATATCTTCTAAATTTTATGTTGTTCTTTCTAACAAAATCTCTATGTTGATGACCATTCCAGCAATAGCAATTATTCTCTGTATGGTTTAGGTTACCCCTTTTTACTTTGCTTTTCCCAGATGAAAGAGCCACATATTTGAAGTAGATCTATTTGTCAAGTAAAGGTTTTTAAATACGGCTTTGAAGCTCTGTTTTAGAAGATTTGGGATCCTGCTCATTCGCAAGCTATATACAAACCTAGCAACTTGATTAGAATGTTTCAAAGCATTCATTACTAATCCAAATAGTCATTGAAGATAAATGAAAGTTTAGAGAAGATAAATCAAAGCCTGGAAATGGACCTGAGTTCTAATTACAGCCCCATCATTTATGAGCATTGTGACCATAGATTATTTCCTTAAATCTTCTAAGTTTACTTCCTTTTCTAAAGTAGAGACATAAATTTCTTCCACATCACAAGATAGTAATGAGAAATCAGTAACACAATGTACACTTGCAGCAGAATGTTCAATAAATAATGAATGCTCAAAATAAACTCATGATTCAGTTATTATTATGATTGCACTATTCAAATTGTCATTCAGTGTTAGTTCCCTCATGTCACTGAAACTTTAAATACAGAAAAATACTTGGCTTCTGCCATGCCACAGCAATAAGTCCACTGTTCTTCATAAACTCTAAATGCTTCTTCATATACTGTACTTTCACAAGAACAGGCAAACATCTATTTTAGAATTCTGATCCTTAATTGTTGTTGTTCTGTCCATCACCATAACTTCTACCATCCTAAATGCACACTGCCTATCACAGGTTCTCTCTTACTTGTAATATAATTATTTACAAAAGAAATGCTAGACTTTATACATCTTCCAGAGGAAGCCAGTTCTACCAAAGCCTAAAGAAGTAAACATGACTTCATTATTAGTACATCTATTTGCTTGTTAATTTATAATTTATTCTCCACTATGCTCCGAAAGAACATATTTGATAAACAGATGAAAAACCACGCATAAAAAAGAACAAGACCATTAGCATATCATAATCTTAGGGTAATGATTACTGAAAAACAGTCCTTTATTTCACTGGGAGTCTCCTAGAAATGGAGGGAAAGAACAACCAAGAGGGACCATGAAGCTACAACAGAGTTGAGTGTGAAATAGGCTTAGTTAAAAGAAATGGCATTAATGAAAATGTACCAGGTGCTCCAAACTTAGCTAGATATTGATATATCATCCTTCATTCAATTCTCACAGCAACTTTATAAAGCAGATGTTATTGTGCCCATTTTAGAAATATATAATTGGTGGTAATAGCTACACAGAGACTGAATGACAGATAAAAGATTCACACTCCAAACTGCCTAAATTCATTGCTTAGTTAGTTGCAAAATAACTCCTGTGTAATTACATAGACCCTGGATTTTCTGTTCAAGTGCAAATTACAGAAGGGAGGAAATTTAATTAGAATGTGTGTTGCTCATAATTTTTTAACTCACTCTAGTCCATTACCAGAGGAGTAAATCTGATCCTAATTATTTGCAAATTCGAATTTGCAAATTTGCCTGCTTGTTAAAATCTATTTGTAATCCCAAAGTCCATACTCTTCAGTGTTTTCATGATCTTTAGCAAACACATGCAGAGTGATGAAAAATTGAGTCACCATTGCCTGACATGCACTTTCCTGTACGAGGTCTAATAAGGTGATATTCTGACTTCTTTTTTTAAAATTTTTATTGGAGTATAGTTGATTTACACTGTTGTGTTAGTTTCTGCTGTACAACAAAGTGAAGTCATTTATACATAAACATATATCCACTCTTTTTAAAATTTCTTTTCCCATATAGGTCATTATAGAGTATTGAGTAGAGTTCACTGTGCTATACAGTAGGTCCTTATTAGTTAGCTATTTTATATGTAGTAGCGTGTATATGTCAATCTCAGTCTCCCAGTTTATTCCCCCCCTTTCTCCCTGGTAACCACAAGTTTTGTTCTTTGTTTTTTTTTTGTTACATCTGTGACTCTATTTCTGTTTTGTAAATAAGTTCATTTGTACCATTTTCTTAGATTCCACATATAAGCAATAGCATATGATAGGTTCCTTAAAAAACTAAAAATAGAGCTACCATATGATACAGCAATCCCACTCCTGGGCATATATCCAGAGAAAACCATAATTCAAAAAGTTACATGCACCCCAATGTTCATTGCAGCACTATGTACAATAGCCAGGACATGGAAGCAACCTAAATGTCCATTGACAGAGGAATGGATAAAGAAAATGTGGTACATATATAGAATGGAATATTACTCAGCCATAAAAAAGAACAAAATAATGTCATTTGCAGCAACATGGGTAGACCTAAATATTGTCATACTGAGTGAAGTAAGTCAGATGCTCTGACTTCTTGTTTCACTTTTCATATTGTAAACAAGTATCCTTTTTATGGTCTATTTAGTGTCATGTTTTTTTTTAATTTCTGTGCTTCAGTGTGGGGGGTGATTTTGCTGTTTAAAATGACCCCCAAGCATAGTGCTGAGAGGTATCTAGTGTTCCTTACAGCAAGAACGCTGTGATGAGCCTCATAGAAAAATACAGGTGTTAGAAAACTTCCATCCGACTTGAAATATAGTACTGTTGACCATGATTTCAATGGTTAATGAATCAACAATGTACATTAAATAAAGTGTCTTTAAATATAGACACACATACAACAAGATCATTCATTGATTGGTTTATGAAAATTCTATAACCAGAGGTTTACAGGCATCTAGAAGGGACGGTTCAGTATTTGCTAATTTGGTGTTCACAGCAAATGTATAGAACATAAGTACTGAGAATAATGAGAATCAACTATATGTCTTTTAAAAAGTTATGGTCCAGACAGGACATTTAAATAGTACTCTCATCTCCCTTATACATTTATACCAAGATGTATGGTACAGTTAGTATTTTGAATTTGATTAACAAAAACTTTTGTTAAAGCCCTTAGCTTCCATTATTTGTTCCTCCAAACCAACCCTGCGATGGACCTAACACTTTCTCCACAAGGCACTCACTCACTCAAAATGTTCTTCCCCATGTATTGCTGTCAATCCTCTCCCAGGTGACCGTGCAAGGGGCTGCAGGATATGATGCCACAGTCCTGACTTACTCTGAAGAGTCCTACCCTCTCTGCCCAGCACACCCTTGTGTAGAATAAGTTGCCCTTGGGTTTTCCATTCCTCTTGCAAATCAGACTGTGTAGTTTTGTGGTTCCTGTCCTTTCCTGGAAAATAACGGAAGTGGATGCAGAGAAGGAGCCAAGCAAGCAAAAATGTTGGAGAGAGGATGTGAACCCCACCTGTGAACAGCAAAGCATCTGGAAAAGTCGAGAGGGTTTTGCCCTGTGAGCCGACATGGAGTCACAGCCAGATGATCCAGGTCTCCTGCTCCCTCTCTCTTTCTCTCTCACCTTCAGTCTCTCTCTCTTTCTTCTCTTAAGAAGGAGGCCGAGGCAGGAAGAAGATTCACTTATTGTCTCTGTCTGGTAAGAGACGCAACAACACTTTCACCTCATCTGCAGACCTCAAGCCCTCTCCTGTATATCCTCCTAACACCAGCAGATGTTTCACACATTTATCTGAAGAAAAGGCACTTTGTCAATGAGTGCTTCTATGCTTACTTTTGCCCTTTGGGAGCTATCCTTACACAAATCGTATCACTGCACCATTCAAACTATTCGGATAGATATTATTCATATATGCAGAATCCAACCACTTCTCACTCTCTCCACAGCTACTACCCTAGTTCATCAACTCTTTTCAAATACCATTGCCTAACCACCTAGTAAGAATCTTCTTCACAGAGCTGCCAGAAGAATCCCATCAAAATCTAAGTCTGATCAGTCCTCTACTCTAATTCTCTAAGGGCTTTCTTCTCACTAAGAGTGAAGTTCAAAATCCTTATCATGACCCACAAAGTCATAGACATCCCAGTTCCCACTCTCTCTCTCTCCCTCTTCCCCCCGAGATCATCTTCTATCCTTCTATCAATCTCCTCCTGACTCTAGCCATACTCATCTCTAGCTGCTTCTTGAGTATTACAGATGCTGTTTCCTCTTTCCTCAGATACCAATAGAGGAATTATTATGAATGTGATTCATTATAATGAATCACATTATTCATTCAGATCTCAGCTCAAATATTACCTCCTCAGAGACACCTCACATAATAAACTTCTTTAAAACCATCCTATCAATTTCTAACATGTGCCATCTCCACTTCTTTATTATCAGGCAATCCCTACTAAAATGTGAAGTTCATTTAAAGTTTGTTTTGCTCTTTGCCCTGTCACAAGAGTTTTAAAAAGTGCTTGGCACATAGAAGATGTTCGGTAAATATTGTTGAATCATAAGTTTGCAAGACTAAAATATTTTGATTTAAGCTGATTTTAAGACAAAGGAACATCGAGAACAACCCTCTCTAGTTTATATTTTATTTCCGGCTCTTATAACTCAAATGAAGCAGCATAGTACTCACAAATCCTTTCATTTTTATTTTATCTGTTACTGTGTGGGTGTGAGGGAAGCTTCTTATTTCTCATGTATCCTTGATTAAAGATCATCTTAAAAATTCAGGAAAAAAAATCCAAACCCGTTTCTAAACAGTTTATATTTCCTATCTTCACGCTTATCTTTCTGTATCATTCAAATCTACATGCAAGTCGTACATGATGGTTAATTTTATTTGTCAACTTGGTTAGACTATGGTGTCCAGTTGTTTGCTCAAACACCAGTCTAAATATTGCTGTAAAGATGTTTTTTAGACATGATAAATCAGCAGATTTTGAGTAAAGAAAATTACCTCCCCAGAGGGTGGGGGGGAGGCTAATCTAATCAGCTGAAGGCCTTAAGAACAAAGACAAGGTTTCCTGAGTAAAAAGCAATTCCTCCTTAAGACTACAACATAGGAACCTACTTGAGTTGTCAGCCTGTAGATTTCAAACTCAAAACTGCAACGTCAACTCATATATGACTGCCAGCCTTCTCTGTAAATTTTGAACTTGCCAGCTCCCACAGTTGTGG
This sequence comes from Balaenoptera physalus, assembly GCF_965194825.1. NCBI lineage: Eukaryota > Metazoa > Chordata > Mammalia > Artiodactyla > Balaenopteridae > Balaenoptera > Balaenoptera physalus. The sequence continues at coordinate 17,926,309 of NC_138883.1, forward strand.
AAGCCAATTCCATAAAATGTATCTTTCTAAATATATATATATGTCCTCTTGGTTATGTTTCTCAGGAGAATCTTGACAAATACAGCATGTGAGTACCAAATAGCTCAGTAATATTAACCATGGGCAGACTTCCTAAAGACTATCTCAGAGCTTAAACCCTGCAGACAACAGCTTGTGTCTCCCTACAGCAATGTCACAGGAGGGAACCATGTGTAATCCATTACATCTTGAATCAGGAATGCATGACACCAGCAGGGAACGGTAATGTTTTCTAAACTCCTTCACTGATTCAATGTAGGAAAGAAATCCTAACTATTCTAGAAACGTGGCGATCCTCATCAGTTTTCAAAATTGGAAGAGAAAAGATTGAGCTAATTTAGTATCCACTGCCACTGAGGTCTTAGTAAGAAACTTAGAATTTGGTAATCCTAAGGGCTGTTTTCAGAATTGATTTGGGGTCCTTACAATTTTGTAGCCACTCAGTTTCTCAGACTTCTTGTCATCATGCTCTCCAGTGCACTATGAAGTCTAAGAACAGGGTAAAAACTTTAAGTAATAATCTCACCTTTATCAGTGGGCAGCCATCATAAACCTTGCATTTATAACTCCGTAGAAGAATGCTGTGAAGATTTCTTGGTAGCGATCTCTCCTTAATATATGTGGGAAGAGACCACATATGACTCTTTTTAAACTGAAAGGACTAAGGTAGTAAAAGCAGAAGAGAGCTCTTGCATTTCTCACCAAGATATGATCTCATACTTTTTTAAAAAACTCTTTCAACAGCCCATTAAAAAAAGAAAAAAAAACAAAACTCCACTTTTAGCAGATTTGAGGATAAAGAAGCTAATGATAAGTAAATACAACAACAAATTTGAGAGAAATGAATTGGCGAATAGGAAGCTAAGCTTCTGCAAGAGAGAGAGAGAAGGGAACCTATCTGCCTACAGCCTGAAGCAGAAAGCCCCATTAGAAATATACTGATTCTTTCCTGCCTTTACACCCAGATTACAGATGAGGCATTGGTTAAATGTACTTCTTTTCCTACTCCACCTGACATACAGGTTTCTGTGCCTCTGTATGCATGTGTGTATGTGTGTGCATGCGTATACCATTAGTTTTCACCCTGACCGGCCTGTGTGAGTGGGTTTCAGAAGGTGAGGGTATACTAGTTTCTGAAGCCCATTTCCCCTAGGTAAATCAGAAGGCTTCTGGGACCATTTCTTTCTTCACCTCAATCTACACTCACGATTGACTTTAGAGTATCGACTGGACCCTTACTGTGAAGCCAAATGACATAGTATAAAGAGCTTGGTTTCAGTGTAGAACAACTAGGTATCTTTAGGACAGTTTTAAACATCTCTAAGGCTAAGATTCCCCTGCTAAGAAAGAGAGAAGATGGCAGTCCTTATCTTCTTGGATTGTTATTAGGATGAAATGAATCAATGCATTCCAGGCACACTGTAAGTGATCAGTTCGTATTAACCATGTCTAGTAAGTTTCTGGTGATATATACATACATACTGAAGTGTAGCATTCACTTGCAAGGAATATAATTAAGTAATCAGAAAAAGTGAATGACAGTGTTTTACTGACTAGGAAGAAAATGGTGGAAAATAAATGAGAGATTGATATGTGTTTGAATGGTCAGAAATGTGATCATAGTAGAGGCTTTTATTTGAAAGTGGTAGGCTTTGGAGAGTTAGATAAGAAATGTGAGAAACTGTTAGGTGAGGGGAATCACATATTCAAAGACAAAATGGAAATGACCATGAGTCATTGAGTGAGAGTGTGTGCCAGCATCTACTCACTCTTAACAGAAGTGAATACACCTTGGAAATGTGGATAAGCCAACATGGTGTTTAAGTAGTGGCCAATTATCACCCATTCCCTTTCTAACAAAAATTACAATTTTTTCCTTAGTAATATTTAAAATTAAAAAAATATACTTATTCATTGATGTTTTGATAATTTTTTCAAAGTATTCAAAATGGTAATTTGAAGTATTCAAACTGAAATTAACCTGTTCTTTTCTTATCCATTTATTAATTTATTGTTTTCAGTTAGAAGAGGGAAAAAAAAACAAAAAAAACACCCTGCATGCCACATCCACTTTAAAGAGAAAAAATCCAATAATACTGTGTGAAGTCATCATGAGATATATTAAAGGCTAGAGATTACTTTGACCAAGTGTTGACAGTCTAAAGTCTTGGATTTAAAATTACTTTGGTAGCTTTGCCAAATGCACCTTAGGCTTTAATTAATGTGAAATGTTGAAAAAATGTTTGAGAGCAAAATATGTCTTAATTTCCCAGCCTTACTTTAGCATTTACCAAGCCTGGAAATACTGAAGTTTCTGGGATTTATTTATTCATAAGTAAATAATAGACAAAATATTTCTGGCTCATCAAGCTGAAGTCACATTTCCTCATAAAAAAGGTGGGCTGGGGGCTTCCCTGGTGGCGCAGTGGTTGAGAATCTGCCTGCCAATGCAGGGCACACGGGTTCGAGCCCTGGTCTGGGAAGATCCCACATGCCGCGGAGCAACTGGGCCCGTGAGCCACAATTACTGAGCCTGCGCGTCCAGAGCCTGTGCTCTGCAACAAGAGAGGCTGCGATAGTGAGAGGCCCGTGCACCGCGATGAAGAGTGGCCCCCGCTTGCCACAACTAGAGAAAGCCCTCGCGCAGAAACGAAGACACAACACAGCCATAAATAAATAAATAAATACATTAAAAAAAAAAAAAAAGGTGGGCTGGGCAGCAGGTGTCAAAGGAAAATTTCATCAGACTCTAACATGACCTCCAGTCTTTCTCTCATCCTTTCTACACCCACAAAATATATTGGAAAAATTAATCTTGTACTAGATTGCAAGACCAAACAATGACCTTAGCTGAGTTTCATAATGTCTCAAAACACAAGCAGTGCCATCATCATGTAAAGAATGTGTTGGGTCAAAGTACCATTTTGCTCTCTCAGTGGCAGAGAAGAAGGAATTGCCATTTTGTTAGGTGTGTTCCCTATATAAATACATTCTATAACAAAATATGCTTTCTTTGATTATTTTCCCAAAGTGTTAGGTGTTTCATTGTGATTAATCAGAAAGATAATATTCACCCTGGGACAAGGTTTGGTAAAGTAATACAGGAATCTACTCTCTCTAATTAGCTGCTCAAGTGCTGAAAACAATTTTAATAGTGTTATCAAAATGTATCTGACATTAATTACTACTTTGCTAGGATGGGGTCAAAGGTTCAGATTCTGTTACCAATTTTTGAGGCAACAGATAATAGAGATAATGCTTCAGTAGTTAGCCGATCAAAAGGTTGTATTACCAAAATCTAAACTAGGTAAGCTAAGTGTAAGGAAAACATGCAAAAACATTCTGTAACACAATATTGTGAATATTTTTAATCTTGGGATGAAGAGATGCTAAGGCAGATTTGAATTAATTTGATTGCTAAAGCATTTCGACACTGATATAAATCTGACACTAAATAAGTTACACAAACTGAGTTTGCAGATTTTTGTGTCCGTGTCAGAGCGGAATCCCTGTTGTGTCAATGCAGAATTAATCCGAATACGCCAAGTGCAACCACAGCTAAACCTCAGAAGGCAGCCTCGCTCCCCTCCCCAGCAATATTAATGCAAAGAATTCGAAAATAACTCAGAGCTTCAGTATTTGGAAAGTCCCTTCATTTAGATTAGGCCTGAAATCATTTTTACACTGGGGCAAACCTGACTTTTCCCATACCATTCTCCTCCCATTTGGACAGTGTTGAAGATATTGCAGACACAACTTTTTATATGCTTTATATACTCCCAGTCACTGGATTGGAGACCACAAACACTGGAGTATGGGGAGGGGATTATTCTTTTCTCCTTCAGATTTTCTGGAAAGAAGAATCTGAGGAAGTCATCCTATTAACCAACCTTGAAACTAAGAAAGTATCCTGAAAGTCAGAGCACTACCTTGAAGGAAAGTTTCTCACTAAGCACAGCAGCAACCAGTTAGGAAGGGGAAATAGCCATTTGTAGGATGGCCTGAAATTTAACTCCAGCATCCTTGAACCATTAATACCTAAATGAGGATGGGAAACTGCTATTTTTAAGGATCAAACAATTTCTCTGTTTCTTTAGGTGAAGGATTAGATTCCTTAGGCTAGGTTTATTCTCAGTTTGGTTATTTTCGCTTATGCAAAATGGTTTGGTTTTGTTTGTTTGCTTTTTCTTTTGTTTTGTTGTGTTTTGTTTTTTACTAACCTGTACTAGCAGAAAGACTCTCTGTATTAGTTAGAGTTGCCAGATAAAGTATAGGATGCCTGGTTAAATTTGAATTTCAGGGCAAGAAGAAATTATTTTTATATAAGTTTAAGCACTTTTATTTGCTAAATATCACAACTCTAACTATAGTGAGCTAAACTTAAGAAATAAAAATGTAAAATATCTTCATGAAGAGTCATGCTGTACCTCTGCTAATTATTGTTATGTTGATTGAAAAATGGGCCGATAATTGGGAGCAAGAGAGAAATGGGTTGGTTTGGTTTTCCTTCCTCTTGCTCTGTTTCAGAGAAGACTAAGAAGGCATAGATAGATTTAGGGTAGTAAAGACAAGATCATAGGCACTTCCACTAACGGAAGATAAGGTTGTCACCACAACATCTTGGCTGAAGGCCAGGACATAAGAAGACAGTCAGTTGGAATTACTTTGGGGATTACATGGCCTTTAGACATAGAAACTGGGACAATTGTCAACCAGGTTGGATTTATGAAACAAGTAAACATTCCAAATCACCCAGAAATCCCTGGGGAAGAGAATCTGATAAAAGACTGAAAATCTTGTGGTTAAGAAAGATAGCATTTAGACTATTATATAGAGGGTCATTTTAAAAAGTGGTGGCATCCCTGATAGTTAAAACACTAGTGTATGGATTTAGTTCAACACCCCAAAATTGATATCACTACCCCACCCCAATTGGTATGTGAGAGAAGTACTCACAAGTATGTTGCATTGACCCAGAGTCTGGGTTACATATAGACATAGACTGAAACACATTTAAGATTTTCGAAAGCTGAAACATATTTAATTGTTCCACTGTTTGTCTAGGTAGGGCTCAAAAAGGCTCTTACCTTAAACACCATTAGTCTGATTTGGCTGCCAATGAATAACATGTCAAAAGTGGAACACATTGTCCCAAAATCCTAATACTACAAAGACCAGTAGGAAAATTCCTTCTGACTTAAAGCAATATTTATGGATGCATTTACATGCCTCATTATAAATACACATACCTCAAAAACAAATGAAAATGACCGAAATTAATTCCCCAAACCCTTAGAAACAGTTCTTCAGATATAGTAAATGAATTTTTAGTTCTTCTTCCTATATTAAAACTCAATTAATTTATTAATAAGTGATTTCAAAATATAGCAATAAGGCATCACAACACTATGAGCTACCTTTTAATGTTTTCAGGTGCTTTCCAATAGTCCGCTTTTGAAAGATGTTTGTGTGGATGTGTTTTTTGCACCAATTTATATTTATGCAATGTTACCAAAAAAAAATGTGTTTACTCAGAAAACAAGCGTTCACTCAGAAAATTTTTGTGAAATATTTAATTAAACATATAAGAGCACTGTTACTATCTTTTAACCTCCTGGAGTTTTCTTTTTCCTTCTGCTGTGTTTAAAATAGTTAATGAATGAATAAATAAATGAATGAATTGATTATAGATAGATAAATGATAAATAGATAGATGTATGTATGGATAGATAGATAGATAGATAAATTTTAAAGTCCCATTTTAAAAACAGTGAAAGTAAGTTAAGGAGTGTTCTGTAGCATGAATAATTCCTTTAAAGAATTGCTTTTCCAGATGACTGTCAGTAAGTTTAAAAAAGAAAGAAATTAGATTAAAGATGAGTAAGTGAACATTAACTACACCGGCATTCTTTGTGGAAAAGCCCTGAACCTCCTATAAAGGCTATTCTACTCCATTTTCTTAAACTTATAGAGAACAAATTGTTTGCTTTGGTTACTTCTTCCAATATTTTCCATAGGAGTTTGATGCCAGAGAATACTTTTAGTTCAGAGAAAATGGTAGAAACCATTCTATATCTTTATGTGCCTACAGAAGTTCAAGAGGTAAAGAGAAAAAGGTGGTAAGAAGCATGAGGCATTTAATGAAATTGTTCCACACACGAAATTTCCAACCCAGATTCCCTAATGTTGGGTCATCTGCATGGCCAAAATCTTGTGGTCTTCAGGTCATGTAGTCTTTTCCAGATGGTCTTTTTCATGCTGACAGCAAGGAGAATAAGTCCATAAAGTGCAGCAACCACAAAGCAGAAAGTTCAATGGTAAAGCTATTGCTTAGCTTAGGGTTTAATAAAATTATTTAAAGACATTTTACCTCAATATTGACAAGACACTTCTACTTTAATAAGGTTAGACAACAAGAGTTAATGCCTTGTGATAGACGATCATAAGGTTCAGGTTCTGTCTCCAAGAAGAAAGTAAATTGGTTGAAAAACTCAAAGCTTTGGTCAACCAACCAAACTTTGTTTTATCACAAAGTCAGAAATATTGTTTAAGTGACTTCTAAACTAAATCTAAGGAAAGTAGATATCAATCAATAACAGACACCAATAATTCCAAATAAAACACTTCATTAAATCAGCTACCCTGAGCAAATTACTAGAATGAGTGCCAGGAAAAATAAAGTAGAATGTAACATACAGTCCTTTTCCTCAAGTAAGCCCAACATAATAATAGGAAGTAAACTGTTTGGGAAAAGCCTAAAGATTTTTTGACTAGATTCTAATGTAGTCATTCTAGAATATTTTGGAACATGCCCTACACGGTCAAAATAAGAAACATAAGAAACACAGTTTATATCATAAACCAGTACACACAGAACACACTCATACATAAACACATAAAACACATAACACTTACACTTATCACATATAAAGAACTTGACATTTTTATTCTTTTTTTAAAAATTTAATTGATGAGTATGATCCACAATTTCAAGAACATTGGTCTAAGAGGCAGCTCTATGATCTCCTTAAGAGCAGAAACACTGTCTTAAATCTCTATATTTCAAGGAATTAGTCCAGAGACTAGGGGTGAATATGGGGTAGTAAACTTTTAGTGAATAAAAATAAGTGAATGATTAAATAAATAAATAAATGTTGTATATATGCATCATATTAAAAATAAAAGACCAAAACTTTTGGAAGTGTTTATTATACTTCCACCTATATTGCATCCCTAGCAAAATAGGTAGATTTGATAGATGGGTAGATGAATGGGTAGATAGATAGACAGAGCAAATTAGAGCAAGTTTTCCCAATCAGTCAAACAGGTTTTACAATCCATTTCACCTCCCTCTATACTAAGGGTTCTCAACTAATAAAGTAATATTGTATTATTGTATCACAGTTAAGAACATGGATTTGGGAGCTAGATTAGCTGGATTCAAATCCTAGATCTGTCAATCTCTTTGTGACTCTTACCTTGTATGAGTTATTCAACCATTAAGTGTCTCAGTTACTTGTAAAACACAGATGGTACTAGATCCTGCTTCATAAGCGTGTGAAGATTAAATTATTACAAATATGTAATGCATTTAGAATTCTGATTTATAGGTAAGGACTATTAAATAAGTGAATTACCTTGGCCAATCCAGGGAGAAAGTCATCTTTTTCTTCCAGTTAATCCTCCAACATAAAACCTAAGACATAGAGATCAAAATTCATCAACAGTGAAAACATGTGACTTGGGCAGGTTGTGGTAAATTTCCCATGATGAAGAATATTCAAAGGCACTCTGAATATTCACAAAGAATATGGATGTTGCACATGGGCTTTGCAGAAGACATTGTATCTTTCCCCATTGCACAGCAACAGTGTTCATTGAGCAGGATTAACTCAAGCCCCAACTCAAAGGTAGGACCTGAGGAACACAAGTGAATAAGTATATCTACCATGTGCTACCCATTGTACCATTGGTTGACTCAATCATGGGCATTTAATCCCATCCTGAGTCTATCAGGATATGTCATTACTTTGTCCACAAGAGGTGGACGTGTTATCTCCGGTGGTACCATCTGAAGAAAGGAGAAAGCATTTATTTTATACTTGAGTGGCAAGAATGTCTCATACTTTAGATAGTTGTAAGCTTAGGATTGGCTGCAGCCATTTAGTTACCTTGAATGAAGTAAGCCTGAGGATGAAACCAAAACAACGAGGGTAGGTTTTAGAGAATCCTTGAGAAATGGAGCTGATCACCCACTTGAGACCTGCTTACCTCTGGACATCTAAGTTATGTGAATCTTTAAGTTGTCTGCATTGCATAAGTCAGTTTGAGTCCAATCATCTGCTGAATTAATTTTAAGTATCTGACAAGGGGCTCACCTAGATGACTTACCACATTTTGTCTAAACTTCCAAACAACTTGGGAACCCTTTTCTCTGCCTTCAAAAGTAGAGAAAAAAGGTTTTAACATGTTAGTTTTATTCAAATATTTATCTTTTAAAAAAAAATACCAAGAATTTCAAAAATAAATCGAGTGCTTATAATGCGTTGATAACAGTGTTAAGAACTTTACAAATATTATTTTATTTAATTTCATAGCAACCCCATGAGATTGGAATTATAACTATCCCCTATTTCAGATGAAGAAATTTAGACTACTAGAAATTAATACCTTTGTATTTGTCATATAATTAGTAAGATAGGAAGTGGAATTCAAACATGATTTTATCTAGCTTTTAAAAATTTCTCAACCATTATGCTCTGCTGCTTTAAATTAATTATGTTATCAGGTGCTGTGTTAGATGGGTGCTGGAATCACAATTCAGTATAGTCCAACAACATTTTTTTCAGAGTATATTATTTACCAGGTAATATATACAATTAGAGAGTTTAGTCAGATGGACTTGTTAGGGCACAATCAGGATATATTTATTTCTGCATTAGAGCCTTCAAGTGCAGTCTGAAATATTTCCATTCTCTGTCACTGGATTACAGTAGGGAAGATTATGGTAAATTTCAGGTCTAAGAACAGTATAACTTCAGGTGTTAAAAAGTCTAGACTATCTAAATCCATAGAACATACAACACTAAGAAAAAATTCTAAAATACATTCGAACTTGGGCGGATTATGATATGTCGAGATTCATTCATCATCTTTAATAAATGTACCACTCTCGTAGGGGAAGTTGATAATGGAGGAGGCTATGCATGTGTCAGGGCAGTGGGTATATGGGAAATCTCTGTACATCTCTCTCAATTTTGCTGCAAACCTAAATTTCCCTAAAAATAAAGTTCTTAAATAAAAAAAAAAAAAAATTTTGGCCATGCTATGTGCCTTGTGGGGTCTTAGTTCCCCAACCAGTGATTGAACCCAGGCCACAGCAGTGAAAGCGTCAAGTCGTAACCACTCGATTGCCAAGAAATTCCCAAAAATTTTTAAAAAAATTTTGAAAGCCTAGACCAAGGATTTCTTTTTTCAGCCATGTTGAAGTAATCATCTATAACTCTATCTCCCAACTTTAAAAAACTGGAAGTGTTTTTCAGACATTGAATAAAACACAAAGAGTGTTTTTCAGACATTGAATAAAGCGTCATTGAATATGACGCTTCATAAAAGGGAAAAAATGAGGTGAACCTATAATAGTCCTAGTGTTTTGACTGGAAGCAATTATTAGCAGAAAGGAGGAATCCAAACAGAATCCTGTAGTCCTGCTGAGTTCAGGAGACCAAGGTTAGAGTTTGAGGTTGCTAAAGCAGGTGAAAATCATGTGGCAGATTTTCATAAAAAGAGGAAGCGACACAGGAAATGAGCTCAAGAAATTTGCAAAGAGATCCCATTTAGTATTTGATAAGTCTTACATCACAGATCTTATTTAGGTCAGGGTTAAACTAGAGAAGTAGAATCAGTAAAGACTATATATATATATATATATATATATATATATATATATATATACACACACACATACTATATATATATATAATTATTACAAGAAATTGGCTTATGAAATGTAGGGGCTGATAAAGTTAGCTCTGAAACAAGGCAACGGGTTAGGAAAAGAAGATCATGGGTAGGCTGGAACTCTATGAGCTTGAGTTGAAGCTTGAATCCACAGGCAGGCAGTTAGAAAGGGAGACCCAAAGGAAAGGAAAAGCAGTATCAGGCCTTGCTGCTGCTTGGAGTGTCTCTTCTCAAGGAGCACCTATGCTCTCTTTTAAGGGCTTCTATCTGATTAAATCAAGCCCACCCAGAATAACTTTTTTGATTAATTCAAAGTTAAATGATTATGATTTTAAGTCCATTTGAAAATTTCCTTCACAGCAAAACCCAGATGAATATTTAATTGATAAACTGGGAGATGTGTGTACACACTACAAAATGGCTGCTGTCTCCCTTGTAGCCCATTCTAACTTGAAACACACTAGAGAGGAGTCTTGTTTAGTCTAGAAAACTTGGCACGTCACAAAGTGATCACAGATGTGAAAAGTAAAACTTCAAAAGGCAAGCAAAGAAGGAGCAGAAAGTCACAAGATGAGAAATTCCCTGAATTCAAAAAGAAGGGAAAATATTTGAGGTCCTCAAAGCCAGAGCAGAAAAACTAAAAGGGTCTATCTCTGGATAAAAAGCTATACTAGCTAGGCCCTAGCAAAGTTTCCAAACACGATTAAAGAGATTAAATTCATCTGTTAGTAACACAGCTGTGTGGCAAAACAAACCTCAATGGTCTTTAAAGAAAGAAAACAAAATCCAGACCCTCAACAACATAATGTCAAAATGTCTAACAAGTATCCAAAAATTAGTAGACATTCAAAGGGAAAGGAAAATGTTACCCATGACCAGCAAAAATATCAATCAGGTTTTTTTAAAGTTAGTTTCTTTTTGTTTGGAATAACTATAGTCAACTTTTACTAATGTAGAATTTGACTGATTAATGTTAAAAATCAAAGTGTAGAATAAAGCTGAAAGCCATATTCAACATTGCAGTTTGCTTTCAGTTACAATTATTTTTTTTAGAATTTCTTTCCCTAAAACAACCACAGCAGAGGTATTCATTTCATTTACCTACTTCACCTCTAGATACCACCACAGAAATTGGTGATAACTGACTGTGGTATCGTAGAAATGAGAGAGATGGTGGAATTAGCCAACAAGAATGTTAAAACAGCTACTGTAACTGTATTCAAGAATTCAAAGGAAAATATGAACAGAGTAAAGATAGAAGTGGAAAATATAAAAATGAATCAGACAGAACTTCTAGCCATGAGAAGTAAACAATCTGAGTTGAAAATTTCACTGAATGAGATTACCTGCAGATTAGATACTGCAGAAGGTTTCATTGATATTAAAGACATAGCAATAGAATTGATTAATAATGAAGCACAGGAAGGCAAATAAATGAAGAAAATTAACAAACCCTAAAAGGCCAATGGAAAAATATCAAGTAGTCTAAAATACATGTATTTGGGTTTCCACAAAAAAAGAAGAGACAAAGAAGAAAAGGGCAAAACCTAACACAATTGTGGCAATAACAAACAATAGCAAAACACCCCAATACAACTGAAAAAAAAAAAACATTTTTAAAATTTTCAAAACACACACACACACATACACAAAGTCAAAGCTCAAAGAACCCAAAGCAGGATACGTACAGATACAGCTACACACACTCCAAAGAACATCAAAATCAAGTTACACAAAATATATAATGAAGAAAAAATTCATAACGACAATGAGGAGAAATGAATAACTACATATAGAAAAAGATAAGAATAATAAAAATAACTTCTCATCAGAAATAATGCAAACTAGAATTAATATTAGGACATATTTAAAGTGATGAAACACAAACACTATGAAACTGGGATTATTTTCCAAGTGAAAATGTTCACAATCAAAGACAAATTAGATAATTTTTCAGACAAACAAGAGCTGAGAGAATGAATCACCAACAGATTGACAGTATGAAAAATAAAGAAGGTCTTTGGGTGAATGATAAGTGTCACAAGGTGGAAATTTGTACACAAAATGGGATGAAGAACAGTAGAATGGTAAGTATGTGGTAGAATTGAAAAGTTTTTTTCTCATTTTAAAATTTTTCTCAAAGATAATTTGTTGTTTAAAGCAAAAATAATAGCAGTAATATACTTTAGAGGTTATCACATATGCATAGAAGTATAATTATGACAATGATAGGAGAAAGAATGAGAGGGGATATTGGAAATATTCTGCTTGAGATGTATTGTTATATGAAATTATGACACAATAGATTGCATAATTTAAATTATAATATTATAAACCTGAGACCAACAATGAGAAAATAGAGGTATAGCTAAGAAGTAAATGGTGGAAATAACACTGAATTGCAAAATATATTTAACTAATCCAAAAGACAGGAAAATGGAAAAAGGAATTTAAAAAATGGATGGGACAAATGGAAAAGAACTAGCAACATGATAAATGTAAATACAAATGTATCAATAATTCTATTACATATAAATGTCCTGCATTCTCAGTTAAAATACAAAGACTGTTATAATAAGTAAAAATGCAAAACCTGACTATATGCTGCTTATGAGAAATCCATTTTAAATGTAAGGACACAGAGAGATTGAAATGAAAGGATAGAAAAAATAACGCATGCAAACTCTAAGCATATGAGAACTGTAATTCTTACAACAATATTAGACTAAATTTCAGAAGAAGGTACAGGAATACCTTGGAGATATTGTGGATTTGGTTCCAGACCAGTGCAATAAAGCAAATATCGAGATAAAGAAAGTCACATGAATTTTTTGGTTTCCCAGTGCATGTGAAAGTTATGTTTACACTATACTTAGTCTATTAAGTGTACAATAACATTATATCTAAAAAACAATGTGCATACCTTAGTTTAAAATTTCTTTATTGCTAAAAATTGGTAACAATCATTTGAGCCATCAGTGAGTAACAGTAATAACATCAAAGATCACTGATCACAGATCACTATAAAAATATGATAATGAAAACATTTGAAATGTTGTGAGAATTACCAAAATGTCACACAGAGACATAAAGTGAGCTAATGTTGGAAAAATGACACCAATAGACTTGCATGACACAGGGTTGTTGCTACAAACTCTCAATTTGTAAAAAAAAAACAAAAAACAAAAAATGCAAATCTGTGAAGTACAATAAAGCAAAGCACAATGAAATAAGGTATGCCTGTATATAATCAGAGATAGATATTTTATAATATGTCAATTCATAAAGAAGACATAACAATGATAAATATGTATGTATTTTAAAACAGAGCTTCAAAATACATAAAGAAAAATTAATAGAATGGCAATAAATAGACTTATCTAAAATTGGATATTTCCACACTCTCAATAATCAGTAAAATTAGTAGATTAGAAAATGAGTAAGAATATGAAAGATGTAAATAGCATCAATCAACATGACCTAATTGACATTTCCATCACACCAGCAGACTATATACATTGTTTACAGGTGCATATGAAATATACAAGAAAAATATATTTAGGGCCATTAAATTAAGTTTTAATAAATATAAAAGTATTGAAACCTTAAAACATTCTGTAACTGCAATAGAATTAAATTAGGAGTCAATAACAGAAAGGTATTTGAAAACTCCCCAAATATTTGGAAATTAAAACATAATATTTCCAATATATAAACACGATTCAAAGAAAAAATCATAAGCAAATTTAGAAAATATTTTAAATCAAATAAAATGAAAACCACAACATATCCAAAAAGGGCTGCAACTAAAGCAGTGTTTAGAGGAAAAATCATTTCTTTAAAGGTTTATGATATAAAAGAAAAAACGTTCAAAATCAATTATCTAAGCTTCCACCTTAAGAAGCTAAAAAAAAAAGTGAATAAATTAAACCTGGGGCTTCCCTGGTGGCGCAGTGGTTGAGAATCTGCCTGCCAATGCAGGGGACACGGGTTCGAACCCTGGTCTGGGAAGATCCCACATGCCGCGGAGCGGCTGGGCCCGTGAGCCACAATTGCTGAGCCTGCGCGTCTGGAGCCTGTGTTCCGCAACAAGAGAGGCTGCGATAATGAGAGGCCCGCGCACCGTGATGAAGAGTGGCCCCCACTTGCCGCAATTGGAGAAAGCCCTCGCACAGAAACGAAGACCCAACACAGCCATAAACAAATAAATGAATAAATAATTTTTTAAAAACAAAGAAATGATAAAGATAAGAGCATTAATCAATAAAATAGAAACCTGAGAAAAACAATAGAGAAAATTAGTGAAACCAAAACCAAAAATGAAAAATCTTCAGCTTGACATATTGAGAGAGAGAAAGAAACAACCTACCAGTATTAAGAATGAAAAAGGAAAAATTGCTAAGGATCTGGCATTGAAAGAATAGGCAAGAATACTATAAATAACATTAAGCCATTAATATCAAAAATTGTATTTACATGTACAAATTCCTTGAGGGATCCAAATTACCAAAATATTTTTTTAAAAAATAGAACACATGAGTACATTTATGTCTCTTAAATAAATCAAAATCAAAAACCTTCCTTTTTGGTTTGAAAACTTGGGAGTTCCTCGGGTGAAATATGAAACTGGTCCCTGTACATAAAGGGCAAAGAGAGACTGAAGAAAGAGGCAGCCACTCCAGATTGGTAGGTGGCAGGTTTAATACTCATGGGAACTTACATATGAGACTTGCCTTGGGTGGCCCCAAGACAAGTAGATATCTGCCCCTGCCCACCAGAATCTTAAAAGTTTATGTAGAGACCTTAATGGGGTTCAGTCACATGTTCCACCTTGGCGATCTCAAGACCTTACTTTCTCAAGACTGTGTCCTTGAAAATAGTTCCCACTGTGGGAGTGGTGGGCAGAATGTCCATTCCAAGAACAGGGAAGTAGATGAGGAGCCTCCAACTGCTCTGGTTTAGCTTGAGGGTCAATTGGAGGTCACATTCTCTCTGTCACCTCCACCAACACTTCACCCCTTTGAGACCTACTCTTAGAATCCTACACACCCCTCTCTACCACCACATGTCTTAAGTGGTCAGCAAGGGTTTTTAAGTAGCATGGAGGTGGCTCATTTGTTTGCCATCTGGCTGTACAGGAGGCAGATACTACAGTAGCAATAGAGGCACATGCTGGAGAAAACACAGATCAAGGTAATGATTCCCAAAGTAAGTAAAAATAAAAATTTCCACTAAGAGCCCCATGATTCAAACCATTGATTTAGTAAGTCTCCTTGACTGGGAGTTGAATCACTCAGGGTATGTGTACTCATGTGATTTAATAAAGATGACATATTAGCAGATTCATCAGGTATGAACATAAAACACTCTGGATAATGGCCTTGATATCTCCTTGCAAAACAGTAATAATGACCAGGGTCATTCCATTTTGGAGGACAGGTTTTCTCACTAGAGACAATTCAGCATTCAGTAAGGACATGCATTGTCTGCTATCATTTAGGGCTTATTGGATGAATTTAGTAAGGGCCTCTATGTGTGCTATAACGTCCTTCAGGCCAATGGAGGATACAAATATGGTAGCCAAATGATTGTACCAGTGGAAAATAGAACATGCCTATTTGGTCTTGAGAGGAGAGAGGTTGGCAATTTTTGTTACCAAGCAGCGGATTCTTCCCTGTGCCCAGGGAAAACCCAGGGTGCAGCAGCCCATCCACCCAAGTGGAAACCATAGCCAAAGATTTGTGTCACACAACCAGTGGGTTCCATGCAGGGCTACCCAATAAATACCTGGGCAGCACAACCAGTCAGTGCCAAACCAGTCACTATCCTTTAATGTGGCAGAATGACTATGCAGTTCCAGTGATATTCAGCCTATATCCTTGATGCAATTGAGTTGGTTCTGTTAGAGTGATTTTTTTGTTCCCAGCATAGGGGTGCATTGATGTTCAAATGTCCGGGGGTAAGTCACATGAACTCATCCCAAACCTGAGCATAGTCACCCATGGTTCTAATGGTGATATTTTTAGGATCCTTCCAGGCAGCAGTTTGATAGACTGCTTGCGTTGTTTGATTGACAAAGAAGAATACCCATGTGTAATGTTATTGATAGTGTGTGCTGCAAGCCAGCCTTCTGGATCAGTATTGGCAATATCAGATGAATTAAGAGTACTACTCTTAGATTGTTCTTCCTTAGTATACTGAGTTAGGACCTTCTGATCCCCTCCCTGGAGTGCTGATGCCCACCATAAAAATCCTGATGAGCTAGAGAGGAACAGCTGTGCACATACCCAAGCGTTGGATTGATTTCTTTGCTGGGCATACAAGTGCACACTGCAGAAAGATATTTTCATTAGGAGTACATCCTGTGACTGGATACCAGAGGAGTATCAGAAGTCTAATGCCAAAAAGACAAACATTTAGTAGGAATGTAGATGGGAAGGTCTTCTCCTTCTATAAGAATTACACTTGTGGCCTGATCCTTAGATGGTAATGCAGCTACAGCTTTAAGAATTTGACCTTGTGCATACCATACATGGTGGCCCATTGAGGCAGCAGTCAGGTGTAAGGAGATGGACTACGCGTGGGATATGCCAGACCAGGAACCCCGCCTTCCCCCCTCTTTCAATGGTGCATGTTTAATTCCAGGTACAATGGTTTCAACAGGCCCTAATGGTTGGTCATTCAAATGTATTAAAGCCTGGGATAGTACTTTAGTTTACCCAGCAAAGGTGGTTTTATATGTTAACAACTTAATCTGCTGCTTCAATATTTCATTCTTCCTTTCTACCAGCCCTGCTGCTTTTAGGTCATAGGGCAGATGGAACCTCCATTGAATGTCATGTTCAAAAGAAAAAGTCCAGTCTTGCACATCATGACCTTCGAAATGTGACCCCCAATCACTGTCTATTTGACAAGGGTATCCATACATGGTACTTAGCTTCTTTAACCCTCAAAGGCAGCAGCCTGTTTTTTTCTCAGTGACAGGGGAAATTTAAGGTTAGGCCAGACACAGTGACCACACAAACCAAGGCATATTTGGAACCCTCACTCGGAGGGAGAGGGCCAATATAATCAATTTGCCAATCCATTATTTGTTGGGAACTCTGGTGGACAGCCCCAGACTCCTTTGGTAATTGCCTTAGGCATTGCTTATAACACACAAGACAGGCTGTTACTGCATTAAACAAGTCACTGTATTTCAAGGGCAAGCCAGCCTCCTTGGCAATATGCCAGCCCACTTGGGTTGTACAGTGGCCACCCTTTTTATGCACCCAATCTGCTGTATCTGCTGCAGAGTCAGTTGCTAAGGCTCATACCTGGGCTAAGGAATCAGCTTCCTGATTGTCAGGGAGTACAGCATGGTACTCTAGGACTTGGCTTAAGACCATGGACAAGGTATTTAAGATGGTGGCAATGTTGGGTGCAGCCACATGGATAGGAGACACTACCTTGTTCGATTCTTGGTGGTCTACACTCATCCACCATGGGCCAAATTGCATTATAAAAGGGACCCTCCTGACCACTACCATTTGCCCTCTTTGAGGCTTTCCACAGGTGACCAACACAGCATTGGTTGTCAGTCTTTTTTTCCGGGGGGGTGGTCCCAGCAGCAAAGGGGTTAAGCCAGTTTTGTCTCTGTGTTACTTTTACCACACCCTTTACAACCAATAGGAATAGGCTTTTTGAGGTTCCTCTCTGTCTCCGGTGTTTCCCACAGCCTTTGCCAGTCCCGGGATTTGTTAGTTTCCCCTGCATCAGCAATGGACTACACATCATAACTGTCTTGTCCCAGGACCGGATTCTGCATGGGTATCAGTGCCCCATACCAGGTGCTGGGGGTGGACTGGAGAATCTTGGTTTTCATCCCTGCAGTGACTGTATCTCAGTCAGGGCCTTCAACGACAAGGGCATGGATGGCTTGTCTCATTCCCAACTCCCTAAGAATTTATTGTATCCCCTTTACAGATTTCCAGGGTCCCATGTGCCCTGAGAGATACCCCTCATTGGACCAAGCCTCTCTTCAGGCTAAAATAATCCCATCCATAAGGAAGTGAGTACTTTGAATCCCCCAAGCACCATGCAGGCACTGCTGATGGGTAGGATATGTTGCTCATTTTCTCTGTCTCCTGCCTGGTCACAAAAATGCCATTGCCCTTTGTACCCCATAGCCACACTAATCATGCCTGGTTACATTCCCTGGCCTTTTGCTGCAACTTGGCAGCTATATCAATAAACTCTAATCCTGGATAATTCTCGTCAATTCTCTCAAATATTTAACGAAGAGAAAATTGCCATTCTTACATCAATTCTTTTATGAAATCTCCTAACTCATTTTATAAAGGCAATATTACACTGACTTCAAACCATAAAGGTATTTCAAGAAAAGCAATCTAGAAATTAACATCCTTCATGAACAAAATTTTTAAAAAGATATTAGCTAATTAAATGCAGTATTATTTTAAAAGAATAATAATATACCATGCACAAATGGGATTTATCCCAGGAATGCAAGGATTGTTTTATATTTTTAAAAATCATTAGCTGGTGAAAAAAAGACAAAATCTACTATGATTACTCAATGGATACAGAAGAAACACTTGACAAAACTCAGTAATTCAAAATAATTTGACAAAACTCAAAACTCAAAAACTCTCAACAATTAGGAATAAAGAGGGAGGGACTTAACTTTGAAAGATAATACACATATGACTAATAATCCTAAAATGCTTTAGGATTAAACTTAATAGAATACTTGAAAGAGCTATAGAATTAAAACAATAAAATATTGGGGGAAGAAATTTTTAAAAGAGACCAAATAAGTAAAGAAATATTCTAGGCCAATGGATTGGAAGACTCAACACAATTAAGTTGTTAATTCTCCCCAGACAGATCTACACATTCAACACAATCCCAATCAAAATGACAAAAGATATTTTGTAGAAATTGAAAACCTGGTTTAAAGTGTATGTGGAAATGCAAAATACCTAAGATGGTCAAATACTTTTGAAAAAGCAGAGCAAATCTGGAGGACTTACAGGGCATGATTTCAAAACTTACCTAATGCTACTGTAATCAAAACCTTTTGATATCTGTATAAGGATAAGGCATATAGATAGATAGTTCATAAATAAACTCATTCATGTATAGTTAATTTATATATGACACAGGTGCCCAGGTGAGGAAAAGATAGTCTTTTTAACAAATGTGTGTGGAACAACATAGATATTAATTTGAAAAAAAAAGAAAAACCAGGCTTTTGTCTCTTGACATACACAGAAATTAACTTGAAACAGATCATACAACTAACTGTAAAGTCTGAAACTGTAAAAATTCTGGAAGAAACCAGAACAAAACATTTTTACAACTTTGGGATAGATTTCTTAAATTGGAACCCCAAAAGCATGAAACATAAAAGAAAGCATGATAATTTGGGCTCTATAAAATTATTCTTTTTGTAAGATACAGTTAAAAACTGAAAAGACAAGCCACAGGCTTGGAAAAAATATTTGTAATACGTTTGTTTCACAAAGGATTTGGATCCAGTATATACTGGATACTAGAACTTACAACTCAATAATAAGGTAACCCAAGGCAAAGGTTTTGAACATTTCCCAAAAGAAAATATATTCATGGCAATAAAAACATAAAAAATGCTCAAAATCAATAGTCAACAGGGTAATGCAAAGTAAACCTACATGAAATGCCATGAATCATTTACTAATTAGCTAATTTTAGAAACACAACACCAAGTTTTGATAAGGATGTGGAGTAAGTGGAACTCTCATACTTTTGCTGATGGTATCGTAAAATGGCACAACTTGGAAAGTAGTTTTACAGCTTCGTATATGTTAAACACATATACGTAACATATAATCCAGAAATTGCAATCCTAGTTATTTACTCAGGAAAATAAAAACTTAAGTTTACTCAAAGGTTTTGCTGTTCATAACAGCTCTATTCATAGTAGCAAAAAATTGGAAACAACCCAAATATTCATCAGTAGATGAATGGATAAAACATGGTATATCCATATAATAGAACACCACTCAGAATTAAAAAGGAAAAAAACTACTGATATATCAACAGTGTGTATAAATATCAAAAAACATGCTGAACGAATGAATGAAGCAGAACAGAAAAGCACATGCTTTATCATCCTATTTATTTGACATTTGAAAAAAAGACTAATCTATACTGACAGAAAGTATATCAGTGGTTGCCTAGGGCCAGGAGTGAAACTGGGAAGCAATGGCCTGTGAAAAGACACAAGGGAACTTCTCCTTGAGGTGATTGTAATGATCTATATTTTGGTTGGATGGTAGTTACACGGGTGTATACATTTGTCAAAATTCATAAAAATGTGCATTTAAAACTAGTTGCTAACAGTAGTTGGGACCATCTGGATAGTTACATGTGACTGAACACGATTAAGGCCTCACTTGGAGATTGGGGCTGGCGTGTTCAGAGATTTACTTGTCTCGTGGCTGCTCAAGACAAGCCTCCGAGGAAGTCATATCACTTCTGCTCATCTGACTTGGCAAGGACTCCGTCGTGAGGTCCCCATCAGGTACAAGGACAGCTGACAAATGCAGCTTGGTGGTTGCAAAGAATCAGAATGAATTAGAATGGCTACCATAACTGGCCAGAGCCATGTGGCAGACAGGGTCTTCATGCTCCAGCTGTGTGTGAGGCCTGTGCCTCTGAGGTGGGGAGAACCGAGTTCAGGACATTGGTCCACCAGAGTCCTCCCGGCTCCATGTAATATCAAACGGCGAAAGCTCTCCCAGAGATCCCAATCTCAATGCTAAGACTCAGCTCCACTCAATGACCAGCAAGCTGCAGTGCTGGACACCCTTTGCCAAACAACTAGCAAGACAGGAACAAAACCCCACCCATTAGCAGAGAGGCTGCCTAAAACCATAACAAGGTCACAGAAACCCCAAAACACACCACTGGATGCTGTCCTGCCCACCAGAAAGACAAGATCCAGCCTCATCCACCAGAACACTGGCACCAGTCCCTTCCACCAGGAAGCCTACACAATCCACTGAGCCAAGCTTAGCCACTGGGGGCAGATACCAAAACCAACGGGAACTATGAACCTGCAGCCTGCGAAAAGGAGAGCCCAAACACAGTAAGTTAAGCAAAATGAGAAGACAGAGAAATACACAGCAAGTGAAGGAGCAAGGTAGAAACCCACCAGACCAAACAAACGAAGAGGAAAAAGGCAGCCTACCTGAAAAAGAATTCAGAGTAATGATAGCAAAGATGATCCAAAATCATGAAAATAGAATGGAGAAAATACGAGACGTTTAACAAGGACCTAGAAGAACTAAAGAGCAAACAAACAAGGATGAACAACACAAGAAATGAAATTAAAAATTCTCTAGAAGGAATCAATAGCAGAATAACTGAAGCAGAAGAACGCATAAGTGACCTGGAAGATAAAATAGTGGAAATAACTACGGCACAGTGGAATAAAGAAAAAAGAATGAAAAGAATTGAGGACAGTCTCAGAGACCTCTGGGACAACATTAAATGCACCAACACTGGTATTACAGGGGTCCCAGAAGAAGAGAAAAAGTAAGAGACTGAGAAAATATTTGAATAGATTAGAGTTGAAAACTTCCCTTATATGGGAAAGGAAATAGTCAAACAAGTCCAGGAAGTGCAGAGCGTCCCATACAGGATAAATACAGGGAGAAACACGCCAAGACACATATTAATCAAACTATCAAAAAATTAAATACAAAGAAAAAATATTAAAAGCAGCACGGGAAAAATAACAAATAACATACAAGGGAATCCCCATAAGGTTAACAGCTGATCTTTCAGCAGAAACTCTGCAAGCCAGAATGGAGGAGCAGGACATATTTAAAGTGATGAAAGGGAAAAAACTACAACCAAGATTACTCTACATGGCAACGATATCATTTAGATTCAACGGAGAAATTAAAACCTTTACAGACATGGAAAAGCTAAGAGGATTCAGCACCACCAAATCAGCTTTACAGCAAATGCTAAAGGAACTTCTCTAGGCAGGAAACACAAGAGAAGGAAAACACCTACAATAACAAACCCCAAACAATTAAGAAAATGGTAATAGGAACATACATATTGATAACTACCTTAAAGGTAAATGGATTAAATCCTCCAACCAAAAGGCATAGACTGGCTGAATAGATACAAAAGCAAGACCTGTATATATGCTGCCTACAAGAGACCCACTTCAGACTTAGGGACACATACAGACTGAAAGTAAGGGGATGGAAAAGGATATTACATGCAAATGGAAATCAAAAGAAAGCTGGCGTAGCAATTCTCATATCAGACAAAATAGACTTCAAAACAAAGACTATTACAAGAGACAAAGAGGGACACTACTTAATGATCAAGGGATCAAACCAAGAAGAAGATATTACAACTGTAAATATTTATGCACCCAACATAGGAGCACCTCAATACATAAGGCAAATGCTAACAGCCATAAAAGGGGAAATTGACAGTAACACAATATACTAGGAGACTTTAACACCTCACTTTCACCAATGGACAGATCATCCAAAATAAAAATAAATACGGAAACACAAGCTTGAAATGATACATTAAACAAGGGCACTTAATTGATATTTATAAGACATTCATTCCAAAAACAACAGAATACACTTTCCTCTCATGTGCGCATGGAACATTCTCTGGGATAGATCACATCTAGGGTCACAAATCAAGACTTGGTAAATTTAAGAAAATTGAAATCATATCAAGTATCTTTTCCGACCACAACGCTATGAGACTAGATATCAATTACAGGAAAAAAATCTGTAACAAATACAAACACATGGAGGCTAAACAATACACTACTAAATAACGAAGAGATCACTGAAGAAATCAAAGAGAAAAATCAAAAATTACCTAGAAACAAATCACAATGAAAACACGATGACCTATGGGATGCAGCAAAAGCAGTTCTAAGGGGGAAGTTTATAGCAATAAAATCCAACCTCAAGAAACAAGAAATATCTCAAATAAACAACCTAACCTTACACCTAAAGCAATTAGAGAAAGAAAAACAAAAAAAAACCCCAAGTTAGCAGAAGGAAAGATGTCATAAAGATCAGATCAGAAATCAATGAAAAAGAAATGAAGGAAACAATAGCAAAGATCAATAAAACTAAAAGTTGGTTCTTTGAGAAAATAAACAAAATTGGTAAACCATTAGCCAGACTCATTAAGAAAAAAAGGGAGAAGACTCAAATCAATAGAATTAGAAATGAAAAAGGAGAAGTAACAACTGACACTGCAGAAATAAAAAGGATCATGAAAGATTACTACAAGCAACTATATGCCAATAAAATGGACAACCTGGAAGAAATGGACAAATTCTTAGAAAAGCACAATGTTCCAAGACTGAACCAGGAAGAAATAGAAAATATAAACAGACCAATTACAAGCATTGAAATTGAAACTGTGAATAAAAACGTTCCAACAAAAAAAGCCTAGGACCAGATGGCTTCACAGGTGAATTTTATGAAACATTTAGAGACGATCTAACACCTATCCTTCTTAAACTCTTCCACAGTAAAGCAGAGGGAGGAACAATCCCCAAATCATTCTATGAGACCACCATCACCCTGATACCAAGACCAGACAAAGATGTCACTAAGAAAGAAAACTATACACCAATATCACTGATGAACATAGATGTAAAAATCCTCAACAAAATACTAGCAAACAGAATCCAACAGCACATTAAAAGGATCATACACCATGATCAAGTGGGTTTATCCCAGGAATGCAAGATCCTTCAATATATGCAAATCAATCAATGTGATACACCATATTAACAAATTGAAGGAGAAAAATCATATGATCATCTCAATAGATGCAGAAAAAGCTTTCAACAAAATTCAACACCCATCGATGATAAAAAACCTCAAGAACGTAGGCATAGAGGGAACTTACCTCAACATAATAAGGGCCATATATGACAAACCCACAGCCAACATCATTCTCAATGGTGAAAAACTGAAACCATTTCCACTAAGATCAGGAACAAGACAAGGTTGTCCACTCTCACCACTATTATTCAACATAGTTTTGGAAGTTTTAGCCACAGCAATCAGAGAAGTAAAAGAAATAAAAGGAATCCAAATCAGAAAAGAAGAAGTAAAGCTGCCACTATTTGCAGATGATATACTATATGTAGAGAATCTTAAAGATGCTACCAGAAAAGTACTAGAGCTAATCAATGAATTTGATAAAGTAGCAGGATACAAAATTAATGCACAGAAATCTCTTGCATTCCTATACACTAATGATGAAAATTCTGAAAGAGAAATTAAGGAAACACTCCCTTTTACCATTGCAAAATAAGAATAAAATACCTCGGAATAAACCTACCTAAGGAGACAAAAGACCTGTATGCAGAAAACTATAAGACACTGATGAAAGAAATTAAAGATGATACAAACAGATGGAGAGGTATACCATATTCTTGAATTGGAAGAATCAACATTGTGAAAATGACTATACTACCCAAAGCAATCTACAGATTCAGTCCAATCCCTATCAAACTACCAATGGCTTTTTTCACAGAACTAGAACAAAAAATTTCACAATTTGTATGGAAACACAAAAGGCCCCAAAGAGCCAGAGGAATCTTGAGAAAGAAAAATAGAGCTGGAGGAATCAGGCTCCCTGACTTCCGACTATACTACAAAGCTACAGTAATCAAGACAGTATGGTACTGGCACAAAAACAGAAATATAGATCAATGGGATAGGATAGAAAGCCCAGAGATAAACTCACACACATACGGTCACCTTATTTTTGATGAAGGAAGCAAGTGTATACAATGGAGAAAAGACAGCCTCTTCAACAAGTGGTGCTGGGAAAACTTGACAGCTACATGTAAAAGAATGAAATTAGATCACTCCCTAACACCATCCACAAAAATAAGCTCAAAATGGATTAAAGACTTAAATGTAAGGTCAGACACTATAAAACTCTTAGAGGAAAACATAGGCAGAACACTCTATGACATAAATCACAGCAAGATCCTTTTTGACCCATCTCCTAGAGAAATGGAATTAAAAACAAAAATAAACAAATGGGACCTAATGAAACTTAAAAGCTTTTGCACAACAAAGGAAAACCTAAGCAAGATGAAAACACAACCCTCAGAATGGGAGAAAATATTTGCAAATGAAGCAACTGACAAAGGATTAATCTCCAAAATTTACAAGCAGCTCATGCAGCTCAATATCAAAAAAACAAACAACCCAATCCAAAAATGGGCAGAAGACCTAAATAGACATTTCTCCAAAGAAGATATACTGAATGCCAACAAACACATGAGAGGATGCTCAACATCACTAATCATTAGAGAAATGCAAATCAAAACTACAATGAGTTATCACGTCACCCTGGTCAGAATGGCCATCATCAAAAAATCTACAAACAATAAATGTTGGAGAGGGTGTGGAGAAAAGGGAACCCTCTTGAACTGTTGCTGGGATTTTACACTGATACAGCCACTATGGCAAACAGTATGGAGGTTCCTTAAAAAACTAAGAACAGAAATACCATACGACCCAGCAATCCCACTACTGGGCATATACCCTGAGAAAACCATAATTCAAAAAGTCATGTTCCACAATGTTCATTGCAGCTCTATTTACAATAGCCAGTACATGGAAGCAACCTAAGTGTCCATTGACAGATGAATGGGTAAAGAAGATGTGGCATATATATACAATGGAATATTACTCAACCATAGAAAGAAATGAAAGTGAGTTATTTGTAGTGAGGTGGAATGACCTAGAGTCTGTCATACAGAGTGAAGCAAGTCAGAAAGAGAAAAACAAATACCATATGTTAACACATATATATGAAATCTAAAAAAAAAAAAATGGTTCTGTAGAACCTAGGGGCAGGACAGGAATAATGACGCAAACATAGAGAATGGACGTGAGGACATGGAGAGGAGGAAGGGTAATCTGGGGCGAAGTAAGAGAGTGTCATGGACATATATACGCTACCAAATATAAAATAGAAAGCTAGTGGGAAGCAGCTGCATAGCACAGGGAGATCAGCTCGGTGCTTTGTGACCACCTAGAGGAGTGGGATAGGGAGGGTGTGAGGGAGACGCAAGAGGGAGGAGTTATGAGGATATATGTATACATATAGCTGATTCACTTTGTTATAAAGCAGAAACTAACACACTATTGTAAAGCAATTGTACTCCAATAAAGATGTTAAAAATAAATAAATAAGTTAATTAATAAAAATAAAACTAGGTGCTCTTTAGTAAAATGTTTAGTACAATGTTTAGTACCATCTAGTTTTTCCATTGTTCTTCTCCCATTCCTGTGAATTTGTCTTCCAATGCCTGGGATCTCCTGGGTTAAGAGTCCTTACAGGAAAAGGAGTAAAGTCCTGGATGAAAAGCCAGGTGACTGGTACCTCTTCTATGTCAGGTATCAAAATACTGACGCTTGAGCATAGAGTTCTTGTGGGTGATTTTTCCAAGGCACTTCCTACTCCACCTCCCCACCAATGACTGAATGGCACTTTTTCCTGACAAGGTGATGGACCCTGCCTGCATGACGCCCTCAGTCCCTGACCTTGACAGTACACCCACAGCCTCTTTCTGCTAGGGTCCATTTGGCCCGTTGGGAACTTGAAGCCCAATTTCCTTCCTGAAGCAAACTTGGTCACCAGTAACTAGCTCTTCTTTCTCTGGTACATAATAAAAATAATGGCTGTCCCTATTGCAGATCTACCCTCTTGTCCAGCTCTGTAACCTGAGAATATCAGGTTACCGCTGATATTCTCCCTTCTTCTGGCTTTTCCAGGCAAAAAGCAAGCACAAGTCTTTTCATAGCTACATATCATTCTCATGAGAACACTCCCATGCTCCTGTGACAGCATGGGATCGACCTACATCTCAGCAAACGTCTACATGGGAATGAAGAGGCCAGTCACCATTTTGAAAAGAAAAACCATTTTGAAAAAAAATCCCAAGTGTTTATGAATGGTTCTTCTGGTTTTCCCTCTCATTGAGCCTGGGGGTGGGGAAAGGGAGAGGGAGAAATATCTGGTTCTTTCCCTCACCTTTAGAGGACAGAAGGCACAAATAGCACTTTCTTCTCTGTATTTTCATTAAAAAAAAAAAACAACAAGACTTTTAAAGTTTCAATTTCTAGCCTTTTCTTATACATAGAGAAGATGGGTAAGGGTGCTGGTGGTCAGAGAGCCAGTTTCCCGAGATCTTGCTAAATCTCATGGGGAATGTGTGAAGCAACCCTCATTATAACACAGGATTTCTTGTCACCAATTATCTTTAGCTTTAGGTCGTTAGACAAATTCAGACATGAAGAAAAGTTCCACTTGAAATTCTGTGACATGCGCTGGATTTCTGAGATAATAAGCTGGGTAGGGGTAAGATGTATTCTAAGTCCCCCAGGAAATCATAGGCAAGTGGAGAACACAACCCGGTAAACAAATCATCTCAACACACTGTAGTTAAAACCAAGTCACATAGAGATTCATCTCTTAAAGAATCCACAGTCTGATAGAAAATAAATCACGAGTATGAACATTTAGAGTACAGAATGTAAGGTGCTATGTGAGAAAAAAATGACAGGTCAGAATGACCCCTCAGAGAACAGCCCCCGACTCCTCACTCATTACAGTCATCTGCACTACTTTTAATATTTGTTTTATACAATGTTCAGTAGCTGCTTTATTTAATTCCATGCCTTTGCAACTGCTGTCTCATTTTTCTGTTTTTTTTAAGGCAATCACCATTTGACGTCTTACTAGAAATTAGTTGTACTTTTTGTAAAACCCTTATGTTTCTCTATCTATAGGCTGTTGAATTTTACTTGGGGCATGATTGGCTTAAATAAAACATGTAATGCCAGTAATATATGCAGAGAAGTAAATGTATACATTTATGTATATATTCATCTTTATGTAGCTATACACAAAGAGTATAATTTGCCAGTATAATTGCCTGCTCCTAGGTTATCTATCTGCCGATAAGTAATTGTAAAAATTAGAAATTCCTACTTCTATATTTACCCAACTTAAAGAATATAATTAGCAAGTTAAATGTAAATAAACTTCTATGACTTTAGTATAAAAATTGGTATGAAACAGGAATGAGTTGGATCCAATGACACGGAATTTCCAGGAAATATATAATGTATCTGCTTTTTCTGTATTCCTACCTCCCTTCTTTGTTTTCTCGCCCTCACCTCTCTTCCCAGCAGTGATTCAAATATTAAGTAACCGGAATAATTTTCAAGGAAAACAAAGTATACAGTAGATGCATTGGTGAGATTTTGACCAAGTATCACTCACTACCATTCAGTAGTATTAGATTTTGAAACCAACAATAGATGAGGTAATTTCGAAAAAAGAAGAAAAAGATGGAGAACTAAAACACTGGGCTCATGCCCACCTGAGAGCCTTCTCATATGAGCCAATTGTGGATCAATAAACAGCTGGATTTATCCACATACATACATAAATTTGGCATGTATTATTAAACCAAATTATTTTCCAATCCATACATTACTTAAGATCTTAAAAAGATAAACAATGTATAAATTTGTTACTTCTTTTTAAGTGCCAATAGGCCAAACAAAAGGGTAAAATAAGAACATGGCATGACAAAAAATATTTTTCATCATGTCTATTACATATACCAGGTACTATTCTAAATGTTATACATTTTAAAATAATTTTATTTAAGAAACACTTTTCTAGTGCTTACTATTTATAGGACATGGTTTTAAGCCACTTTATACACATTAGTTTATTCAATTCTCATAACCACCCTAGTAGTTGAATAATATTATTCTTACTTTACCAATTGGAAACTGAGGAACTGTTGAGATGTGGTGGAATTGGGATTTAACCCCCAGGTCTTCTGGCTTCATCAGGTTACCTTCATCATGAAAGAAAGAGAAAACGAGTTTCACTCCATTCATGCACCTTATATTCGGCCAAGCCAGGATTTGCACTTGGTTCTATTTGCTACCACTGTTCATCATCCTACTGTGCAACAGTAAATGCAGAAATTCAGATCAAACCAATTAACTGGATGAAAAGAGAGTACATCCTCAGTTTGAATTTAGCAAAAGCTAGCATATGTCAAGCTCCAACTACACGTGTGCTAGGTTTGAGGAATACAGAAAAGAAACTGAGAGGCTCCCAAATTTTTCCAGCAGTGAACATGATGATTTACATTGGTAGACATATAATTTATGTTTCCTACATAAACATATAATTAATTTAAAAAAAATTACCTCCCCTAAAGGCACTGAATTTGAGGGAGGAGGGCTTAATAAAGAGAATGAGAATCTAATCTGTCTTGGGCAGGAGTAGGGACAGAGGTTGCTTTAAGAGGGAGTGAGAATCAATCTGAGATTCAATGGATAAAAAATATGGCAAAAAAAGACAAGAACCAGATGACCATTCTAGTGTATAAAGTAGTATGCTTCCATTGTTGAATCTTGCTTTTTTCAGTAATCTATTACTGTTTAACAAACGTTCCTAAAATTAATGGCTTAAAACAACAATTTATTATTAGCTCTCATGGTTCTTGAGATGGACAGGTAAGCTGGGAAATTTTTCTTACTATCAGCATTGTCCCCTTGGTGGTATCCAGCAGGTAGACAGGCTGGTCCAATGGATAGAAACCATCTCGGGCACCTTGGCAAGGATGACCCAGATGCTGGACTCAGCTCCAGATGTTGACCAAGGGCCTACATGATGATGGGCTTGGTTTGGGGTGGGGGATTGTCAAATTTCTTACATGGCAGTTCAGGGCTAACAGAGTGAGCATTCCAAGAGACCTGGGAAGAAACTACCAGACTTCTTACAACCTAAACTTGGAATGTCCAGCTGCCACTTCATTCACATCTTATTAGTTGAATAAGTCACTTAGACCAACCTAAGTGGAGTAGAATTAGACTGCATCCCTCAAAGAAGTTACAGCTGTCTTTAATCTACCACACTCTTGTAGCCCTTTGAGCTTCAAATCACAATAGGTTTCAAATCACAAACCAACAAAAGCTCTCTGCGCTAAAATTCTGATTAAGGTTGAAGACCTAATACCATTCTGACAAACACCCATGCAAATCCAAGCACAACCTCAAACGTAAATGCAACAAATTCTGTCTCTTCACTTTGATGGCTAAAGAATTGTTAGATTATAATTAGCATAACAATAAAGACAGTAAAAATAAAAAGATAGATGATAAATGCCATTTCCCAGCTATTGAGGGTAAGGCACCGTCTGGATTCAGCCCTTACCATGCTCAAGCCCAAATGCAGAGGTGAGAATTTGATACCCGCAAGAAAGATTGCTAAATTGGTGTTTTTCTCCTGTTGGTAGACCAGGAATGGAAACATGCTGTTCCGTTTACATGAGAAAAAGTGTTCTGAAACTTCCCCTCCTCTTTTATCCCCCCATTTTTCCCCACCACCTCAAAATAAACCCCACTAAATTAAAGCCATATTTGTGGATCCTAAAAGGAAATTTCTCTTAGTAGCCAATAAATAGTAGTAGGTTTTGCTTCTTGTACATGTGCAGTGTGCCCTGCTGAGCGGTTCACTTCATTTGGCAATTCTGGGAGACTGGTAATGAATTTCCCTGACAGATACATCCCTGCTCAGATCAGATCAGGGAAATGAGCTCTTTGGAGCACAGGCTTGTATGGAATTATAACAGTATGCGTTCACTGACCCCCAAGCTGAAAGAATGTTTCATTCCAATACTCTGAAATGAAAACTGATAGTCTCTGTTGTTTTCATTGCTTAAACTGCACATTATTATGAGGGACTTTATTTTAAATTAACTTGAGTGGTAGCATAGCTTTCCATGAAAAAAATTAAATAAAACGCCCCATATTTTGTTAGCAGTACATTGGTAACCTGAAAACAATTTCGTTTTTACAGACAAGGAAACAAAATCCTGGCTTTAAGATGTACTAACAGTAATATCCCTCTCTCTCTCTCTGAAACACACACACACACACACACACACCCTTTCTCTCTACTGTTCCTCTATGTAATTGAATAAAAGTAATAAATTCTCTCGCTTGTCTCTCTGGTCTAACACCTTTAGAAAAAGACTGTGAAATCTTACTTTGGACTGAATTGGAGTTAACTGTCAAAGATTTCTGCCCGAGGTTGGGTTCTCTTTGAATTTTAATTTCCCTTGGACACAGTACTTGCAACCAAAATAGTCTCCAGAATCAGAGCCCAGGGATTGGCCAGCCTATGTCTGACCTTTCCGGCAGATGTTTGTAAATGGAACGAATTGCTTTTCCCAGCCCAAACCGCGTAATCTTTGGTTAGGGTTGTTTTCCATGCATATACTTAGGCTGTGGTTTGCGCCGCTGGGTGTTGGTAATAAGATACACACAGACCCCAGGTCACTGACTATACCCAGCTGGATCAAGAATGATCATTTTTAATATTGAGGTGAAAGCTTGACACATTAGGGAAATTAGTTGATCTGGTCAGCAAGATTTTTCTTTTCTTGCTAAAGCCCAAAATGTGATCTGGACAACCACTTGGCATGCTCAGCAGAAGAGACACAGAGAAATAATTCAATTCTGATTTGGCCAAAATGCCAGCTGGCCCGGACAACTACAAATATGTTTCATTGAGTGATGTCAGTGTTGTAACAAGGTGAGCCCACATCTGGTTATTTGAAGAGGATGGCCTGCCATCAGGCAGAAAGAGAGCATGGGAATATTCCCCCCTGAATGCCCTATTTGCCCCAGCAATTTCATATAAGTGGGAAACTTGGGGAAACAGGATCTTATAGCAATGTGGGAACCAGTGTTCAGGGACTGAGAGCTTTCTGCTTATTTTAAGAAACATGATATGATGTTTCAGGGTTCTTGAAGAGTGCATTGGCTGATCTCCTATTGGGTTGGCCAAAAAGTTTGTTTGGGTTTTTCCCTAAGAAGTGACAGAAAAACCTGAATGAACTTTTTGGCCAACCCAATACAAGCAAAAAATGAGAACTAAATTTATAAGTGAACATACAGAACCAGTGATTTACAGATATCCTCTTGATAGGACACCTTGGAGCTGTGATGTCCCACTTAGCCCTGGTGTCCCTCTTGAGAGGTGAGGGACCCAATGACTAATGTGTCTCACAAACAACTGAGGCCTCTTAATGGAGCAGAAAGTTTAGCACAATGAAGGAGTTGAGACTGTACAGATCAGCTGACCTGGGTTTGACTTTCATGTATAAATGTATAAATTAGAGCAACTTTAGCTTCTTCATCTTTAAAATGGGGGGAGCAATAATTACGTTGCAGGGATCATTTGATCATTAAATCAATGATATAATAAAGTGCCTATGAGAGTCTCCAGCATTTAACAGTGTCCATTTATTACGTCATTACTCTCCCCACCCTTTTCCCAGATTGGAGCAGAGACGAATAAGGAGATTTGTCTAGAATCTTTATTAACTCTCCAGGGAAGACAGAGCCAAACTTGAGTTCAGCATGAAGATAGAACTGCAGCAGAAGAAAATGTGGCAAAAAAAAAAAAAAAGAAAACTACCCTCAAGGGGATTTGTTACAATATGGAATGATAGAGCACATCTGTGGGGAAGAAACACACAGGGAAATCAGGATTAGACGTCCATATTCACAAAAAAAGGTGCCTGACCCAAACAAAGGGATTTCTTGTAATTGGCAAAAGATCCAAGGGGTTGTGAGGGGCAAGGAGATCTGGACTTGCTTCTGTCATGATGATAAGTGGTTACAGGTGCAAAAGTCTAATGCTCCTCAGCTAAGTTTGAAATGATTTACTCTTATAATCTTAAGTATTTTGTCATATTTTCTCTTTTGGAGCACTCCAAGTCTTTTTGCCTATTTCACTTAAAAGGTGTAAAGCATTCCAGGAGGGACGGGGAATAAAAGGGCTGATATTTATGTTGCAGTGATTAAACTTTTTCCCCTAAACTCACGCTCAAGAACTTGTCTACAGGCCAGTTTGCATTTTGGCCACATTTTAAGGACTTGGCTGCAACAGGCACTGTGCAAACTCACACTACATGTGGTACTAATTGGCGCTGTTGGCAATTTAGGAAGAAAGGCTGGGGATGGAGTGGGCAT
Source organism: Balaenoptera physalus (assembly GCF_965194825.1). NCBI lineage: Eukaryota > Metazoa > Chordata > Mammalia > Artiodactyla > Balaenopteridae > Balaenoptera > Balaenoptera physalus. The sequence continues at coordinate 17,959,464 of NC_138883.1, forward strand.
GGAAGCCTAACAATGCTCCACACAATGGTTCTCAACAGGAGTTAGAAATTAGAACTGTGCGGGGAAGGATGGGCCTGTGCAGCAAAGTCAATGAGCTGAATCTCTCAGCACTTTGCAAAAGCAACCAAAAAGAAAGTCAGGGAAAAGATTTGAACTAGATACTGTATTTGGTACCAAATTTTTGAAATAGACTAAGGAAAGCTTGCTCACTTAAAATGTACAGTCAAGGAACATGAATGCACAGATGGAGGGAGGAAGCAGGGTCAAACAGGTGCCTAGGACTGCGTGGAGACTCAGCCACTGCTTGGGGCCCGTAAAACTGCTTCCAGGTCAATTTCTCCATCTGCAAAGTAGTCATGGGCTGGGCTTTCGTAGCATTTGCCTCCAATCAGCTGAAGGGAACAGGAAGCTGATTTGTAGTTTGTTAAAGTATTTTGATTTTGCAAATTTCTAACCCAAACATAGGGATCTCTCATAACATCTTAGTGATGGGTCTCTGGAGGCATGAGGAGAGCAGCAGTGATGTTGGCGATAATTATTCCCCTAGACAACTGTGTTAGTCCAGCTCTTCTAAGTTATAAGAAACAGAATTTGCAAGAAACTGAATGGAGCCCCAGGGAACTAGGGTTAAATTGTAGGGATACACTGGGGAGGATTGGAAACACAGAGCTGCCTCAGTAGCCGCATCTAAAAGCTCATGGAACTGGACAGTTTTGTTTCCTTAAGTCAAGATACAACAGCAGCTTTGGTTTCCCAGTAGCAATTATAATCATCTTAAAACTCAGCTGCTCTCTCTTTTCTTTCACTGTACCTATGTGTGCTTCCTTCATGTCAGGGCACAGTAAAGCCAAAGAAAGCTCCCTGATCTGACCCTACCAAGTTCTTTACAGAAGTTTCAGCTCTCTTTTCCCTAATAAATAGGAATGCAATTTCAAGGACCTGAAATGACAAGTGCACCTTTGCATTTTCCTCCCTCCCACCCACACCCTCTTGTTTTCCCTCTCTCTCTACTATAAGGCTTACCCTAAAAATTTGCCAGGCCTGAGACAAGGGTATCACTAGAGACCCCTTGAATTCACCTCTTCCCTTCCCACCTCCAATTCTGCTCCTCAGCATGAAGGATGTCCTGCCCATGTGTGTGAACACCCATCCCTTAAAATCCATGCTCCATTCACTCCCATACACCTGCTCCTCCCAGAGGCTATAATGGTTATATGTCTGGGCCTTCAAGAGGCCTGTGCAGGACCAGAAGTGGTTTCAGGGACATTGAGTCAGGCAATTTTAGGGCTGCAAGCAATTTAATATGACCTAGAAGAGGCCCCTTGTACCCATGCACTTCTTGTCTTATGGCACAAAGCTAAGGAGGGCCAGGGTACAGAGTCATCTAAAGTGTAGGACTTTGGGAAAGGCCCTGTATTGCCTGGGTCTAAGACAACCTATTTTGCTTCCTTATCCCTTCTGTAACTCTGTCTTAAAATTACTACAACTACAAATACAACTGCTACTACTACTATATGAAAAACGAATGGGAAATGATGTTAAATACAAGGAATCTCTTTGAGAAAAAAATGAGGTGGTCTCTTTACACAGTACTGGAGGTTGGGAAGCCCAAGATCAAGACACCAGCAGGTTTGTGTCTAGTGAGAACATGTTTCCTGGTTTGTAGATGGATTCTTTCTTGCTATATCCTCACTTGATGAGGAGAGAGAAAGAGAAAGCAAACTCTTTCATGGCTCTTCTTATAAGGGCACTAATTCCATTTATGTGTGTTCCATCCACATGATCAAACTGCCTCCCAAACACCCCACCTCCAAATACCATCACATTGGGGATTAGGTTTCAACATAAGAGTTGGGAAGAAAGAAACTTTTAATCCATAGCACAGGCCATACCTGTTCTGAGCAGTAGAAACAGTAAGTGGACAAGAGGCAATGGTCATCAATACTTAAAGCAGCAGGTGTGAAAGTAAACAACATGAGGAAGAGATGTAAATGCAGGTACCAGAATGCATTCCCACGAAAATCAGTGCCAGAGCCATCTCCAAGATTAGCTGTGGATTATTCAAACCAGACTTAGACTTTGTGAGTCCCTTTCAGGATTTGGTTTCCTGATTTCTAAGCATTCCCACTCAGTTAAATATTCATACTGAGGTTGGTCCTGGGCTGTGTAGTGCAGGCAACACAATGGCTGAAAACTGCAGGGATCTAGTAAGCTAGAATAGTCTCCTTCCTTTACCAGTCACCCGTCCTGTCAGTTTTCCCATATCACACAGGAGGGTCTACCTTCATTTTTCAGAGTTGGAAATTAAATTTTAGGGAAGTTCAGGAAGTTAATCAGGTCATAGAGTTAAGAATATGGTAAAGTTTGTGATCTAAATCCATGTTTTACTGACTCTCAGAGCCACAAGGATTTACTCAGAAAACATGTTACACTAACCCAATACTTGCCTCTACGGCTTCCTCTTAATTAACAAATAAGTAAATAAGAGCATAAACTCAGGAAATGGCAGAAGCAGCATTTGAATAAGGGTTTCTCACCTCCTTATACTGTTTCTTCTTGTTTTTAAATTTTTCAACACAAATAGAATCTTTTGTATTAGTCAGGTAAAGAGCACGTGCCAAGGATAAAAAGCATTGCTTCCAAATCAATGTTTTAAAAAATCTTATAGCTCTTCCATGCTCTCTTTTCCCTTGTCTTTAAAGTCACCAAGATTTAAGGAAGGTCATTGTGCTGCGGTTAACATAATATAACCCCAAAGCTAACAATTATACTGAAAGTTGACCAGCCTCCAGGTAGTTTAGCATGACTATGTGAGCTAATTCAGGCCAGTGAGACCTAGGCAAGAGTCTACTTGGTTGGGGGTTGGGATAGTAGTCATTGTGGGAATTCTATAGATTTCCTAAAGAAAGCAGACAGATGTGTCTGGCATAGATTTTTAAGGCTTCTTCCTTAATTTTCTTCCATTTTTCTACTTCGAGCTGTAACATAACCATAAAATGACAAGCATTTGGAAAAAATTCACTCCATTACAAATGTAAAAGAGAAACAATAAAAATAAAATATGGTAGCCCTGGTAGCATCATTAAGCTATCCCTAGTAACCTAGTAACCACTTACTCCTAAACTTCTTGTTATGTGGAAAAGAACGGATTAGTTTCTTACTTTAAGCTGAGTTTCTTATATGCTTTTGATTGCATCCCCAACTATATCAATCTCATGTTCAATCCGACCATGTCAATCAAGCTGTGTTTCTCACTGTCCCCCAACCACAGCTTGCTCATCCCTGTGCCTTTGCTCCAGCTGATTTCCCAGTGTGAGATGGCTGCCCCTTCTCTTTTGACTTATCCAAATTTCTATTGTGTAAGCACAGGCCATGCTCAACCTCCCCAAAAGAAGTAAGAAGTAGTTAATTGCTCAGGTTTCAGAGTCAAAAGTCATGGGTTGAAATCCAGAAACTGTGTATTGCTAGCTGTATAACTATGAGCAATTCACTTTAGCTATATGGACCTTAGCTTACTCACCTGTAAAATGGGGATAATATTTTAAATCTCATAAGATTCCTGTGCACATTAAACTAGATTACTTAAAGAACCTATCAAAGGCCATGATTTCAAGTGTAGAAAATGCTCTTATAAGTTTAAAGTCTATAATTAACTTTTTGCCAGAGTCCTTTCATCCTTCTTGTCACTGATATCCTGCTAGATTTCTTATTGTTTAGTGCAATGTCACCAAATACTGCATACTTTATCTAATGTTGATTTCAAATAGGTTATCTTGTCTTTATCAAAATATTTTGTCTTATGATCCAAGAACTTATTTTTTTAATTTTCTATTTGTAAGGTTTACATGGAATTTGCAGTTCAAAACCAACAGCACATGTTCATTATTAATACTTCAGGCAGTGTTCTAAGTGATTTATGTGTATCACCTCTTAATCCCCAGAATCTGATGAGGTAGGTATGATTATTATTATCTTCCTATTGCAATGAAGTCATGCACACTGGGGACTTCATCATTTGCCCAAGGTCACAGAGATAGGAAGGGAGGGCTAGATTGCAATTCACACTCACCCCATCTAACTCTGAAGCCCATCCTTTTCAATGTTCTGCTCTCTCATCCCTAATAATAACTCATGCACGGTCAGCCAAATGCCAAAGGGTCACCAACCAATACCTGTTTACTGGACGTGATTAACTGCTGGTAAGTGAGCCATTCCTCTTTCTCGTTTCCACATTCGCGCAAAAAGTAGATTAAAACAATCTGTCTTGTAAAGTCATTGTACTTCCTTCATTCTGTTCCTATCAGAGTGCACTATTTTCTTCCACTAGTCTCTGAGTACCAGGTACATCATGTTTATCTCTTAATGCCCAGGACATAGCACCATTCCTGAAACAAAATATCTCAAACAATTGTCGAATAAAATAGTACTGGAGATAGAAGTTTCATTCAAACAAACAAACAAACAAACAAAATAGCACAAAGACTAGATTATATCAATTTACTTCCTGAAACAAATTTGGTACTTCAAATAAGTAGCCTAGATAGAAAAGTATAAAATTTACATTTTTCATATTAATAATTTAACATAAATTCAACTTTATATTTTCTAAGTTACATATTTGATTTGAACATTTTCATCCATTTTTTAAAAAATTTTAAGTTGAAATGACCACCGTCTCATTTCTATAATCTATATGATGCCGAACTACCCATTAATTCAGACAAAAGTCATTGTACATTGACTTGGAACAAAAAAATAGGAAATATAATTCCTTTTTTTGTAGAAATGTTATCTTAAGGTAATGTCGCAACAAAACCAATATTAAAAATTAATACGTAAATGTAAGTATAGCTTCAAACAAGGAAGAATTGTACCAAGATATAGACACAGTCATTAATTAAAGGGAGGAGTTTTCCCATCTAGAATCTCTCCCTAGAGTTTGGGCCAAATCTCAGAAATTCCAGCTGAGGAACCCCAAGCTGAAAGACCACGGGCAACTCCTTTCTTCATGTGACAAGCTTTTGCTCCCATCACTGTACAGACCACCCCTCAGACAGCTGGACCTGCTAAGAACAGGAAGCAGTGGGGAATTGGTGTTTTTTTCTCTGCTACAAAAGCCATGCCAAAAATAGATGAATCTGGATGCATAGGAATGCTTTTCTTTTCAATCGCCCAAGGTGACCTTGAGCAGAAACAAAAACAGAAATGTTTCTCTCCTCCTAAAGGAGATCGTGTCTTCTTGAAATAACATATATGGAAGCACTTTAAAACTCAAGTATTCATTGTATGAAGTGTCACTCTTGATAGTGAGACAGTGGTTTTTATTTGCAATGAGAAATGCCTGAAAGGGCCATACATTTAGAGGTTAGTATAAAAAACATTTAATCCAGGAACTTTTCTGAGTAACATATTCTCATTCCACCTCTCTCACTCACCCCATGCTTCCTGCCACCGTCAGATTCTTAGAAGCAAGTGTCCTACAATCCCAGAACATGCCTAGATTGGTTGTCTAGAAGGCAGTCCCCCAAAATGCAATTCTCCAATAATGCAACTGATCACTTATTCATCTACCAGATAAAAGTATAAACATGCAAACTAAAAACTCATTTGAGTGGTTTATGATTTTCAGTTTTAAAATATATATACAACCTCCAGTGCTCAATACAATTTAAAGAAAAGGTTTCCTATATGCCAGAGAAATTCAGACACCAAATATTTATAACAAATTAAATTTTAAAATTGGTTGAGAACTCATACTCTATCCCCCCGAATAGAACCCCTTCTTTCCCATCTTTCTTTTTCTGTATTACCACAGTCCCTATATATCAACAAGGGAGATTCTTGTCACATTCACTTAAATTAGTATTATTTGTGAAATAGCATTCTCTCATCCACTTTACTGAAAAAACTTGAAGGAAGGAGTTTTGTATTACTATCTGTGAATTATTCTCAGTGACCAGTAATGTGGTATTGCCAAAAAATCCTCCCAGTTATATATGTAAACACTTAATTGTTTTTCTGAATGTTGAAGGCTACTAGCTATCCTGCAGGATCAGAATTTTCTAAGCTAGAAGCAATAAGAATTTCTCTATTCTGCCAAATTGAATCCCTAGCTTTTTCTTTTTTTAAAGTGTTATATTCTTCTATTATAATAAATCATTGCCAATAAGAGTGGTCACTTAAGAATGAAACTGGGCTGCAATGAACAAGAGAGAAAGAAATAAGAAGCTCTATTTATGGGAAGTGAAATACTAATGTAAATTTGATTATTTGAATGGCTGTAGGTATTATTATAATTCACGTAAAGTATATATTAAACTCTGGTATAATGGAAAAATAGAAACAGTTTATCAAACACATGGGCACAGGCTTAGAAAGGTTCTAATTCATGTTATCAAATTACATATTGTCATCACTAACAAACAAATCTGGCTTTTTATCATTATCTACAGCTTCAGGTGGTATATCTGCATAGTCCCAAAACATCCAAATAAAAGGAAATTCAGATCAGTCACCCATCCAGAATGATAGTTTATTCAACACTAAACATCTGTATATTTGAAGCTCTCCAAATCGTTGATTTTTTTTCTGTTTTTATCCAGATGGTGGTACATTTTATACTTGACAAACAAAGGAATTGCACTGTCTAGTGAGTTTACAAAGGAAGATAATAACATAGGTTTAGAGAATGAGAATGTGAGGTTTGTATAAATGATATTATAAGTAGACAAATTTAAAGCACCATCTAGAGCCTCAGATTATCAGGAACTCTAAATCTGGAATTTCATCAGTATTCTTCATTCCTTTTGCCCTGATAGCACATCTAATGCCTTGAATCCTTGTCTTTGCTCAGGGACCATTTTTAACTTCCTTTACCCTTGTGTATCAGTTTTCTATACTGTGTAATAGATTACTACAAACCTAAAAGAGCATGTCTATTATTTCACAGGTTCTGTAAGTCAGGAGTCTAGATACATCTTACTTGGGCGCTATGCTCAGGGTCTCACAGAGCTGAAACTAGATGTTGGCTGAGCTATGTTCTTATCTGGATGCTTGATTAAGAGAGGATCTGCTTCCAAGCTCCCTTAGCTTGTTAGCAGAATTCATTTCCTTTCTGCTTTAGAATTCAAGATGTCTTGTTTTTTTCAAAGCCAGCAACAGAGTCTCTAACTTCATAGGAGGACTTGCCTGATTAGGTCAGGGTGACCCAGAATAATCTCCCTTTTGACTAACTCAGTGTCAAATGATTAGGGACCTTAATCACATCTAAAAAATCCTCTTCACTTGTATCATATTCTACCAGTTTGAAGCAAATTGCAGATTCCTTCCATCCTCAAGGGGAAGGAATTACACAAGATTATACACACTGGAGGGGTAGGAATCTTGGAGGTCATCTCAAAATACTGCCTACTGCATCTTGTCAAGTCAGAGATTTGCCACTGTCATGACCACCACCAGTCACCTCCTCATAGATAGCAGTGACAATAGTGATGAAGCAAAATTTAGATTGTTTAAAAATGGGTTTTGTCTTTGAAGTTCTTGGCACAAATCATACAGCTGAAGGGCCACAATTTAGGAGGATTCTTTGGATGGCAGTGGTGTTAGAGGATGAGGTAGAGAACTTCTCAAACTTATTATAGAGGGAAGATCACTCACTGGGGCATACTTAATGCCAGATGCGGGAGGTGGGCTGGGTGAAATACCCTGCCAAGGACTTGATGCGTCTGGGTTGCTGCTTCCATCAGTGCAATGACAGTAGGTTTTATTTCCCACTTCCAACTAAAAGAACAGAACAGGAGGGTGTGGTGTCATGTAGCAGTTTGCAATTTTCAACGCTTGATCTTCAAGATGCTTCATTTCTAAATATGTCTGTGTGTATCTGTGTGTGTGTGAGTCTTACATTCTGAAACCAGGATTTCATTATGGATTCAAAAGGGAATATTTACACACTACAATTCATTAAGTGATATATTTCTAACAGTAAAAACAACAAAAAACACATTCATTTTTTCACTCAGTCTACACTGTCGTGGTTTTCTAAAACTTTATAAGCTCCTCGGCTTCACTGAGAGTTTGCCAGTAAATTCAGAAGCTTGAGGAATTAGTTATGTTTTCCGCAACTGACCAAAACATTCTTAGGAACAACAAGAATGATGGCACAATTATTTCTAGAAATTGTAAAAGAGGGAATCAACTGGATGTGAACTTGCCTTGACTTCTTCCTCAATGAACCATAGAAGTACGCAAGGCTGTTCAGCCACGCTGACCCTTTCATTCAAATCAAGAAAAAATAGTTTATAGTTTTCATCTTTACCTTTTGCACTATAAACCTCTCCCTGGGGACAAGCAGTGGAGTAATCTCATACCTCTCTATTCTCTTTCCAATTTTATTGTAATGGTGTAAACTGCACCCAGCTTCCCTCAGGACCATGTGGATGCTGTACACACTTTCTAACAACCTGTAAATGCTTGAATTGTCCACATCAAAAATAAGAAAAGACAATTACTTGAAATGACACCAAGATGTAAGGCATCAAATAATGATTTTTGTTTGGCTTAATAATGCAATGATTTAGTAACTTGGAAAATATTTATTGAGCCACAAGGACCACATGCTAAGCAGTGCTTTGAAAACCAGTCATAGCAAAGATAAGCTAAAAAAGTTCTTGACCTCCTGCCCTCAGAGAGCTTACATTCTAGGTATAACAGCATGGAAGGTGGTGATAAGTACAGAGCCAAGAAGTAGAAAGTAGAAGGAGGAATATTATTTAGACAGGGTAGTTAGAAAGGGTCTCTTCTACAGAGGTAACCTGCAATACATTCACTTGTTTATTCATTACCTTCGCCCTCAGAAGAATGTCAGTTTTATGAGTGACACTCATTGCACACCCAATGCCTAGAAGATGCCTGAATAAATAAATAATTCAGAAAGTGGTGTCATGAAAGGCAAAGAGGAATAATTCAAAAAAGAGAGTTCCCAAGAGTCAAGTGCTGCAGCAAGCATTAGTTATGCACAAGCTGAAACCTCTCTGTTAGATTAACATTTTGGGTAGTAAGAGCAGATTCCCCAAAGTGGTACCCAGCTACAAGGGATTAAAATGTGAATGGAGGATGGAGACATGGAAGCAGGAGCAAACACTATTCACACAGGCCTTGAATGAAGACATCAAACCATGCACAGAGCAAGGGAAAGAACATTCCAGACAGGGAAAAGAGCAGATGCAAAAGTGGAGAAGAAGAAGCAAGAGCACTCGTAAGAAGACTGATGTAAGTGTGGTATAATAACACAGTAAACAGGGGTAGGAAAGAGGTGGCAGTTGGTAGCCTCATACATCATGTAAGGCATCAAAACCTGGGCAAGAACATTGGATTTCATTCTAAGTGACATGAAAGATATGGAAATGTTTTGAGCAGGAGAGTGAAATGATCTGATTTATGTTTGTGGAGAAGAGATTGTTGACAAGCATGAGCGAAAGCAGGAAGTCCTGTTCAGAGTCTGTTGCAATAGGCTTAGAGAGACAAGTGTGGGGAAAGGAAACATGATCACATTCAGCACAGATTTTCAGGATACAGCCAATTACATGACTGGAGGATTGGAGTTAATAATGATGCCTTCGTTGACTGAGATACGGAAGACTGTGGGAGAAGACTCAAGGTGGGAAGATGATATAAACTGAATATTTGTGTCCCCTCAAAATGCATAGGTTGAAGCCCTAGCCCTCTCCCAACCCAGTGTGGCTGCATTTGTAGATAATGTCTCAAAGGAAGACATTAAGGTAAAATGAGGTCGTAAGTGTGGGGTCCTGATCTGATAGGATTAGTGTTCTTATAAGAGACACCAGAGAATGGAATCAGCCTTGTAGTAGCATCTGCTTTCAACTTCCCCTATAACAGAAGTTTCAGAATCCTGAAATGGGGCTGTGAACTGAATTGTGTCCCCCGCCCCTGCAATTTCATATTGAAGCCCTAACCCTCAATGTGACTGTATGTGGAGACATGGCTTTTAAGAAGTAATTAATATTAAATGATGTCATGAGGGTAGGATCCTAATTTGATAGCATTTGTGACCTTATACGAAAAAAAGAGATCCCTCTCTCTCTCTCTACACAAAGTCACCAAGGAAATGCCAGGCGAGAACACAGTGAGAAGGCAGACATCTGCACCCTAAGGGAAGAATCCTTACCAGATACCAACCCTGCTGCACATTGAACGTGGACTTCCAGTCTTCAGAACTATGGGAAAATAAATTTCTGTTGTTTAAGGCATGCTGTCTGCGGTATTTTGTTATTACAACCTGAGTAGACTAATACAGAAGATGTATCAAGAATTCTGTCTTGGGTATTTTCAATTTGAGATTTCTTATAATTCTGAGCCAAGATGACAGGTGTTGAAATATGTGGAGTTCACAGAGGTCAGAACTAGAGATATAAAATGTAAGTCATCTGCTGATTTGTGATGGTTAACACAGTAGTTAATTTGGAGGACAGGAGGAGATCTCTAGGGGTAAGAGAAAAAAAAAAAAAAAATGTGCCCAGCCGCCTAGAGCTCTGGAGGACTCCAACATTCAGACGTTGGAGAAATACATGGAAAAGCCAGGAAAAAAAAATCTGAAAAGTGGCGGATAAGAGAGAAGGAAAACAGGATCAGAGAGCAAAACTCTGGCGTGGGATGGGGTAGGAGACAGAAAGGAGAAAGAGCAGGGAAATGATGGAAGCTCAGCAAAGACAGGAGACTCCAGAAGAGCTCTCATCACCATCAGAATGTGTTTTCAAGTCCCCCATCAAACAGAAACTTCGAGCTGTAACTATGAACAGGAGTAAGTATAAATGTGTACCTTCTTCAGTGCAACTCAGAAATAAGTTGAAAGCACATCACTTTCATAATAAATAAATAGAACCATTTCTACAATACTCTGTCACTATCTGTAATTTTATTATGTGAAATTAATTCTCCAAACGTCAAAAGTAACTATTAAACATAGAGTGTATTCCATGGTTATAGTCAAAATAGTTAACTAGTCTGACATTCCGGAAAAAAAAAAAAATGACGGTAAAACCACTCCAATTAGCTTGAATATATTCCAGCCAAGGACACAGCTTTTAATTAACTGATTGTTCTGCTTTAAATTAAATGGCCAGGCAACCTGAAGAATTACTTGGAGAATTATTATATCTATACTTTCAACACAATCTTATTTCTGAACTTCAGATCTATGTCCCCAGATTCTGTTGGATTATCTCCATCTGGATGACTGATGGCAAGACAAATTCAATATCGCTCAAGCAGAGTAAGCCGTCTTTTCTAACAAAGTAGCTTCTCTTTCATATTCTCTATCTCCTTGTGGCTGGGATATTTTGCATATTTCATGCCTTCTAATGTATCTTATATTATTAACATAATCATTTTTCACCTGTATTCATCCATGACTGTGGCTTCTGGAAAAGGGGCAGGATGAACACCACCTCAGGAATGAAGAAGATGTTATAGAGGGGAATTCCTTCCCCAACACTGATAGAAAATGGAGAACCCCCCTTTACTTCCTTGGCATGTGAGAAGAAGAAGTGAAATGGTAAGAGAAGAGCCCATTAACTCTGTTTTCCTCACACCCAGGGTTATAAATATGAAGAATAAAATATGAAGACCTTGAGAACATTATAGCTTGATTTCCTGGGAAAAACCTGGGTAGGTTGTTAACGTCCCAAAGGAGGTGATTTGGCTGGGATCTAGATCCAGTGCAGTGTGGAAGTAGTTGAATGGCATATTTGGGAGAAGATGCTTAAGTAGAGAGCTGGGTTACAATGCTGATTGTTCATGGTCAACACATGACATGCAGGACACCGGAAATTACCACCTGTCTTGTTAATAGGACCAAGAGATGCTGAGAGGGCAGCTGGATCAACAACAACCTGCATCAGAAAGACGAGACCATCATGAATACAAATATCAATAACCATGGACGATGGCAGAAAACAACCACATCTGAGACCATGAGGTGGCAATGCCACTGACACTCAGATACCTCTAAGTCACAGTACCCCTCACTCCTCCTCAAATAGCAAAATGACATATTTTTAGAAGAACAGAGAGAAAGAGAATGTACAGGATACTGAGCTTTTACCTGAAAAAGGTGGAGCTTCTTGAAAGAGACATTTTTCCCCTTCTAAAGACTCATTTCCACTAATTGGCCATTTAAATTTCTAGTCATCCTTTGATACTTGGCGGAGTAGGAGCTGAGGAGGAAAGTTAAATCAGTTATAGAAAATAAATAACCATATTTTCTTTTTGCATAGCTGAATGGTAGTGATAAATTTTCTCGGTTACATCATAGAAAGGAAACTAAGCTCTCAAGCTAAAATGTTTCGGTACATCGCTAATCCCACCTCTTTCTTTTTGCTGACTTCCAACCTGTCATGAATAGATGCCAGTTAGACATCTGGCTCCTTAAATATGCCCCTTCCTTTCACTTTTCTGGACCACTGTAGCATTCTTTTCACTGGTCTTCTCTTCTCACTCAGAGTTATCTTCCAAATATGTATTAAATTATTATTATAAGTGACATTTGTCACTTGCTCAAAATTTTCTCTTGGTTCCTTATCACATGAATAGTAATATTCACCTTTGCTCTGTGGATACCTAGAACAGTGGTTCTTGAGGTGGGTCCGCCTACCTGCAGCATCAACGTTACCTAGGAACAACTTAGAAATGCAAATCGCTGCTTCTTCTCGTAGACCTACAGAGCATCTGAGACTCTGGGTGTGGGGCTCAGCATTCTGTCTTCAAACAAAGCTTCCAGCTGATACTGGTGTACATTAACCTTTGAGATCTATCTTCCTAGCAGAACCGTGGAAGTACCTTGGAGTCACAGTGGCTAGTGAAGGAATCCTATCAAGGGGCTCTAGCCAGGGAGAGAAAGACTCCAGGCCTGCCAGCTCTGTTTCAAAAACAATCTGTTCACATTTTTTTGCACATTTTACCTAGCATATCATTTGTATAAAGTGTGAGGTTTAGTCAAGATTCTTTTTTTCCTGTGGATGTCCAATTGCTCATTCACCATGTGTTGAAAATTTCCTCCATTGGATTGGTTTGCAGCTTTGCCAAAAATCATGTATGTGTCTATTTCTGAGTTCTTTACTGAATTCTCTTGGTCTAAATGTCTGTCTGTCTACCGTGATCACACAATCTTGATTACTCAAGCTATACAACAGGTCTTAATATTGGCACTGCAATTCTTCCATTTTATTCTTCTTTTTCAAAATTGTTTTAGTTGTTCTAGGGCCTGTACCTTTCAACAACACTTTAGAATAAGCTTGGCCTTGTCTGCAAGAATCATGCTAGAACTTTGATAGGAATTGCATTAAATTTACATATCAATGTGGGAAAAATTTACATCTTTACCATGTTGACTCCTTCAATTCATGAATACAGTATGTCTATCTCTCTATTTAGATCTTCTTTCATCACTATTTTGTGCTTTTGAGCATATAGATCTTGTACATATTTGGTTAAGTTTACACTTAGATATGTCATTTCTTTGGAGTGATTGCAGTATTGTGTGTGTGTGTGTGTTTTTAATTTTTTTGCTTTATTTTATTTTTGGCTGTGTTGGGTCTTCGTTGCTGCGTGGGCTTTCTCTAGTTGCAGCGAGCGGGGCCTACTCTTCGCTGCGGTGCGCGGGCTTCTCATTGTGGTGGCTTCTCTTATTGCAGAGCACTGGCTCTAAGCATGCGGGCTTCAGTAGTTGTAGATCGTGGGCTCTAGAGCTCAGGCTCAGTAGTTGTAGGGCGCAGGCTCAGTAGTTGTGGTGCACGGGTTTAGTGGCTCCGCGACATGTGGGTTCTTCCCGGACCAGGGCTCAAACTTGTGTCCCCTGCATTGGCAGGTGGATTCTTAACCATTGCACCACCAGGGAAGTCTGGTATTGTGTTTTTAAATTGGTTTCCATGTGTTCATTGTCAACATATAGAAATGTGATTGACTTTTTTTTTTAAACATCTTTATTGGCGTATAATTGCTTTACAGTGGTGTGTTAGTTTCTGCTTTATAACAAAATGAATCAGTTATACATATACATATATCCCCATATCTCCTCCCTCTTGCTTCTTGTGTCTCCTTCCCACCCTCCCTATCCCACCCCTCTAGGTGGTCACAAAGCACGGAGCTGATCTTCCTGTGTGATTGACTTTTGTTTGTTGATCTTGTATCTTGCAACCTTTCTGAACTCACTTATTAGTTCTTGGAGTTTTGGGTAAGTTCCTTGGCCTAATATTTTATCTGAAGGAAGAATTTTACATTCCTCAGCAAAAAATGCTCAAGTCTCATGACAATACAACCCCCATTTACCTTTACAGACTCATTCTTAATCTTTGTTCTCAACTGACATTGTTTCCCAGTGTTTGTTTTCTAATTGTTATTGAAGACCTCCTACATCCTCATCTGGATGGTTTAAAAATGTAGGTTCCAAAAACTCACCCTAAAGTCTGTGGGGGTAGCCTAAAAACCTGCACTTTTAACATGATATTCTTGATTATTTTTATATACCCTTAGGTTTGAGAACAACACACCTCAGCTTCAGTCAAAAGGAAATTCTCATTTTTCCTGAACCTACCACCCACTTTTAAGGCCATCAAATCTACTCCTGGCTTCAAGACCTCATGGTTCATTACTTCCAAATTTTCATAGTATCACCTTTACATCCCTTACACAATATTTCAATTTTTTTCAAACTTAAATTCCTCAAATCTGCATCAAACTATTCTTTACTTCTGCCTTGGAGGAAAATCACCCAACTCTTAATAAAGGTACCATGAAGACTTCATGGTGTCTCACTTCAGATGGGCCCTGAACACTGCTCAGACAACCTGCAACATGCACTTAAGTCCTCCAAATCTACACAGTAGTTATTTCAAATATGCAACCATTTCTTCAAAGTCCCCTTCCTCTCAACATATCATAGTAAATGACCTAGTTTCCTAATTCACAGAAAGAAAAAACAACTGTGTTTCACTTCTTCACCTAAAATCTTGGCTTTGTCCATACATTGTTCAAAGACTATTCCATCACCTTTTCTTTCTAAAACGTACAAATCATCTTGACTGAAAATAACTTCTATCAAGTACCCTCTTACTCAAGTGGGTTTTTTTTTTATTGCTTTCCACTGGATCATTCCCCTAAGAATATACACATACTTGAGATCTCTCACCTATAAAAAAAAACCCCACAAAAATAAAACATTCAACAATACTGTGTTCGTTTTTGGCTATTGTCCTATCACGTAATAGTTCTTCGTTTCTTACCTTATCAAAAGAGAACACAATACCTGATGTTTCCACTTCTTCATTTCTGAAGTTATTGAAGACTGCATTTGCCCTCATTGAAAATGACCTGATGAAGTAATCAAAGATCCCTAATTCCCAAATCCAATGGATAATATTTAATCGTTACTAGCATGCAATGCCATTGAAAAGTTTCTCCTTTCTCAACTTCCATTACACTACACTCCCCTGAAACATCCTTCTTAGTCTTTTGTTAATGAATCATAAGCTTCCTATTGCTCCTTATACATTGAGAGTTTTCAGTGCTCTCTGATCCTATTCTATCTAAGCCTGGACACTCCATCATTCCATGCAACTATTTTAATTATTTGTGTTGTTTCCAAGTCCTGAATCAACACTTTCATATTCTTTTGAGATCTCTCTTCATCTCTCTCTTGAGCTCTTCAACATTTCTTCCAACTTCCAAATTGACAACTCAACATAAAGTTCTAAATGTACCTCAAACTCAACCTGTCCTAAAACAACCTCAGGCTTTTGCTGCTTCTACCAGCCTTTCCTCTCCTATTTCCTGTTTTGGTGACTGGAAAGTCAGCTTCTTTAGCTGCCCTCGCCAAAACCAGAGAGTGGTTTCAACCTTCCTTCTCTCATTCCTATAAGCAATCAACCACAAAATCCTGCCACTTCTATCTGCTACCTCTTTCCATTGCCAAATCCGCCTTCCCTCTCCATGTCCAAGGCCACCACCATGGTTCATTATTTAATCATATCTCATTTGAACCACAGAAGCAATCATCTAATTTCACTCCCCTTTTCAGGTCTAATGTATTCCAAGCCATCCTCTCTTTACACCATAGCCTGGGCAGTATTTCAGATAAGCAAATCTCTGTTCATATTTTTTCAGTTCTTTCTTATTTCTTACAGACTTAGTAGGACACAAAATGCTTTTTATGACCTGACTCATACTGCATTTCCTCTATATGCACTCTAAACCTAATTTTACTGAATCTCTTGGGCCCATTTAACAATCTAATTCTCTCAATTTATCTGTTTATCTGAGTCTTTCCTCATTATTGCCTGACAAGTAAATTTCTCTTCATTCTTAAAGTCTCAGTTTTATATTAACATACCATTAATGAAGACTTCCTTTATTTTTGCAGGCAGACTTAGGTACCTTTTCTTATCTTTTTATATAATATTTCATATATTCTTTTGTGATCACTTATATTGTTTTGTAGCTGTGTTTAGCTGTTGACCCACTAAATTCAATATAAACTCTATTAGCACAAACATTCTGTTATGTTCTATTTTGTTTCCAAAATTTCTTATAAAAGAGCATGACCCACAGTAGAGACATATTAAATGTTATTGAGCGAAGTACTGGACAGTGAAAGAGAGATATTCACATAAATTATAATAACACAGGACCAAGAAAGACACACGTTTTATTGGAATATAAATGGAACACGAATATATAGAAGAGAGAAACTTTAAGACCAGAGAGATTTGATTTCAGCCTAAAAAGACAGCCACTACAATGTCAGGAGAGGGAAAGATGTCATTTTAGAAAACAGGTACCATATAACTAAATACATGCAGATAAAAACAAGACATGTTCATTTATAGCTGCATAGTCTTATTGGCCAGTCTATATAGTAAATGGAGAAATGAGTGTACTGAGAAATAAGAATGTAAAAGAGATGTTAGATCTTATTGTGAAAGGTTTCCAATGTCATGTTAGGAAATTAAAACAGACATTCAAGAGCCACTTATGCATTTTTAACAGAGGTGGGTGGGTTTTCAGAAATTTGCCATGAGTATAAACAAGGGGGTTTTAAACTCACAAACACTTTAGAGGTGGGGCGGATGGAAAGTGCCTTCAGAAATTCAGGACAAAAGTAACATGGACCAGAACTAGGGCAATGAATGCTAATAAACAAAGAGCATCTGGAATCCGACTTCTAATTCTGGTGGCTTCACATTTTCATAAGAGGCCCCAAAGGATATAAATAACTATCTGCATGTACTTTCAAAAGGAAAGACTATATTTTACTATGTGCTATAATAGAGACAACACATAAAAATAAGACCTGCCCCCATAATGAAGCAGAATGTCATTTTCTATGTATGATTTTAACTTCCTGGATGCTAAAAGATCTTGCCAAACCAAGCAATCCTGACATTGAATTAAATAATCAAACATGAAGAGAGAAATTATGCTAACTCCAAGCAGGAAAAACATACTATTTTTTTTATGAGAACTGAATATGAATGAAGAGTTAACAAAGCAAAGGAAAACTGAAAGTTTCTCCTAAGATACTTTAAAATGATTATATAAAATTGATTACGCTTTTAAAACCTGGGTGGTATTTGTATGTCTAATTCATAATCCCACAGACTCAGAATACTTGATACCACTGTAAATATATTCATATTTGTGTATACATATATTTATATTTAGAAATACAATATTTTATATACACAAATACACAGATTTAGTACAAGCATTCTAGATTTACTGTGAACCCCAAATGGCCACAGTTTCAGACTTCTTAGACACTATAAATTATGACACATATGAGATACAGAATACCACACTGCAAAAGAATTCATATTTTTATCTTTGTTGAGACAGATGGAAATCCATGAGAATTATAGATAAGGAAGATTTTGGAGGTCAAGAATCTTGTTATTCTTGCCAACTCCACTGCCGCTATAATTCTTTATCACTCTAGTTTGAAAGTGGTAAAGGAAGATGCCTACGTTTCCTTTGGAAAACCATCTCCTCTTACAATCTTTATAGTCCCTGTTGCTAAGGTCATGATTTGACCTTCATCTTGTCGAGTCTTTCTTGTTATGTAGAGTTTTCTTTCAATACTCACTCCCTGGGCACTTAAACAACCATGCTATTCAATGTGTTATTTATTGTTTAATGGATTTTCATGTCTTCTTAACTAGTTGGAAAGGTCCTGGATGGACAGACCACATATTATATACATTTTTCCCTATGTAAGGACTAACAATTCACTGAGTGCAAATTCAAGCTACCATATCAAAACATATTGTTGAATTGAACTTATTATAAAGGTTGTCATAGAGTCCTGAAAATTGCTTTTTTTATAAATTACCCTTCCTGTTTATACTAGATGCTTACCTTGGACATCTCTCATACAGCTCTTGTTAGATGCCTGTGCAATGTTTGCATATCTGCCCCACCTACTGTACCACTCTTAGAGCAACTTACAGGATAGGACTAGCTCAAAAAATATCTCTGAGTAAAGAGAATAAATACCTCAAGGGCTCACTCTGCCTCCTCTATTGCAGCTCATATCAGAAGTCTTTGCTAAGTAACACTCAGTCAGAGGGGTGAGGAAAGATGGGATGAAGACTGTGAAGACACCACCAGGTTCTACACCAAAAAAAGACTAAGTGGAGAAAAAATTCAGATGAACTGGCCATGTGCTGTAATTTCAGAAGACATTCAATAAATCCTAACACAGGATGATAAAAGCAGAAAAGGCTAGCAAAGTCAGGCAGAAGTCAATCCACAAACCTAGACCAGATTCCAGAGAATTCTGTGTTGGGTAGCCAGGTGCCTATTCACACTGCAGACCAGTGCAGCCTGCTCTCTTAAATCTACAGGGTTTCCTGTTTTACCCCAACATCTCTGAACTCCTTCTACATTGTGGATTTTTCCATTTCTGATTCTATAAAACTTTTCTATATTTGATTCTATATTGAATATTGTGATTGACTACAATAAAATTCCAAAAATCTAAGGAACAATTATTAATCATATCCTTGCATCAGATAGTTTTGCCTCAAGGCAGATGAGAAAATTCTTTGAAAGGTTGTTTATTCTACCCTTATGTGTTAAATATCACTTTTGCCCCTGCAAATCTTCACCTCTTCCTTTTCCACCCTACCCTGGAGCTTGGGATGATGAGCCTTTTGGATTACGTTAGAGGATCCCTGCCCTCTGTCACTGTGTGGTTTTAGCCAACAGGAGGTATAAATTGGAGGTGAGAAAGTGAGAAGAGTGTGAGGCCAACTTCCTCCTTGCCAGGTGATTGATGTCTGGCTGCATTCCTCAACCAGAGCTCTTGTCCTAACAGCTACCTTGAACTTCTTCAAAGTTTTGTCCCTAAAGAACTGTTTCTAGCCCCAGGGTCTTCCACTTTTCCTTATTGATTTTTCTGAATTCTGCCAAAGCCCTTTTAAATCACCTCTTTAATAAATTTCTTCAAATTACTGGTTTGAATATGCCATCTGTTTCCTGCCAGGACCCTGGTTAATATGTCTCATATCTTTTCACCAGGAAATCAGCTTTTTCAAGGGAGATGAAAAAGACAAGAATGAGAAGGGCATGGAAATCTTGTGTTCCTGGGTCTTGTCTTAAAACAATGAAATGCTATCTTTCGTACTCTTCCCCCACCCACAATTCACGACTGATGTATCAAGTCCCAACAGATCTCCAACAGTTATACATAAAAGAGTGAGAAAATTGTGGTGCTGCCCATAGAATTTCAACCTATATTTTTAAAAAAAGAGGTCTCTATTTTGGTGGTTTGATAGAAGTTTTCATGTTATCAATTTAAAATCTAATGATTTAACTTTTAGACCCTTGTATAGATTGTGTCCTAGTGTCTCCCACCTGTTTAAGGGGCTGTTCCATCTATTTTTTTCTGTATTGCAGTTCCCATGTCTTGACAGATAATGTTTATATTATTATAATTATTTCCCTCTTAGGGAAATATTTGTGCCCCAACTTACTCTTAATGTTTTCAGCTATGACCCCTTTTGTCATTAACTCACCTAGTTTACTGAGGTGAAAATATAGTGCATATGTTTATGTTTTGACTAATAGGACCCTACCTTTTAAGTTAACTATCCATGTTTATATACAATATTTTTCACATCATTCTCTACTTTAGCTAGAGTAATTACAAAGAGCTGTAGATGAAAGAGGTGGTTTGCATCAAGTTTAAAGTTTTCCCCCAAAGCTCTCTTGACTCCAAAAACTCTGTTCTGTATTTCTGATCCTAAATACTCATATTAACAGTTGTTCGAAGGAAAGATCAAGAATCCACCCCAACTTTGTATTTTGTTTAAAAAAACATCAAATACAAGTTGGAATAAGGTTTCATATTATTTGGAATAATTTATTCATAGTCTTAACCTTACATCATATATCATGATGCTAAAGTTATGTTGGTATTTTTCTCTCCAAGAATAGTTTTGAAAACATTCCTAGCCATTATCATGCATTATATATAAATATGCAAAGCTTGTGTAGATGCCAAGAAAATAATGATGAAAATAAGTGAAAACCCAGAATTATTCTTTACTTTCATCAAATAATATGGTCATCAGTGGGAAATGATCATTATTTTCAGAATATGTCTCCAAATTCCTCTACTTTTATCCACAGAAAAGAGAAGGGATATTTTCATATTTACCTCTTTATAGGAATATGAATACCTCTTTAAGATCTCCAGAACTATGCCAAATATGACTATCCTATGTTTTACTAATGATATACTGTTACTTAAATCTGCTTCAACTGGAATCAAACACTAGCAAAAGACAATAATTCAACAAAACTGAGATAACGTTAAAGAAATGTAAAACTGTTTTGAGATCTTCACATGGGTTTATGCCAACTGTGATTATTACTCTCATATACAAAGTCTTAATACTTCTAAGAAGCAGTATCTTCAGCATCATATTCTATGTCAGCTTAATTTTACTTATTGCAAAATTTAAATTTAATTTAGAGCTCTATTTAGAAATTATTTTCTAATAAAACATTATAAGTGGTTGGAGCATGAAATTTGGTTTGAAAAGACTACATACAGGGGAAAACACCTGCTGTGACTTATACAGCTGAAACATCTGCTAAACCTTCTGACACAGACTCACCAGAACAGGGATATTTTCTTTGAACTAGAAACCAAATGGCAACTACTGAATGTGTGGCCCTTCAGGGACAGGTGCAGGTTCCATCTGCAAAGGTCACCTGGCCTTTGAGCAGGCAACAAGAAATGAAAATGCCTCAGGGCAAAACCCAGCAGGACTGTTCCTTTAAAAAGGACTTATAAAAGTATGAAGGCTTGTCTTTTCTTAGGGACGCAGACAATTCTATCTCTACTAATATTTGGAAACATGATTAGATAGAAAAATATATCATCGGATTAATTGGAGAATTGGACAAAGTACACAATGGATGGAATTGTACATTGATGAAATATAATCTAATAGATGTGTCACTATGCTATTAAGGATAGTGACTCAACCTAGAGCCAAGAAAGACTTTCTGTAATGGTTCAGATACAAATAAATAAACAGTGTACTCAAGAGAGAGAAAAGCTATGGAGGAAGCTCATGAAATAGCAGATATTCAGGTTTGAATGTGTTTCATTTTTTACACTTGCTTTAGATTCACTTTGGTTGTAGCTCAAACTCCATTTTCTTGTGAATTTTCTAGACTATTGCTTGTTAAGATCTACATGTTCCCATTCTTTACTGTTCACCAATCTTCTGCGATAAGCACTTGGTATTTAGAGTGCATAGACCCTTGTATAAGCTTACAATGTTCTCTCCAAGCAGACCCTGGAAGAGTCCTGAAAAAGTTGTCATGGGCCCAAAACACTAAGTTCAATAGTGCTTATTTAGGTGAAAAGAGCATGTTTCCTTAAGAATAATACAAGGGAAAGATCCTTGGAATTACATAGACATGGACTCCAAACTGATATCCCTCATTGTTTGAACCTGATTATTAAAATCAGTGACTATTAGTGCTGCATCTATAACTTGTAGGTTAATAGTGAAGTTTTAATGTGATAATTTATATAAAGCATCTAGCATAAGGACTGGCATAGAGGAGATGCCTAACAGATTCTATTTGCTTTTTCCAGGGTAACATTAATATTCACTAATAATTGTTGTGAGGATTAAATTAATTAATGGATAAAGCTTTTAGAATAAACTCTGGTGCTCTCTTAAAAATTTTATTAGCTATTTTTATTATTACCATTAATGTGCCAAGATCTCAGTAACATTAACTCAGTAATGGGGATCAAAATAATAATAATAATAAGGGTTAGAGAAATAACAGATCAGTGATTGAATTACTCAAACTAGGTATTTGTAGTTACATAGAAAAGAATAATATGAATTAGTGACTCTGGTTTTTCTGTTATTGTTTATTCATTCAGTGAGTACTTTCTTAATATGTGTTCATTACTCTATGTATTAGGATTCTCCAGAGAAATAGAACCAATTAGAGACTAGATAGATAGGCAGATAGATAGATAGATAGATAGATAGAGAGAGAGAGAGAGAGATAAATAGATAGATAGATAAATAGATAGATAGAGATAGAGATGATAGAGATACAGACAGACATATATAAACAGATTTCCTATAAGGAATTGGCTCATGCAATTATGGATATGGACAATTCCAAGATCTGCAGAGTGAGTCAAGCTGGAGGTCCAGGAGAACCAGTGGTATAGTTCCAGTATGAAGCTAAAGGCCTGAGAACCATTGATGTAGTTCCGGCCCTCAAACCGGCAGGCTTGAGACAGGAAAAGCCAATGTTTGGTTTGAGTCTGAAGAAAGAAAAAATGGCAGTGTCCCAATAAGGCAGAAAGAATTCTCTCTCACTTGGGAGCATCAGCCTTTTTGTTCTATTCAGGCCTTCAACTAATTGGATGAGACCCATCCACGTTAGGAAGGGTAATCTACTCAGTCTACTGATTTAAATGTTAATTTCATCCACAAACACCCTCACAACCACACCCATAATGATGTTTTGACCAAATATCTGGGTACCTTGTAGCCTAGTCAAGTTATTACACAACCATCACACTCTAGATGTTCCAATCTAGTTACAGAGACAAGAAAAATTCTTTTAAAAGTTTATGCAACCAATATAGCATTAATTCACCAAGTAAGTAGCACCATCCAAATCCTGTAGACAACTCTGTCAGAAATTTACTGAAATTCCACTATGTCATACACAGTGCATTGAATCTATTCCATTGTCCTAGACATGGAGTAAGTACAATATATATGTTACATGACATGATAGAGAGCTTGGACTTTACATTGTAGAAAGTAGGAAGCTAAAGGCAAATTTCATGTAGAGAAGTAATTTGATCAGATGTCTTTTAAAATGATCACTTTAACAATAATGTTGAGAATAATAGGGGTGATATTTATTCTTTCTGGCTCTTCTTATTTCCTGGGTACTTCATGGCATTTATATGACCAGGAGTGGCATTAAGATTTAGCTCTTGGTATGACAGAGGAATGAGCAATTAGAATAAACACTACAGTGTTGTAACAGTGTCCTGGAATCTTCCACTGTGCTTGATATTACATCTTTAGTAGGATGATCATGAGGAAATTGAGGCAAATTCACAAGGAAAAGAAGAACCCCTGACAAAGGTGCTGGAGTGATATGGTCATGCAAACTCTCCCATGGATGACAATTACAAAACCAAGAAAACTGCTCAAATCAATAACTGACAAAGAAAACACCCATGCACAAGGGTCCCCAGGGTTATAGACAAAAACAGTGTCTATAACACTGTTATAGACAGTGTGGCTCAAGGAGCCACACTGTCTATAACACTGTTTTAGACAGTGTGGCTCAAGGAGCCACACTTAGGCAAATTCTGTGAATTTGTGTCTTTTTTAACTGAGAGAATCTGCAGTTGTCTGCAGCTTAATTAGGATAAAGCTTGAGCTTACTGACCTGAGGCATTAGAGACTAGACCCCAAGGCTGACAGAGCAGATGGGAATTAGGGGAGAATTCCTGGAAGAAGAAAACCATAGACATTAAATCCTTGTATCTGAGAATAATCTCTGGCCAAATCTTTGGTTGGCCATCAAATTATACAAACATAGACAAGACCCCAGGGATCAGAATAGAGAGGTAGGAACTGGAAGACAAAAATACAGAACAGAAATATGAGCTGCTATATATTATGAAGGAAACAAAGTTTTTGGATGAACTCAAGCAAATTAATTGCCTAGTAGAACAAAAAACAATAATTCTCAGAACACAACACAATTCAGTGATGCTACAATATATTATCAACAATATCCACTTTTCAAACAAAAATTAGATATATTTTTTAAGACAAAGCTCAGGAAAGAATACTGTTAGTCAGGAAGTAGACCAGTTAAAATAATCTGAATCTAAGGGAACCAGATGTTAACTTTAGCAGGCAACAGCTTCATAGCAGTTATTTTAAATATGATGAAACAATTAAAGGAAAGTATGTTATCAAAGTATTAACAAATAAGAAATCTCAACAGGGAATTGTGATATATCAAAAGTGGAAATTAGCTTGCTGAAAAGTAAAATAACTGACAATAAGAGTTCTCTAGATGATCTCAATAGCAGATTGGAGAAAACAGAAAAAAGAATTAGAAAACTTGAAGAGAGATAAATAGAAAGTACTCAATTCAAAGAATACAGAAAAAATGGTAAAATAAAAAGAAAAAATGAGCAGAGAGGCTCAGAGACCTGAAGCCTTGCAACCCAACCTGTGGACAACATCAAAAGGCCTAACAAACACGTAATTTGAGTTCTAGAAGGAGAGGATTGAAAAGGGCAGGGGAAAAAATGTAATGATTAAAACTGCCAAATGTGGCAGTTTAATACTTCCAGATCCAAGTGTCTCAGAAAACTTCAAGCAAGATAAACACAAAGATAAGTACTACTCCTAGGCACATCATATTCAAACTGCTGAAATCCAAAGATAAAAAGACAATCCTGAAAGCAGCCACATACAAACATAACATTGCATATAAAGGAACAATAATTATTATAAATGGTTGATTTATCATTAGAAACCAAAAGACCAGAAGAAATTGGAACAATGTATTCAAAGTGATGAAAGAAAAAAAAAGAAAAACCTGTATCCAAAATTTCTGTCAAGCAAAATGATACAGTAAAAATGAAGACAAAATAATGACATGTCCAATAAGCCGGAAATCATGGAATTTTTCAGGCTCAAGATAAATGTCACTTAGAGCAATTCAGGCCTCTAGGAAACAATGAAGATTAAATTGGTATATAAAAGGCTATATAAGAATGTATATTTGTGTGTATATTCTTTTTATCTTAATTAATTAAATTGACATGTGGTTAAAAAGCAACAATTGTAACCCTGAATTGCTGAGCTTATAACCTATATAGATGTAAATGCATGACAATAGTACTAAAGGAGTGTATGGGGAGAGTAAATAGAAACAATTATTGCAAGTTTCCTATATCTGCCTGAAGCAATTCATTATTGCCTCTAAGTAGATTTAATGATTTAAAGTAGCATAATTTCTAGAGCAACCACTAGTTAATAAAATAGAATTAAAATGGAATCATAAAAACACTTGATTAATAAAAAGAATGCAGGAAAGGAAGAAGAGAAAAATTTGAAATGGTAACCATAAATAAAACTATATAAAATTATATTAAATATAAATGTAATAAACCTTCATTTAAGGCAAAGACCATCAGACTGATTTTTTTAAAAAGAATCACCTATATTCTGTGATAGACATATTTAAATCCAAGAAACACAGTTTTAAAGTAAAACAAAAATGCAAAGAATATGTCACAGGAAAAGTAACTGTAATAAAGTTAAAATGACTATGTTAATATCAGACAAAATATATATCAGCACAAGGAGTGTTACCACAAACAAAACAGGAACACTTTAAATGATAAAAGGGTAAATGTGTCAGTAACACATAACAATTAAAAACACATATTCACCTCATAACAGAAATTCAAAATACATGAAGCAAAAATTAGACCCAATTAAAGAGGAAAATGGACAAATCTACAATCATAGTTGGGGAATATAACACATTTCTCTCAGTAATTGACAACAAACTAGGTAAAATGTCAGTCAGAATGTAGACGACTCAAACAACTGCTGGCACTATAGCTGGAAAAGAGTGTTTTATTTTAATGGGGTGATCCAAACACTCATTCCTATAAAATTTGAGCCTTTGGCATCCCTGTAGTTACTGGATTTCAAAAGGTTTTAACTGATCATCACTGTAGGGCAAAGGAGCACTAAGAGGCTTTCCAGAGTGTCTCCCTATATCAATACATAGCTTTCCTTCCCCTCATTTTGAATTAGAAATTTAATATTCCCCTTGTGATTAGGATCATAATCTCTGCCAGTATAGCTTCCCATCCCTGACTACTGGTTCAGTGGCACAAAGAACCAAAAGCCAATCTCAGATTCTAATTTAAGAGGATTGGGAACTATGATTATATTGCCTGATAAAGACATTTATGATTTAAGCCCCAGGATCTTCACAGTCACTAAGCCAAAGATCACAATACTAGTGTCATAACTCAGCCCTCATCAGGCCATTCAACTGTGTCATGGTACAAATGACGGGGAGGAGGAGCATGTGCATTCCATGGGCATGAGCCTTTGCCATTCTTCCTTCTCCAGAACATGCCCTGGACAGAGACATTGGTATCCTGGCTACCATAGTGATAGATAAGACATTTTGAAAATCCAGGAACTTTATATTCCCAAGAGGAAAATATCCCTCCCCTCTCTGTGATGGAAGAAGGCTACTGTAATCACCCTAACATAGTAAGTTTGCTGAATTCCCTACAGTATGGTATTATGTTGTAATTTAAAATATACCTCTGGTCTTGGTAGATCGGCTCTCAGCTCTGGTGATTCCCAGATTAACCTTGATCCCATACACAGGGTTTTAAGTCCATGTATCACCTTTTTTTTCTTCAGTCATTCACCCTTTTTATTGATTGATTTAATGCTAGGATGTCTGGGAAAAGAAGCTCACTATGTCACATAGTGAGTCATCTACTCCACTGAATTATTTGAGTCTCCCCTACAGTGTATAAAAACAGATGGGCATTACATGGGACTTGAATACCTCTAAAATGTCTGCACATCCTTAGATATTTGTTCACCTACGTCTTCCCAGATCTCCTTGCCACTAATCTTCCAATCTTATTCTAAACTGCTAATCCTATGACAAGCTCATAATCGCTGCCTATTAAGTGGTGTAGATTCATACCTCAGGCCAAGACTTCTTCCACATGAAGTGGAAAACCAAACATTGCTCCCAAAGTTGCCACAGACACTTCCCTTACCATGGATTCTGCTGAGTTATAAGACCCAAGGGAAACTTGGGTCACAGTATGTAACTTCTTCAAAGCCATTGTTTTGCTCTGAACACCACTCATAACTTGCAGCCTTGAGGCTATACAGTATATGGGTCAGACAAACACAAACACGTTTCTTTCTTTGTGGTGGAAAGTGTATGTGCAACACTTGTTGCTCAGTTTAGAGGTAATATACTGACATGCACTGGACAACCAGATTCCTAGAAATATCACCAAAGCAACATCTCTGAAATTGCTCAGGTATTATTGGTCACCATCTGGCACCCATGAAACTTAACATGTTTTCTAGAGTACTTTGTACTTCCTGCCCACTCAGTCCAATTAACTTCATATCATTAGTATAATGGACCAGGATTACCAAGTTCATCCTTGTACACTGTTGGTGGAAATGTAAACCGGTACAGCCATTATGAAAAAGAGTATGGAGATGCCTCAAAAGATTAAAAATATAACTGTCATATGATCCAGCAGTCTCACTTCTGGGTATGTATCTAAAGGAAATAAAATTACTATCTCAAAGAGATATCTGCATTCACAATAGCCAAGATATGGAAATAGCCTAAGTGTCTATCAATGGACATATGGGAAATGTGGTATGTATATACAATGGAATACTATTCAGCCTTTTCAAGGAAGGAAATCCTGCCATTTGTGACAACATAGATTAACCTGGAGGACATTATGCTAAGTGAAATAAGTCAGACACAGAAAGAAAAATACTGCATGACTTCACTTATATGTGGAATCTAAAAAAGCTGAATTCATAGAAAAAGGTTAAAAGAGTGGTTACAAGGACATATTGTGTAGGGGAAATGGGGAAATGTTGGTCAAAGGGTACAATCTTCCAGTTACAAGATGAATAAGTTCTGGAGACCTAATGTACAGCATTGTGACCATAGTTAATAATAATGTATTATACACTTGAAATTTGTTAACAGAGTATATTTTAAGTATTCTCACCACACACACAAATAAATGGTAAATAAAAAGATGATAAATATGTTAATTATCTTGATTGTGGTAATCATTTCCCAATGTATACATATATCAAAACATCAGGTAGTACACTTTAAATGTATACAATTTTTATTTATCAGTTATGCCTCACAAAAGCTGAGGGGAAAAAAAAGAAAGAAAAATAACCAAATTCCATCTAGATTATAAAATGAGATAATAGGAGAGTTGCCATAACACAGAGGCAAGAGAGTAGTGGTATACTGCAGTCCATGCCAGTTGAAGATTATTTCTGATTATCTTTGATACTAGGGATGTAGAGAAAAGGATTTTTGAGGCAAATAATTGTGTATACCAGGGTCTAAAATTTCTGTTTATTTGCTTCAGTAAAGGCACCACATTTGGATTTATAACTGTGAATTATAGCGTGACTTGGTTATGTCTATAATAATCTAAGGCACTTTTCATGAACAATCTAGCTTCTTTATTGACCAAAATGTGCAAGTTAAATAATGATGAGATGGTAATCAAGACTTTTACATCTATCAAGACTTTTATAAAAGTACCAATTTGCTCTTCTCCTAAGGATCCTATATAGCTTTGGGTTTACTGTCTTGTGAGGGGCAATTCTTAGGGGTTTCCACATTCCTTTTCTACTATAAAAGAACATAGTTCAGGGAACCATTGTGGAGATTCCTTCAAGTATTTACTTAGTGTATTTATTTTTACCATATAGTCTAGATCTGAAAAACAAAACAAAAGGAAACAATGGATGGACCCTCAGTGGTACTGGAGAGATTATGATATTTATCTAAGACTCCAATTATCACCTAATCTTCATAAACCTCTGCAGCCAGTGGGCCAGAGTGGTATTTTAGTTCTGGTGATTATTATAAGTTCAAAGTCACTATGTAATATCAACAAAAATGTCCAGGCCTTTCTGAGGTCGCTGTCACTCTGGAAATGGCCATTGACCACTTTGGGGAAGTCTTGAGGGAAGATTCATAGTGTAAATCTGTGGCCACCTACAGGGTCTTCCTCAACGGGACCAGGGTTTTATCTCAAGCAATATAGAGCTATTAACTAGTTTATGTCCTTTGGTAAGGACCACAATCTCTATGACAGTGGCTCAAGTTTGATTTCTTTCTATCAGACTTAGAAAATGTCTGCTTATATAGCAGCAACTTAGGAAGCTACTCATCTATTTGATTCTTCAGGACTCTATGATCAGTTAGCTATCACAACAGATCCTTGTGGGTCCAAAAACTCTGATTACCACTTTGCCCAGTGGCTTATCATTATAATTGAGCCCACCTTTTCTCTAATGATAAATGTTGCCTATGAACCTGTGGTAGAAAAGTGAAGCCAACCTGTGGCAACTTAGCAAACATTGAGTCTTGGGAATGATACCCTTTGATAGCCTGCTGGTGCTTCTCACTGTTCAAATCCCTCTGAAAGCTAAAGGGCAAGGGATCACATTGATACAGTCTGGAGTATAGAGCAAGGTGGGAAAGGATAGTGAGTCAATCTAGAAGGGCAAAAGGAAAAAGCTTCACCCAGTAGAAGGTGAGCTCCACTATGGCAGTGATACTCTCCATTGTCTTCCCTGATGTATCCCCAGCAACTTAGAATATTAATAGTCATATGGTACATGCTACATAAATATTATTGAATGGATAGATAAATGAATGTACTGATGGTTGGACATATTTGAGACTGCATTTATGTAGCTACATATCAGGAAGAACACAAATAGATGAGGGAAAAAGATATGGGAAAATGACAAATTGATATTATGGTAGTTGGATTTCCAATAGATGGTGTCTTTCTTTGCCAGTACTGCTTTTGAAGGGCAGGCATGAGCCTGGCTTCTCAAGATAAGCAGTGACTCCTTTAAAACACTACTTGTTACCACTTTGAACGTATATGATAATATTTCAGAATCAAAAGGAAGTCCTAGCTTTATGCTAAAATCTCTCTATCCAGATCAGTCTGTAGAAATCTAAGGTTCTATTCATATTGTGATGACTTTACGCTCAATACACTTTTGCCATGTGAAAATGATAGACCACTTAGGAAGAAGATGATTACTCATCTCAGTGTAAACAAAATTTTTATATCCTTTCTTAAGAAAATATTTTTATCTGGGAGAACCAAAGGAGAGTACATTGGTACTGGGTATCCACTGGGAAACAGTGAAGAAATATATGTTTAATGATGGGGGACCAATAAGAAAGGGAAGACTCAGGATATAATGATAGAATTTACAGTCTGTGGCAGATTGAAGAAAAAAAAAAAAAAACTGGCCACAAATTCTTTGAGACTCCTCCCATCAAAAAGTAGTCAGTTTCTCAACACCTTAACCCTAGGCCTAGCCATTGGCTTACTTGGTGCAGTGGGGTATGTGCGAATGTGATAAAAGCAAAGTTTTGTGCATTTGGGGTTTGCCTGTTCTGGCTGCTGGGGGGTCTTTACAACCACCATAAAAGTGAACCTGGGCTACCCTGCTGGATGCTGATGAGATAGATGTGGACTTGCCACCTGTAACTTCAAGCCAGCCAGCAGACAGGCAAGTACGGTACCCCTAGACCAACCACTGCCAGCCACCAGATATGTTCATGAGGTGGTCCAAAATCATCCTACCCTAGGTAACTTGACCCAGACCAGAAGACACGTTGTCAATCCACAAAACCATAAAAAAACAACATAAATGTTTATTGTTTTAAATACTAGGTCTTGGAATGATTTGTTGTGCACCCAAAAATAACTGATAAATGAAAGTCACATTTTTTTTTTTCCTATTAGCAGAGTTTCTTCCTTCTTGGTGAAAGAAAAAGAAAAATAATTCCTAAATGTTAGAGGTGACAAGAATACATGTAAGATAGGAAGATTTGCTTGATATGCCGTAGCTCTGACTCCTGCCCTTTTCTTAATCTGATTTGCCTCCTCTTTACCATTTCTCATTCTTCCCTCTATTTCCAGGATTCCAAACTGGCCTTGGATTTGTTGTGGGCAAAACCAATCATACTTGCTATGGGTGAAGAAGCTTCCTTGTCACTAAGAAACACTTTAGGGTCATTTGTCAACTTCTACCACAGGACCTTCATTCTTGTTTAAATTGCAAATTCCATAGGCTGAGGTCATATTTTAAACGGTTTTCTGTCACTTGTGCTTTTCATGAGAAGAACTTTCAGCTCCATTCTCAAAAAGAGATTTTGATAGAAACAGCATGAGACTAATGGATGCCTAAAGGTAGAGCATGTCAGTGTAACTGATTAGAAATAGGAAATGGTATTGGGGAAGGGAGAGAATTCTAAAATAGAAATCCAACTATTCTAAATTTTGCCAACAGTGGACTTTCATCATATGTGCATATCACGTAAATACTGTGGAAAATTCCTATGATTGAATTGTGTGTAAAACTTCTATAATATTAAACATCTACCTTTTCCTCTCTCCTTTTCTAAGAGATGATAACCCCAAACTAATTTACAAGAAACTGAATATTATATACCAAATACTAAATGCAAAACAAGTGATGTATATTATATCATATGTATATACACATAATAGGTTTTATATATATATATACACAATACATACATTTTTACACACGCTAATCATGCTATGGGCTTAAAGTTTAGCTTCACCCCCTCCTTTACCTTCCCCCAGACTTCCGTAATTATTAAATTACACTTTAAGCAGTCAAATGAAAATGTGGGTATTACGTGATATACCTTTACTGTTAGCATAGGAGTAAAAGGCAATTATCATCTTTGAATGGTGTTATTTGATTATAAGGATGAGTTCCATATGAGAATGATAGAGCCCTTTTAAGATTATATGAAAGACAGCTACCAAAACAATGTATCAATTACAAAATGAGATTTGAGCTTTCCCTTTGTCCTGTCACAATTCAGGAAAATTACGTACTGTTTGAAATTAAAAAGCCATATCATAAAGCAGATAAAATAGAGTGATTTAGTATTTTGCAGGCACATAGCACCTTGTATCCCGAAGAGCTTTGCACCATAATAATTTGCATTCCATAGTACTTTTCTTGTGGAATTTTTCAAAGCCTATTATATTAATATGAATTCAACTGCGATGCATTCCCTTGATGTAGGGACTTATTCTTCCTATCCCCGTTTTACAGAAAAGCACATTAGGTGCTTTGCTGAAGGGTACACAGCAACTCGTAAGTCAGTTAGAAAATTGATCCTAGAAATTCTAATTTCCTATCCTTCGTGCTGGTACCTTGAAACCATTTTCCAAATAGAGAAACATATTACTCTTCAGCTAAATAGCAAATTAAAGACATGCTGTCTCCTGTAATCTTGTAAATATGCTTTAAAAGCCACCAGTACTCCTGAGAGGCTTACTATCTGGTTCCCATGGTGGCAAAAAGGAAATAAAATTGAGGGCAGAAGGGAGACTGAATTGCATTCAGCAGCCAGAGGTAGGCTTTTGCACAGCATAGGGCATCTAGATTAGAATCTCTAGATCATCTTTGCAACAGAGAAGTTAGTTTTACCTGTATCCCTGCTGGGGTGCAGCCAGCAAAGCAAAGAGAGAACAAGGTATGAAGAGTCCCAAAGCAATCCATGGTAAACAAATTTTGTACTAAGTGCTTATAACTTGTGTTACCCAACCTCCAAGATGGCTTCCACATGTCAGGAAGCCTCGTTTCCTCACATCCATGTTCATGTGATTGTTTATTCCACACTGAATCAGGACTAAGTCCTAAAAAGTATTGCAGCTTTCAACTTGGTCTCTAGGTACGCTCACTCAGGAAAGCCAGGCAGTGACTGTGAGGGGCTCATATGGGGAGAAACTGTGACTTTTGTACCGGCAACCAGCACCAACTTTCCAGCCACATGAGTAAGCCATCTTGTAAATGGATACTTCAGCCTGAAGCAAGCCTTCAGTTGACTGCAGCTCCCATCCACTGCATCCTGATGAGAGACCCCATGCCAGAACTTCTCAAACAAGCTGCTACTGAAATTCTGACCCACAGAAACTGTGGGAGATAGTAAATGATTATTGTTGACTTAGCTACTAAGTTTTGGGGGGATTTCTTTTATAGCACAAGATAACTAATGTATAATCGAACAATGGATATATCTGAGAAAAAATAAGTAGTCATATTAGTTGTTTCAGTTCGATTCAGCAACTATTTCATGAACGTGTACTTTCTGTATAATAGAAAAAGACACTGGTAGGCAATGACCAAGCCTTAGCACAAATGTAGCTTATCACTTGGAAAAAGAAATAGGCAAACACTCTAGCAACAACTGTGCAAACTTTAAGAGAGAAAAGATATTCATTATGAAATGGCATGAAATCCCTTATTTAAAAATTTGCAATGGCTTTCTACAGCATTTTTGAGCTAAAATTAAACTCTTTGCCACTTCTGGTCCCTAATGCAGCCTCACCATGTTTGCTGCTTCTCCAAGCATTCTGGCCGTCAATCTCTTGAACATAGTGAGTTCTTCATTTCCTAGAGCTTTAGCGGATGCTCTTCCTTCGACCTTGTCAGCTCCATTCTCCTATCCCTAACCCTAATCACGTCCTTCACATGACTAACATCTTCAGGTATCAGCTGAAATGTCACCTCTTTTAAGAAGCTTTTAAAGAGTACTTTGTGTAAGCCACCCTCATCACCACACACACATACAAACGCACAGAAACACACATTGTTGTCATCATACGACCCCTACTTGTTTCTGTCAATTCACTAATCCAATTTGTAAAATAAGGTTCAAGTCTGTTTTCTTTACCCATTGATTTTATGCACCCATTGATTAGCATTGTGTCTTCATATATTAGGTGCTCAATAAATACTTGTTGAATGAATAATTTAAAAATCAAAAGTATAAACAAATCACTCAAATATCCAAGGGTTTATTAGATCATTTTAGGAGAGGCTTCCTGGAAGCAATGGCATTTAAGTGAGCCTTATTGATTGCTTCAGGTTTCAGAAGGCTAGTGTTTGTGGTAGAAATTATTCCGAGGGAAGCACTGTATAGAAGGAGGGAGGAGGAGAAACAGTATTTTTCAGCCTGTTATGTTTGTTTTTCGTATCTAATCTTCATTGCTCTCAGAGAAAACACTAGAAAGTGTGTTAGTCTATAGTATTGCCTGATAGAACTTGTAGAGAAGAAAGGAAAGGCCACCACAGGCTAAATAGTGACATTATGAATTGAATCACTGCTATTGATTCAAAATTCAAAAATGAAATGGGGAAGTAATGCTCCATCAGTGGTGGTTCTGAGGTGAGGGAATGTCAGGAGTGGGAAAGGCTTATAATAATCATCTGCACTATTTTGTTTACATTTTTCTTGCCCCATTCTGAAAGACTGTTAATATTTGGGGCAATTGTGCAAAGTCTGCAAAACTGATGGAAATACCACTAGAACTACTGGACACAGGCTACTTTGAGCAAAACACTTAAGAATAGAATATAAACATGAAATAATGTCCAACTAGAGATTGGACTCTCAACTTCTTTATGAAGATAGAATCACAGATGCCATAAGTTTAAGTCAGGAGAGACTTTTTCACATTGATCTTAATCTAAAAACAGTTCTTTTTTTTTGCAAAATGTCACAAAAAGTTCTATCTCCTTTCTATACATGCAAAATGGTAAGAGTAATGAAAAATATACCTATATAGTATATATTTATGTTTTATATATATATATATATATATATATATATATATATATAATGAAATTAACAAACCAACAGATACTAGAGAATGGCACACATAATTGTAACTTGGGTGGAGAATCTGACCAATGGAGTTGTCCATATGTGGCTAAACCCGCCAGCTGAAATAGGAAGATGGCGATAGGGATCTTAGAACTGATTAAAGGAACAATAAGTGAACCATTATCCAAGCAGGACTACTGCTTTCTTTCACTCAACAAATACATAATTATGCCCAGCACAGTGCCAACTACTGAGCAGAAAGATGACTAGAACATGGGTTCTACCTGCAGGAGTCTCCCTGTCTGGCATATAAACACTCTAGAGCCGGCAAAAACTGAATTCATTCTGGCTTTTCTTTTCTCATATGAAATTAAGAAGCCTTATGAAAAGCCTCATCCCTGGAACCTAGACAGATCTCTGTGAATGTGACAGAAGTCACACTAAGGGACTTCTGAAACCAGGTCATAAAAGCCAACAGAGCTACCACTTGGCTCTCCCTCAGGACACACCTATGTTTTATATTTCATTCTACTTTTTTCCACAAACTGTCATTTCTAATAACAGTATTTCCTTTTACCTAGTCATAGTGTCAAGTTTTTAATGTACAAATATCCTACCACAACTTGTTGCCAATTTCCTTAACAAATTTCAGTTGACAACTCAAGGAGGGCCAAGATTTTAATTTTCCATTTTCTTATCTCTTGATTCTCTATTACAATGCAGAACATATTATAGGTGTTTATGTCCTGTGGTCTTTCTAGTCTGGATTTTGTTGTCGTCATTGTTTTAATCACTCTCTTGAGGATATTTTCTTGTCTTTTCACTGTCCTCAGATCAGACTTTCTAAGAATGTTCTCATCTCTTACTTTTATTCATTCTTCCTCTAGTTGGAGAATGTCTTATCTATTTCTCAGTCGACAATCCAGTCTAGAGGATCAAAGTCCTTCTCCAACGTGAAATTTCTCAGAATGGTCCACAGTGATCTCTTTCCTCCAAATGTATGGAATCTATTCTATGAAATTATATCATACCAAATCATATAATGTCTTGTGCCAGCTCTTTTATAATCTTATATTTTTATATAACATTTATTAACTTTCATTGTAACTTGGTAATATTTCTCCATACTAAGCCACAGTCTCTTAGAGTTTATCTACCAGAAAACTTATCAACTTGCTTGGTACATAATAGAGTAGCCATTATTATCTGATATGGCAGATAGTATTTTCCAAAAACTATGATAACAGTATATATCTCATCCTATGTGTAATTTTTCAACATGGAGCTCCTCCAAACCAGCGATTGTGTCTATGTTTCCAGTCCTTGAACCTGGGTGGACATTTATAAATTTCTCAACCACAAGACTGTAGTAGAAGTGACACTGATTAATCCAAGACTAGATCACAAAGGCAATATGGTTATCAACCTGGATTTATTCTCTCTCTGAGATTATGTGTCTTTAGCAGCCAGAGCACTGTGAAGCCACCATGCTGAGAGCCCTCAAGGATAGACCACATAGGAAGAGAGATACTTGAGGAGTTTCAGCTGTTACACACCCAGCCCTTTGAACCTTCCCAGCCCACATATCAGACAGGTGAGCACAGAAGCTTTAGAGGTGACTTCAACCCTGGCCACAGTTTGACTCAAACAGTGAAAAGAACAAGAGCAAACACTGCCCAGCTGAGCCTAGTCAATCCCCCAGAATGTCCAAGATGATAACAATAGATCATTGCTATTGTTTTAAACCACTAAATTTGTGATGAACCTGGGAAGACCTTTATAAATTTCTATTTGTATAACTTTGTTATACAAATAGATAACTAAAATAGATGGTAACTTTATTTTAACTTTTGTATCTATAAGGCTTAATACATATGTAATTAGTATAGAATTTTCAACACTTTTCGAAGTATACATTTACTTTCTTATTTAATTTTATTCTTAATAATCCTTAGTGTTTTTTTCTAAACTTATTGGACATATTCTCACTCATTTATTTATGTCTCCCTCCACTAGAATATAGGCTCAATAAGGACAGGATTTCACCTGTTTTATTCATGGCTGCATTCCCAGTAGATAGAATATCACCTTGTGTCATTGGCTTATAAGTCATAGGAGGACCTGGATATAATTCTTGTTGCTTTGGAAGTAAACAGGGAATTTAAGGCTAGGTGTTATGGATGCTTGACACATACAAAGAGTCCTCCGGTCCTTATTTGTGGTGACTGAACTGTGGAAGAATATATGTGGGTGATATCTTCATTTTGTATAAATGCCCACATTCCTAACTTCATGCATTAGACAAAAATGCTAATTATCTTTATCTTTTCATCCTTAGCTCACATTGCAAGTTCCATTAATTTTTCTTCCCATTATAAATCTGAGGTATTATTCAATAGTTCTCGTTAACAATATGCTCTTTTCATTAAGTGTTGGTTCTGAGCGTTACCTGTTCTCAAGCTCTGGGAAGTCTCCTTTCTCTTATTTCAATCTTTTTTCATTAACTCTAAGTTTTACAAGCCTTTACAAAAAGTCTTTCCCTGACCTCGCTAGGGCTTTCAAAAGCTATTGAACTAATATCATCCAAATTCAATGTGCTGTTTGCTCCTTTTTGATCATTAATGAAGATGTAAAACAAGATCAGCTACCTAGTCTTTTGTCATATTTCTTGATTTGCCGCCCTCAGCCAGCCATCATACCAGTTATTAGAACTTATATCAAGTCCAATTTGGAAAGATGTCCTTTAAAAATGACTGATTTCAGCCTTGTTATTCCCAATGTTTGTTTTCTGTGTTCACCACTGTTAACCCAAAAGCTCAGAATGTTTTCTTGAGAAGAGAGAAACTCAGAAAAATATAAAATAGAATAAAACATTGCTGCACCTGCCTCCTAATGGCATTATTTTCTATGAAATAAAAAAATTAGATCTGACTGGAGTCAGGTAATTCTCTTCCTGACACATTGTTTTCTTAAAAAAAAAAAAAAAAAAAAGATCAAAAAATACACTACCCAGACTGGGGTGATATGGATAATATCAATCCAGTGAGAAGATTGAGGTAGCATGGATTTAACTCTTTGTATGTTTTCTTTGTTACTATTCTTGGTCTGTTGCATAAGAAACGGGTTTTTGCAAACCCTTCACGGAGGGGGATCTGGTTTCTAACTCCTTTGTAAATCTGCAGTGATCCACATGCAGCACAAATCAGAGCTCCTTCGGATCATTCTGACTGAATATCTTGCTGCAGTAATACTGCCACACATCTGGAACATGGATATATTTTAACGTAGTGACTCTCATCCCCAAGATATTTAGGTTATGTAAAGATCATCATCAAATTCAGAAAGCATAATGGCATTTAAGAAGGGGTAGGGACATTTTCTCCATCATATAATTGTATTCAAAACACTACTTTGTGAGCCTTCAGTACAATTATGATTGATAATCATCTCTACCACCTGAAGCTCTGAATGATCCTCAAATGTCCTTTGGCAATTTGTCATTAACTCAAATGGGCAGGACACCCCATCTCCACAGTCTCACACACCAAAGGGTTAATAATGCTTTCATTATTATTCATTTTATTTTATATTTTTTGTCTTTAAATTATAAGAGATAAGTATACATAATATCAATTTTGGTAAGAATACTACCTTTTGTCAAATAAAATAAGGGCAATAAGTTAGGGAGTCAAATACTTCACTGACACTTAAGAAAGGATTTGAGGTCTCATTTCCTCTTCCTCCCATCACTGCTATCTTGGTCAACTGGGACTCAAAAGAGTCTTAAATCGAAAATAAGAAAATGACCCAGAGAGGATACGTAAAGATGTTAGAGTGAAAGATTCAGATCAAGACTGTCCTCTCAGCTGTCCCACCTCTCCTTTCCTCCCTCCAAGACCAGTCCCCCTACTGCAGCCCCTTCTTATGGAGAGCACATATTCTCATTAATCCTAAGAGTTTGACAAGGGGAAAATATTATTATTTTCCCAAACCTCACACTCCCATGTGGTCCCACGCCCAGCACAATTCTTGAACAGCAATCACCAGATTCCCTTGTGTATATTCCCTTGGCGAATCCTTCTGGTTTTTTCATATCTCCCTTATGTATGGGTATACATGCCTAATACACAGTTCTATCCCAAGTAGGCTCAGCCTCTAGTAATCTATCGATATTTTAGAAATCTTCTTAATATTTGCAAGTAGCAAAATTATATTTCATTGTATTTTTATGTGTTTAATGTGGAAGCATTTAAAATAAACTAGTGTTTGTTATAATTCCTGATTTGGCATTTAAAAATTTTTATTATAAAATGTAATAGGGGCTTGAAATTCAACCTCTGGGAAGCCCAGTCTGTGCATTTCTATCATTTGATTCAAAATGGTATGTTGTACTGTTTGTTTTGTTTTGCTTTAATTTTTATTGGAGTATAGTTGGTTTACAATTGTTGTGTTAGTTTTAGGTGTACAGCAAAGTGAATCAGTTATACATATACACATATCCACTCTTTTTTAGATTCTTTTACTGCTTGTTTAAATGTAAGTGACCCACCACAGGCTGATGACTTTGGAGGCAGAGATTATTCCAGACTCATTTTTGCATCCTAGAAACTAGAGACAGAGTAGAACTTCAATATGGGTTTGAAATATAATAAATGATTGACCTGAAGGGGATGAATGGAGGAAAGAAGAGAAAGAAGGGATAATTGCCTAAAATGTCACCTGTGCTACATTAGATGCAGGAAATATAAAGATGAACAAGACAGAAGTCTCTCCCTCAAGGTCTCCTCCTTTTCCATCCAGAAGAGGGCCAGAGATGCAAACACATATGACTCAACATGAGAACTGTTTAATGGAGTCTGATGTAGGGACCAATCATAGCCAATAGGGAGCTCTCTGAAAAGTGCAGTCTTCCATGTTTAAGCACTCAATATCTGAATAAATGGATGAATAATTTAATGTACAAAAGTCAAGCAGACATAGTTTTAAACTCAGCTCTCCACTTTTCATATGCACGACAAACATCTCTATAAATAATAGTTAATGGTAGTTTACATAATAATAATAAAAATGAAAATAATACATGTTAAGATGATATGCACATCACCAAGGGCCAAATGAAAGCATAAGTTAAAGAGTCTTCTAGCTCAGTAGAATAAGTCATCTGGGAGAACTAAATACTTTTAAGATGTTCTAAGATTCTAATGGTCTTAAAAGATTGATTACATTTAAGGACATGAAAAAGGAAGACTTCAGAACATTACTGATGGGGGCCAAAAAAACCAATATGAACAAAAGTACAAAAACAGCAGGCATGAAATCTTCCCTGGCTTAATCAGTTTGTCCACACAGGAACAATTATTCCAATCTGATTCACTCTCCCTGCCAGCCTCAAAATACATTCCCACTGTCAGCAAAACTAAAAATGGACCTAAAATGCTTTAGACATACAATGCTGAGAAAGACTTCAGTCTTAGGATAGATTTTTTCTGACAACAATCTGCGTCCCTCAAGTTTCTAAGTGAAAGTGGGAAATGTTTAAGATCTGACCTCTTTGTTTGTCCATTCATTGCCACTTCCAAACCAAGGAAGACAGAACCTCTTTGGGCCACACATGTAAACACTCAGACATTTAAGAGGGATGTTATTTGGGTATACAATTCATTTGATGGCAGAAGCTCATAGGTGTTCTGAATTAGTTGTTTCTAAGCCTAACACCTCAAGTCAAAAGCAATTTTCCTCTGTTACTACCTCTATTTCTGACCGACTGGCTATAAATTAGAGGTTTCCACGACCCCTCTTTGGGTTCAATTAATTTGCTAGAGCAGCTCACAGAACTCAGAGAAAAATGTTACTTACTAGATCACAGGTTTATGATAAAAGGATGTAACTCAGGAACAGCCGGATGGGAGAGATGTAGAGGTCAAGGGATGGGGAAGGAGTGTGGAGCTTCCATGTCCTCTGAATGCATCACTCTCCCAGCACCTCCACATGTTCACCAAGCTGGAGCCTTCATTACACAGT
Source organism: Balaenoptera physalus (assembly GCF_965194825.1). Lineage (NCBI taxonomy): Eukaryota > Metazoa > Chordata > Mammalia > Artiodactyla > Balaenopteridae > Balaenoptera > Balaenoptera physalus. The sequence continues at coordinate 18,000,618 of NC_138883.1, forward strand.
CATGACTGAATAAATAATTGGCCATTGGCAATTGGTTCAACCTCCAGCCCCTTGCTCCTCCTCCAGAGGTCAGGGGGGTGGGACTGAAAGTTGCAACTTGCTAATCACATGGTTGGGTCTCCTGGCAACCACCTCTCATCTTCAGTTGGGGTCCCAAAGTCACCTCATTAACCTAACAAAAAGACATCTTCATGGCTCTTATCACTTAGGACATTCCAGGGATTTGGGGAGCTGTAAGCCATAAACTATGGACAAAGACCAAATATTTATGAGAAATATATTTTGGCCATCTGAAACACAAAATACATATTTTTTTTATAAATCACAATATTGCGCCCTTTTTTCAGTTTAGCTATCAGGGTTTCCATGGGAGTGGAGGTGGCCTTAAAGCACCTATCCTTAAACAATCTCTTGCTCTGATGTTAAATAGAGTAGCCTGTAAGAATCAATAATTATCAATGTGCCATAGTGCATTTTATAGCAAAATCATTTCCTTCTCCTAAAAGGAGCAATTTTATTTAAGGTGCACGACCAACAGCATGTAGTGGAATACAGGAGGATAGTAATGATATAAGGCAATCCCACTACCTTATGATTCTGTTTCATCTTTATTCCTATTTTCAATGCTCTAACTCTCTCTTTCTCTCTCTCTTTCTCTCTCTGTTTGTCTGTGTGCAAATCCTTCAACATTATATGCATGACTTTGAACAGAGGGACCCTCTAGTGGCTAACTTCTCCAGCAAAATCTGCGATCGCCCTTGCAAAACTGTTTACCGGCAAAGTTAAAAGAAGACAGGGGTGGTATTCAATTTTGTGAGTATTAGCAGAAAGCTGAAGTGAATTCTCCTGCTCTCTGACCATTCATGGTGTCCTTCCCTTATCTTTTACAGTACAACATTGAGAAACTCTTCAGTCGCTGTCCTTACTCTGAGTTGATGTGACAAAATGCAGCTTTAGGGAAAGACATACACACTCATCACCCAACTTCTCTCTACAAAGTGTTTCCTTTCTATTCTGTGCTGCCTCCAGAGAACAGATAGTGCCTGAGTAATAAATGAAGTGGGAGATTTAGTCATCAGACCTGAGAAAAATTCATGGTGTGAATCCTTGCCCTTGAGAGAATTTGCTGAGTAGCATTAGCCAAGCTATTTTCTGACTACTCTGGCTAAAGATCAAATAGAAACTAAATGTTTCAGAACCATCCAGACAGCTAACTCACGTTTAAGGCACGTTTCTTTTGTGAAATGTAAGTTTCACTGCAGTTCCCACTTCAGATTCAAAAACCTGATTTTTCTAGTATAACCTGGAAGGGGGGAGCTCTGAGATATAGTGGAGTAGCTTCATTACCCAGGCTTCTGTTTGCAGCCAGCATCCTAGAGAAAACGCATCTTAGATTTTAATGAGTTAATTAAATTTCATGCTTAACCCAGAGTGGCCCTTTAAAGAAAATTCTTGCTAAATTATTTGAGCAGCATTATTACAAGGAATCATGTCAAGACTCACCTGAAGGTAAAAAAGGTGGGAATTTGGGTATGGGGAAGAAAGAAATGTATCAGTTGTCTCTTTTTATTTTTCCAAAAGTAAAAGAAAACCTAATTCAAACTACTTTAAGCAAAGAAGGGAACATACTAACACGATTCACTTAAAACTGCGGGAGTTTACTGACAGGTGTTTTTATTACTGTTTCTTAGGCTTTGATGTAGAATCAATCCTTATAGGCTTAGCAGTAGATACAGAAAAATACAAATATCAAGATAGGATAATAAACATAATTTGTCTATTTATCAAAGAAATTGTTGCACATGATAAAGATTATAAGCTCAATATAATAAATGTAATTTGATTTAATATGCTTATAAATTAATTATACATAAAGGCTAAAATTAAAACTGTTACATTTATCATCTATTTGTATATTTATATATCTTTGTATGTCTTAATACTTACATATAGATACTTACATGTTAATAAATTAGTTACTACAGAGTATTACATGAGTATTGACCCAAAGAAGAAAACTACAATTTGGGTTGTCTTTCTGTAAAATGATTCAGTTATTTTGTGCCATAGTACAAAATAACTTTTTTTTCAATAAAAAATGCATTTTTATTGTCACAGTTAAAATAAAAATGTGCAGGAGTTAGAGTAGCTGCAGGCACAGCTGACTAAGGTGCTCAGAACTAGGTTTCTTTCCATCTTTTAGTTTCTCTCTCAGGGTAGAAAGGTGAGTGCTGTAGCTACAAAACTTAAAACCTCTCAGCTTCAAATCCAGCAACTTAGAGTATCTGTCTTTCAAAGGCCTCAGTAGGTCTCATAGTGTCTCGCTGTCCTGACAGGGTTGAATATCGACCTGTGACAGAAGAATATGAGATCCTGATTGGCCAGATCTGTGTTAGCTGGCACCACCTGACTGAGTAGGAACGAGAGGGTAAGACCCCAAATACAAATTGGAACTGACTTTATGGGGAAGTGGGGCAGATGCAGAGCACGAAGGTGAAGCAGGAATAAAGTGTTTCTCTGTAGCCCAGCCTGCACTTCAAATCAGTTATAACAAACCCACTCCTGGAGTCCCATACAGGATAAATCCAAGGGGAAACATGCCAAGACACATATTAATAAACTATCAAAATTGAATACAAAGAAAAAATATTAAAAGCAGCAAGGGAAAAGCAACAAATAACATACAAGGGAATCCCCATAAGGTAAATAGCTTTCTTTCAGCAGAAATTCTGCAAGCCAGAAGGGAGGGGCAGGACATATTTAAAGTGATGAAAGGGAAAAACCTACAACCAAGATTACTCTATCCAGCAAGGATCTAATTCAGATTCAACAGAGAATTTAAAGTGTTTACGGAAAAGCAAAAGTTAAGAGAATTCAGCACCACCAAACCAGCTTTACAACAAATGCTAAAGGAACTTCTCTAGGCAGGAAACACAAGAGAAGGAAAAGACCTACAATAACAAAACCAAAACAATTAAGAAAATGGTAGTAGGAACATACATATTGGTAACTACCTTAGGTGTAAATGGATTAAATCCTCCAACCAAAAGGCATAGACTGGCTGAATGGATACAAAAACAAGACCCATATATTGCTGTCTACAAGAGACCCACTACAGACCTAGGGACACATACAGACTGAAAATGAGGGGATGGAAGAAGATGTTCCATGAAAATGGAAATCAAAATAAAGCTGGAGTAGCAATTCTCAAATCAGACAAAATAGACATTAAAATAAAGATGATTACAAGAGACAAAGAAGGACACTACATAATGATCAAGGGATCAAATCAAGAAGAAGTTATAACAATTGTAAATATTTATGCACCCAACATCGGAGCACCTCAATATCTAAGGCAAATGCTAACATCAATAAAAGGGAAAATTGACAGTAACACTAGGTGACTTTAACACCCCACTTTCACCAATGGACAGATCATCCAAAATGAAAATAAATAAGGAAACACAAGCTTTAAATGATATATTAAACAAGATGGACTTAATTGATATTTATAGGACATTCCATCCAAAAACAACAGAATACACTTTCTTCTCAAGTGCTCATACAACATTTTCCAGGATAGATCATATCTTGGGTCACAAATCAAGCCTTGGGAAATTTAAGAAAATTGAAACTGTATCAAGTATCTTTTCTGACCACACTGTTATGAGACTACATATCAGTTACAGGAAAAAATCTGTAACAAATACAAACACATGGAGGGTAAACAATACACTACTAAATAACCAAGAGATCACTGAAGAAATCAAAGAGGAAATCATAAAATACCTAGAAGCAAATGACAATGAAAACACAACCACCCAAAACCTATGGGATGCAGCAAAAGCAGTTCTAAAACAGAAGTATATATATAACAATACAATCCTACCTCAAGAAACAAGACACATCTCAAATAAACAACCTAACCTTACACATAAAACAATTAGAGAAAGAAGAACAAAAAAAAAACCCCAAAGTCAGCAGAAGGAAAGAAATCAGAAAGATCAGGTCAGAAATCAATGAAAAAGGAATGAAGGAAATAATAGCAAAGATCAAGAAAACTAAAAGCTGGTTCTTTTAGCAGATAAACAAAATTGATAAACAATTAACCAGACTCACCAAGAAAAAAGGAGAAGACTCAAATCAATAGAATTAGAAATGAAAAAAGAGAAGTAACAACTGACACTGCAGAAATACAAAAGATTATGAAACATTACTGCAAGCAACTATATGCCAATAAAATGGACAACCTGGAAGAGATGGACAAATTATTAGAAAAGCACAACCTTCCATGACTGAACCAGGAAGAAATAGAAAATATAAACAGATCAATCACAAACACTGAAATTGAAACTGTAATTAAAAATCTTCCAACAAGCAAAAGCCCAGGACTAGATGGCCTCACAGGCGAATTCTATCAAACATTTAGAGAAGAGCTAACACCTATCCTTCTCAAACTCTTCCAAAATATAGGAGAAGGAGGAACACTCCCAAACTCATTCTATGAGGCCACCATCATCCTGACACCAAAACCAGACAAAGATGTCACAAAGAAAGAAAACTACAGGCTAGTATCACTGATGACCATAGATGCAAAAATCCTCAACAAAATCCTAGCAAACAGAATCCAAGAGCACATTAAAACGATCATACACCATGATCAAGTGGGTTTATCCCAGGAATGCAAGATCCTTCAATATACACAAATCCATCAAGGTGATACACCATATTAACAAATTGAAGGAGAAAAACCATATGAGCATCTAAATAGATGCAGAAAAAGCTTTCAACAAAATTCAACACTCATTTATGATAAAAACCCTTCAGAAAGTAAGCATAGAGGGAACTTACCTCAACATAAAAAAGGCTATATATGACAAACCCACAGCCAACATCATTCTCAATGGTGAAAAACTGAAACCATTTCCACTAAGATCAGGGACAAGGCAAGGTTGCCCACTCTCACCACTCTTACTCAACATAGTTTTGGAAGTTTTAGCCACAGCAGCCAGGGAAGAAAAAGAAATAAAAGGAATTCAAATTGGAAAAGAAGAAGTAAAACTGTAACTGTTTGCAGATGACATGATACTATACATAGAGAATTCTAAAGATGCTACCAGAAAACTAGTAGAGCTAATCAATGAATTTGGTAAAGTAGCAGGATACAAAATTAATGCACAGAAATCCCTTGCATTAATATATACACTAATGACGAAAAATCTGAAAGAGAAAATAAGGAAAAACTCCCATTTAACTCTGTAACAAAAAGAGTAAAATACCTAGGAATAAACCTACCTAACGAGACAAAAGACCTGTATGCAGAAAACTATAAGACACGGATGAAAGAAATTAAAGATGATACAAAGAGATGGAGAGATATACCATGTTCTTGGATTGGAAGAATCAACATTGAGAAAATGACTATACTACCCAAAGCAATCTACAGATTCAATGCAATCCCTATCAAACTACCAATGGCATTTTTCACAGAACTAGAACAAAAAATTTCACAATTTGTATGGAAACACAAAACACCCCGAATAGCCAAAGCAATCTTCAGAAAGAAAAACGGAGCTGGAGGAGTCAGGATCCTGCACTTCAGACTATACTACAAAGCTACAGTAATCAAGACAGTATGGTACTGGAACAAAAACAGAAATATAGATCAATGGAACAGGATAGAAAGCCCAGCTATAAACCCATGCACACATGGTCACCTTATCTTTGATAAAGAAGGCAAGAATATACAATGGAGAAAAGACAGCCTCTTCAATAAATGATGCTGGGAAAACTGGACAGCTACATGTAAAAGAATGAAATTAGAACACTTCCTAACACCATACACAAAAATAAAATCAAAATAGATTAGAGGCCTAAATGTAAGGGCAGACACTATAAAACTCTTAGGCGAAAACATAGAACACTCTATGACATAAATCACAGCAAGATCCTTTTTGATCCACCTCGTAGAGAAAGGGAAATAAAATAAAAAATAAACAAATGGAACCTAATGAAGCTTAAAAGCTTTTGCACAGCAAAGAAAGCCTTAAACAAGATGAAAAGAGAACCCTCAGACTGGGAGAAAATATTTGCCAACGAAGCAAATGACAAAGGATTAATCTCCAAAATATACAAGCAGCTCATGCAGCTCAATAACAAAAAAACAAACAACCCAATCCAATAATGGGCAGAAGACCTAAATAAATATTTCTCCAAAGAAGATATACAGACTGCCAACAAACACATGAAAGGATGCTCAACATCACTAATCATTAGAGAAATGCAAATCAAAACTACAATGGGGTATCACCTTACCTGGGCCACAATGGCCATCATCAAAAAATCTACAAACAATAAATGTTGGAGAGGGTGTGGAGAAAAGGGTACCCTCTTGCACTGTTGGTGGGAATGTAAATTGATACAGCCACTATGAAGAACAGTATGGAGGTTCCTTAAAAAACTAAAAATAGAACTCCCATATGACCCAGCAATCCCACTACTGGGCATATACCTTGAGGAAACCATAATTCAAAAAGAGTCATGTACCACAATGTTCATTGCAGCTCTATTTCCATAGCCAGGACATGGAAGCAAACTAAGTGTCCATCGACAGATGAATGGATAAAGAAGATGTGGCACATATATACAATGGAATATTACTCAGTCAAAAAAGAAACGAAATTGAGTTATTTGTAGTGAGGTGGATGAACTTGGAGACTGTCATACAGAGTGAAGCAAGTCAGAAAGAGAAAAACAAATATCGTATGCTAACACATATATATGGAATCTAAAAGAAAAAAGGTTCTGAAGAACCTAGGGGCAGGACAGGAATAAAGATGCAGATGTAGAGAATGGACTTGAGGACATGAGGAGGGTGAAGGGTAAGCTGGGATGAAGTGAGAGAGTGGAATGGACATATATCCACTACTAAATGTACAATAGATAGCTAGTGGGAAGCAGCCGCATAGCACAGGGAGATCAGCTCGGTGTTTCCTGTCCACTTAGAAGGGTGGGATAGGGTGGGTGGGAGGGAGACACAAGAGAGAGGAGATATGGGGATATATGTATATGTATAGCTGATTCACTTTGTTATACCGCAGAAACTAACACACCATTGTAAAGCAATTATACTCCAATAAAGATGTTAAAAAAACAAAACAAAACCCACTCCTGGGGGTTGGATCCAGGTCATCAATATTTTCTGAATCCCCCCCATATGATTCCAATATTCAGGCAATACTGAAAAATATTGCTTCAGAGGCATCCAAGGCCCCTTTCTCCAGAAGACTTCTGTCTACCAAAGTCCTTGCATTTCTTCCATTACTCACTCCTCTGAGCAGTCTTTATAGAAGATTCATTTGCCTTTGCTAAGTACATTACACATATTACGTTATTTAACCCTCACAATAACACTATGAGGTTTCTAGCATGGTTCTTTCCCTTATGCAATCAGGTAACTGAGACTCAGAGAGAGTACATTGTTTATGTAACATCAGACAGCTTTAGTTGGTGGAGACAGATATGGAAACCAAGTATGATTGACTGGGTGGCTATTTCCTTAATGATTATATTCACTGCTACAATTTCTGTGTATGAGGGTCAGAGCATACGAACCACACCTGAAACCAAAGTGTCATTTCCAATTCTGATTCTATTTAGTGTTGTCATTTCCCTTCCTGCCCTCTAGCTCTTCATTCTGATCTGTGCTATGTTACATCCACAAGTTGTACCTAAAATATAACTCCATTGAGCTATCGATTCCTTCACTGTGGACTCCTTCTCAGGTCCCCTTCATCTCCATACTCAGTCTCTGTTTCCTTCTATGCCTTCATTTTCAAACTCTTAAATTGCCTTTTTTGACAAATAAATGCCTCTACACTTTTTAACTTTCCTTAAATCACTTATTTCAAGTATATGCTACTTTGGATGGAATTTTATATCTGTTAGACAAGTTTCGTGACACTAAGCAAATTGCTTAGCCTCTCTGAGACCTACTTTCCTAGTAAGTTGAACAGTTACAAAATTTCTTACCTTTTGATTGTGTAGATTCAGAAAGTTCTAGGTAAAGGGTCTGGTATAGTGTCCTTACACAGTAGGGAGTCAAAAATGGCAACTTTGATTATCGGTCCCTACCTCCAAAACTTCTTCAACTCTCGATTATAGAAAATGTGAACAAATGAAAGTGTACCTTAAACATAACAACAGTAACAGCATATTTAATGGTGAGATGTTGAAAACATTCCCAGTGAGGTTGGGAAGCCCTGCTTCATTTAATATTGTACTGGAGGTCCTTGATAATAAGAGAAGAAAAAGAATAAAAGGTAACAAGATTATAAATGAACATATAAAATTACTATTATTTGCTATGGGCATGATTGTGTATGTAGAGAACCAGAAACCATCAACAGATAAAATATTAGAATTAGAATTATTTTAACAAACTTTCTTTTTAGTAAAGAGTTAGATTTACATAAAAAGGTGAAGATAGTATAGAGTTCCTGTATACTGTAACACGTGGCTTCATCCATTATTAACATCTTATATTATTGATATATTTGTCATAAAGAACCAATATTGATATATTATATTGAACTATAGTCAATACTTTATTCCTTTTTTTTCAGTTTTTCTCTAATATCTTTTCTCTGTTCTAGGATCCCACCCAGGATACCACATTACATTTAATAGTCATGTCTCCTTAAGCTCCTCTTGGTTGTGACAGTTTCTCAGCATTTTTTATTTATTACCTTGATAGTTTTGAGAAATATTGGTCAAGTAATTTGTAGAACGTCCCTTAATTGGCATTTATCTGATGTTTTTCTCATGATTAGACTGGCATAATATGTTTGGGAGAGAACGATCACAGAGGTAAACTCATTCTTATCACGTCATATCAAGGGTACAGACTATCAACATAACATATCGTTGTTGTTAACCTTGATCAGCTGTCTTGAGACAGTGTTTGTCAGACTTAGACATAGTAAAGTTACCTTTTTTTTTTTTTTTTCCCCCTCCTCTCCATACTATACTCTTTGGAAGAAAATCACTATGTGCAGCCCACACTTAAGGAGTCAGGGATTAAGCTCCACCTACTTATGGGTGGATATTTACATAAATTATTTGGGATTCTCTGCATAAGAGATTTGTCTATTCTTGCATACTTATTTACTTAATCATTCATGTCGGTATGGACTTATAATTATTTATTTTACTATTTAGGTTACAATCCAATACTAATTATTTATTTTGTTGCTCAAAGTCGTCAGGGTTGGCCACTAGGAGCTCTTTCAATTGGTTCTTGTATTCTTTTAATTTATCCTTATCATTGTGGCTTTTTTTTTGTTTGTTTGCTTGATTGGTTGGTTTTGCATTTTGTTTGTTTATTTAAGTACTTTCTTATTTTCTGGCATTACAAGCTGTTGGAAGCTCATCATGTGTATTTTTTGCCCCAATCTTAGAATGTGCCATTTCTCCAAGGAGCTCTGGTTCCTTTTATTTGATAATGGTATTTGAAACTAAAGTCTGAGCACTAGGTGTGCTGATTGCTACTGGGGTTCCATTGCTTCTAGACCCTAAAATGTATATCCACACATATCAATAAATATTTCTGTATGTAGCCATCTGTATCTGTTTTAAGCTAAACATATGTTCATACTGATGTCTCCAACTCTAATCCATTTACCTCATGTATCAGTCTAGCCTACTCCCCTATCTGTAACCTCCCACTCCACAGAGAGAAAACTAGCTCCCACCATCTGTCATCCATTTATTAATTGTTCAAGTCCACTATGCATATATATATATATATATATATATATATATATATAGTACTTTCAGAGTTGTTAATTCATACCCCAGTAGGAAACAACTTTATTAACTGGAGTACAGTGTTTATACATAGTTCTTTCTTCCTTCAGTTTTACAGACTCAACTTATTTTCAAAGTTACAGTACCATATCCTTCTACCCCATACAGTGAGGTTCTTAAATGTATTTTTAATATATTCAGATTCTTTAATGCATTTTGCATTATATTCTGGGATCCCTCAAATTCCTAAATGATTTTTCCAGTTCACATTCATTAGGATTTACTTTTTGTGTTGTAAAGTTCTATGAGTGTTTAATGTGTTGTATTCACCATTATAGTATCATAAAGAATAGTTTCGGGCTTCCCTGGTGGCGCAGTGGTTGAGAATCTGCCTGCCAATGCAGGGGACACGGGTTCGAGCCCTGGTCTGGGAGGATTCCACATGTCGCAGAGCGGCTGGGCCCGTGAGCCACAACTACTGAGCCTGCGTGTCTGGAACCTGTGCTCCGCAACAAGAGAGGTTGCGATAGTGAGAGGCCCGCGTACCGCGATGAAGAGTGGCCCCCACTTGCCACAACTAGAGAAAGTCCTCACACAGAAACGAAGAGCCAACACAGCCATTAATTAATTAATTAATTAATTAAAAAATAATAATAATCTGTTAAAAAATAAATAAAGAAAGAATAGTTTCACCAACATTAGAATTCCCTGTGCCTCATCTATTCAAGCTTCCTCCCAAGCTTCAATCAAACCACTGGCAAGCACTGATTTTTTTACTGCCTCTATAGTTTTGCTTTTTAAAGAAAGTCATGTAATCTGAATCATTCAGTTAGTAGTTTTTTTTTGACTAGCTTCTTTTACTTTACAATATACGTTTAAGATTCATCTGTTTCATGGCTTGATAGCTCATTTCTTTTTGTCATTAAGTAACATTCCATTGTATGGATGAACCACTGTTTATCCATTCACTTATTGAAGGATACCTTGTTTGCATTCAATTTTTGATGCTTTATGAATAAATCTGCTGTAAATATTCATGTGCAGGTATTTATGTGGACCTAAGTTTTCAAATAAATGCAGTAAATGCCGATAATCACAATCACTTGATTGTATAGTATATTTAGCTTTGTAAGAAACTGCCAAACTATCTGTCAAAGTGGCTGTGCCATTCTTCATTCCCACCAACGAGTGAGAGTTCCTATTGCTTCACACACCAGCTAGCAATTGGTACTGTCAGTTTTCAAATTTTAGCCATTCTATCAGAATGTCTTGGTATCGTGGTGTTGTTTTAATTCCTTAATGACAAATGATGTTGAACACCTTTTCAAATGTTTATTTGCCATCTTTTGTTTATATTCTATCTTCTTTTGTGAAATATTTATTCAGATATTTTATCCATTTTTCTGAGTTGTTTATTTTCTTATTGTTGAGTTTTAAGAGTTCTTTGACTATTTTTGATACAAGTCCTCTATCAGATATCTATTTTTCAAATATTTTCTGCCATTCTGGGCTTGGATTTTTTTTCACTTAACTGTGTCTATCCACTTCACCCTATCATGCACTATTTTCTGTGTAATTATTTCTGCACTTGAATCTTGGTCATCTTTAATGAATTAGCAAATCAAAAAACTGAAGAGATGATTTTGTTTTACTATCTACAACAATCCTCTTACGTTTTTGTCCAGTTTTCCCCCACATATATTATGAAATGCTTTTACCTATCTCATAATACCCTGAATAAAAATACTGACTCCAAGCTATTAATTTTTCATTGTCTTTGCTGTGTGCCTTTGGCCTGCTATGATGTTACAAGTGAGTTGTTCATTTGATTGTGGCAACTTAGTTTCAAAGGCTCTATAGACTCTTTTTTTCTAATGAAAATGCTACAGCTAAGTATCACTCGTAAAATATTATCATCACACATCCAACCATGGAGCAAGTCATTCTTCAGACTGACATGAAGAACAAAGTTCAGAAAAGAAGAGTTACCACAAATACTGTGAGAAACAGAACAGTTCAGCATAGACTTTCACTGAATAAATTACAAGGTTTCGTGGCTTGTCATCACTGGAGATTACTTTGGGAAAGCACTTCAGTTTTAAGGGTGTGGTCTGTTTTTATTCTTTAAACCATTATTTTTTTCTATGCAATTCAATTTCCAATCAACCATTGAATATGACTGATCCTAGCTCCAGCAGCTGTGTCATGCATTATTATCATCTTGTTTCTATTTACTGAGTGTTTGTGAGGAATATTTAAGATGATCCAAATAAGAGTCCTGTAAGAAGAGGGTGTTGTTGTCCCCATGCTAGAGATGGCAAAATTGAGGCTGAGGACTTAAATGACTTGGAAATGGTCGCACAGTTCCAAGTGGTTGGAGACATTCAAGCCTCAATTTCTCAGATTCTAATGTTTTGCTGTTTTAACATGTCGGCCAGTCTCTCCTTGTGCATCAGGTTGTGGACAGATGCCTCGGTGGTCTTGAATCCCACTAAAAGAGCAGGTTGGCCCCTCCCTATAGCTGTTAATATGGTGAAAGGAACAAAATACAGATTAAAGTATCCCAGTATTGTCCAATAGAAGAGTAGGGATGGAGGGCAGGGGGCAAGAAGAACAGGAAAGAGAAGAGAAAAAGAACGAAAACGAAAGTGTCAAAGATGCATAGAATGTAATTTATGGTCAACTTATTTGGGAAGTAAATCTGAGATAGAAGAAAGAAGTCTTGTTTGTTTCCGCTTACTAGAAAAGCTATTAAACAGACAAAGTTTATTTTGAGCTTTGACCTTAAATCTCTTTTCTTGTCCTCCTTATGCATATTTTACACATACTGCTTCATTAGGTACGTATGGAAGTGCTTTTTTTTAAAGCAAATATAAATGCCTTTCTCCTGCATGGGAAAATGCTATTTGGTAGTAACTCTATCTTGTCTGGTTTAGAATAGATGCTTTTTTGAAAATGCTGTACACTTAAGGTGCAGACTTCATATTAAGGCTTTTTTTTTTTTGCCTCTTCAAATGTGCTCCTACCCCTTCTACCTTCCCAAGATATCTCTGAGTGTGAGGAATTCAGTTGCACATGCTGGTCAGCTGTTCTCCAGAGAGGAACCAGGCAGAACAGCCTACAGATGACATCCACGCTAAAATACATGGTCCCTTTACAGTATAGCCTCTGGTCATGAGGCATGCCTGCCTTTCCCTGAATTATGGCTTATTCAGACCCAGAGATATGCTTGGTACTTTGTCACCCCCCCCACCAATTTCTGGATCTCCCCCATGGTGCATCCAGGCCGTAGGAACCTGTAGTGCTCTCTAGCAGATCTATCTGGGCCTCCTTCCACAATGCTTCTCCTTCATCCGCTCTCACTGTAATGGTCATGGCACCATGCCAAAAGTGGGACTTCTTTAGAAAGCTTCCAATCTCCACAAAAGAGGAGGTGAGACATTAAACTTGAGCTTCTTACATCTTCCCAAACCTATCTGGGAGTTTCTACATGCTCCTCTCCTCTTCTACCGTAAAGATGTTCAGCATAAAGGAGACAGTAGGAAAACTCACATCTCTCCTCCAGCTATGCTCTGTCCTCTTTTTTTTTTTTTTTTTAAAGTGCAAATAGATTATTTTTTAATTCATTTATTTATTTATGGCTGTGTTGGGTCTTCATTTCTGTGCGAGGGCTTTCTCTAGTTGTGGCAAGCGGGGGCCACTCTTCATCGCGGTGTGCGGGCCTCTCACTATCGCGGCCTCTCTTGTTGCGGACCACAGGCTCCAGACGCGCAGGCTCAGTAGTTGTGGCTCACGGGCCTAGTTGCTCCGCGGCATGTGGGATCTTCCCAGACCAGGGCTTGAACCCGTGTCCCCTGCATTGGCAGGCAGATTCTCAACCACTGCGCCACCAGGGAAGCCTGCTCTGTCCTCTTTTGAACCTGAACTTTCTCACCCTATCCTCCACCACCACTGGGAGTTTTCTCTATTTCCTATGGTAAATTCCCCCATGCCATATCATCCTTTTTTCCATTTGCCCTCACCTCTCTCTGGGGCAAATAACAGGAAAGGCTGCAGGAAATGAAGTAAGATTATTCAAAAAGATAAAATGGTTAAGTGTTTCAAGACAATTATTCTTGTTGGAATTCAATGGACCATAATATCAATTGTTCTTTGACTGTTATTATCAGATTCCAACTTTCCTTTATATCATGTTTTAAGTTCCCATAATTTCATGGTGGAAGATGTTGAAGAACTTCCACATAAGGAGATATTCAAGAACAGATCGAGGGCACTTCATAAACATAGACTTTGCTAAACAATCTTGTAATCCTCTCCTACAAACACAAAACACAGAAACCATGTGACGCTCCAACAAATTCCCATAGTATTGGTTGCCTCTCTTATATCACTGATCACATTTTTAATTGTCCTTTGATAATCTTGGTGAGGCCTTTTTGAAATCAGAGAGAAATTTAGTGTGGCTGGACCAGAAGGTCAACTGGCAAGAGATGCAAAGCGGCTAGTTTTAAGAAATCTGCAACCTGATGCAATCACCACTTTCTTGGAGGCTTCCAACAGCTAATTCTGAACACTTTCTTCCAACCTGCTTTGGATTCTGCATCCTGTTTGATCTGAAATTTCCTGCATTTGGATCCCATAATTACCTTGTCTCATTTCTTGATCCTGACTCTTGATTTTCCTCTTACTATGGACCTTTGTCTTTCCCTTGAGTATAGTTTGGATTCTTCCTCTGACTGAGACTCTTCTGTCTTTTGTAAACCTGCTACCAAATCAGGTTCATTGCCGGCACCTTCTCCCAGTGCTCAGCCCTCTTGCTTCATGTTCCAACTATTTTCCTTTACCCTGTTACCCAGGTAGAAAGTGCTATACTGTTTTCCTTTCTCATCTTCCCCTCTCAGTAATCTCTTAATATTTCTCTTCTTTCTTTCCCGTATCATAAATCTCTGTAGACACACATCAAAACTATATGAACAAAAAAATCATGAATTTTCATTTGTATAACATTCAACCTTCCATTTACTTTCTACCCTTTAAGTTTTATTTTTCAGTTGGCAAGGAATATCATGCTAATTGTAGCAAAGGGTATTAGTTTGGGAAACATGCTCAATGCAAAAATGCATTACTTTTATACTGCACTACTTTATTGCACACTTTCCAAATGTAAAGAAAATGTATAATAAAAAGTAATGCATCAGAAGAAAACCTCTTTGAGAAAATTACATAGATTGAACTCTGATTCCGCTTCTGTCTTATGCAAGATGCTGCTCCCATGAACTGATCAAAGAAAGCAGTGATTCATTTCAGGGAAGGAAGATTCACCAAAACCCAAGTGGAAAACTTGATTGTCCAAAATATGCTGTCTACAAACTGGTGACATGTACAGTGGCAGGTTCATAGTTCCACGAAGAATATTTCTGCCTCAAAGGCCACACTTTTTCTTTTCACTATTTACAACTTACTGTGGCATTATTTTATGAAGTAGTGTGATGTTGTTTTATTAATCCATTATATTTTATATCAGAGTCAATAAAAATTTTGACAAACAGTTCTTTACAGAAAGTTAATATGTTGCTATACAAGTCTTTAAATATGATTCATCTGGGAGTGAAAGAATTAAGGGTTACATCAGAACAGACATTCCGGAATAACAAAAAATAATAAATTACATATTATTAAAGTTACCATAAAAAAATAAAAATATGTATTATTGAGCCTAGGAAGAATATGATAAGTAATGCTTTAGAGTACTGTTATCGCTTAATATTCTAACATATAAGGAAGTTGTTGCTTTTAGTCATGGAAAATCTCTTGCCTCATTTCAGGACATATAGCCCTTCAAATAAAGAGGAACCACTGAAGAAGTATTATTACTAGATCTATCTCTTCGAAAGAATGAGTCTGCAGTTATTAACTGAGGAATCTGAAAAACAGTCTTTCATAAATAAAGCCACGTTAAACATTCTATGATTTTAAATGGGTCAATAAGTACAATTTTTGAAGTCTCATAATTAAAACATGATTTTATTACTATAAAGAAACAGTTTTCTCTTACAAAGAAAGTAGGTAAAGATACACATCTCTTAGAAGCAAATAAAGTTAGATGTTCATAAGATATAAACTAATCATGAATCCTTTTTATTATGTTTGCAGCAGGAATTGGACTTCAAACTCATACAATACAAACACAGCTCTTTTTTCCACTATTATTTCCAATGGACTTATGTGAAGTTTCTTTCTGACTCCTGAAGTTGTCTACCTCACTAGACTGATGTCATGTAAATACAACTATAAACTATTACTCAACTGGACAAGAAATAGTCTTTTCATTGTGAGATAGTAAATATTCACTCCTCCATGGGTATGTGCAAATGTGAAAAGCAAAACAGGAAGTAACCTCTGGTACTACTTTGAATCATCACAGTGCTGAGCATAAATTTTCTTGGCCTTTCCCCTGAGTTTCAAAGTAAATACATTTCAATAACCATTGAAAAGCAGATAGGCAGAGACTCAGTAAAATGTCAAAATGCCTTGGAGATTGTCCAAGCAGAAGTCTGTCAATGATGGGAGTGATGAATGCAAGGTAAAAAAATACAAAAAAACTAAGACATAGGTTTATGACCTACTTTGATATTTCAAAGCACTTGATAGATTTCTCCTTGTATCTTTCTGTATTTTTCCCAATAATCTAGAGAGTCAAACAATTACATCATTGTGTCAGGGGAGAATATAATGTTACAGAGAAATATTAAATGTGTGAACTACTACCTTTTCAAGTGAAGGAATCAGACAATTGGATCTGGATCTTAATAGTTCCAAGAAAATGTTCAGCCAGTTATAGTTATTAGTAACTTGCCATGTACTAAATGGTTCATTAATAATGTGTATTTCTATTTTGGCAGGAGATAAATAAATATCACAGGCATAATTCATTTGGAATCTTTCTAGGCAAATGTAAGTATTATCAAGCAGCCTCTGGTATTTCACAACCATTAGTTCCTACCAGTTCTACCTATCCAAACCCACCTTAATCTAAAAGCCAAGAAATTTATTATAAGGATCAAAGCTCAACAATAATTATAGGAATTTTTGCATATAGAGGAATACAAAAATATCCACACCCAGAAAGGTAAAATTCATGTCAGGCATCCAATCTAAAATTACCAGACATACACAGAAGCAAGAATACATGATATGTATTGAGAAGGAATACCAGTTAACTGAAAGAGACCCAAATAGACATAGATATTAAAATTAGAAAACAAGGCCATTTGGATTATTATTATAATTGTATTTCACATGTTCAATGAATTAAGTAGTGACTTGGAAGAAATAAAAAGACTGTAAATGAACTTCTAGAAATGAAAATTTCAATTTTTGAGATGAAAAATACACCTGATAGGATTAAAGGCAGATTAGACTGTGCAGAAGAAAAGATTCATAAACTTTAAGACATAGCAAAAGAAACTATCCAAAATTAAAAACAGAGATATAATCAAATAAAAATAAAAAGAGCATCAGGGAGCTTGTAGGACAACTTTAAGAATCCTAATATATGTGGAATTAGAATCGTCAAAGGAGGGAACAGAAAAAATTTGAAGAAATAGTGGCCAACATTTTTCCAAATTGATGAACACTAATAAATCCATAGATCCAAGAAGTTCACAAAACCCAAAAGACAAGAAACTTATACTAAGGCACGTTGTAATTAAATTGCTCAAAACCAGTAATAAACAGAAAATCTTAAAAGCAGCCAGGGGTGGAAAAGCACACTACTTTCAAAGGAAAAAAAAAACCAAAAGCTTGACAGCATTTTATTATCAGAAAAAAAAAAATGAGTGATAAAAAAGAGTGGAGCAACATCTTTTAAGTACAGAAAGAAAACCCTGTCAACCTAGCATTTTATCTCCAGCAAAAATATCTTTCAAAAGAAAAGTCAAAATAAAGACTTATAGACATGCAAAAGCAGAAATAGTTTATCAGCACCAGACCTGTACTACTGGACATGATGAACAAAGCCCTTCAAAGCAGAAGGAAACTACCAAGTGAAACCATGGTTGGAGATATGAATGAAGACCACTAGACATGCTAAATAAATAAGATACTCTCCTTTATTTAAATTGAATTAATATTGATATTATTATTTAATATTAAGTAGATATTATCTATAAATGTCTTGTATGTTTAATCTAATATTGGCATCTGCTTCTCGTAGAACCTGGACTAACACAATGACTAAAGCCATATATGCTTTGTGTCAAATATAAGCCCTAGGACAGTGGTTAAATGTATTTCAGAGTTCATTTATTCAATTTGTGACTCCAATAAACCAGTTCAGTCACAAGCTGATATCCAAGAAATGGACTGCCACACCTTCATACTTTGCCTCTTTTCCCTTTATCCTGTGGGCAATACTGAAACTTTGAGAGCTCTTTTGGCTTTATTTTTTATTGTGTTTTAACAGAAGAGTAACATTATAGAATTTTTCTGTAGAGGGTTTAGATCAGGAAGGGATCTAAATGGAAATAAAAGGAGGAGAAAGAAGACCATGATAATTTTCTAGAGAGAACATACAGCTGCTGTCAGGATAGGGAGTAAGAGGTAGATATGAGAGATATTGTAAAGATAGAGTCATCTGAACTTGGCAACTGGGTGTCTATGCAGAACAAGATTTTAGATTAATCCTTTTTTGTGGAAGTACTTCAAATATAGAGTACATTCATTCTTATGTTCTCAAACTGAGTATATTGAACAAAATTTGCACTTTCCTTGGCTGGAAATGCAATATATTTAAATGATCATTTCAGGGGCTCTGATCTTTTAAAATTTTCTACCTTTGTATAATTTATTAAAGATTTTTTTCCTTTCACTTATTTTCAGCTACATCATACTGCTGCTAGATAATTACAGACTACAAGTAAAATAAGAGACAATAATGTATAACAAGGAAAAATGAAAACACATCCATGCAAAAAAAAGAAAGTGTACATTAATGATCACAGCAGCATTGCTCATAATAGCCAAAAAGTGGAAATGACTCAAATGTCCATCAACTATTGGATAGATAAATGAAACATGGTATATCCATATAATTGAATACTATTTGGAAATAAAAAGGAATAAATTACAGCATGGATGAACCTTGAAAATGTTATGCTAAGTATGATCACATATTTTATGATTTCATTTATGTGAAATGTCTACAATAGGCAAATATATAGATAGAAAGTAAGTTAGTGATTGCCAAGGGCTGGGGGGGAGGAAATGGTAGAGTTGGATAGAAATGGGAAGGGAGTAACTGTTAACGTGTGCAGGGTGTTTTTAGGGGTGATGAAAATTTATTGTAATGATGGTTACATCTATATGATTATACTAACACCATCATATTTTATACTTTAAATTAATGAATTATATTTGATTATATCTCAGTAAATCTTCTTTTTTTAAGATTTTCTTTTTGATGTGGACCATTGTTAAAGTCTTTATCGAATTTTTTACAACATTGTCCCCGTTTTTTGTTTTGGTTTTCTGGCCACGAGGCACGTGGGGTCCCAGATCCCCAACCTGGGATCGAAGCCGCAACCCATGCATTGGAAGGTGAAGGCTCAACCACTGGACCGCCAGGGAAGTCCCCTTCAATAAAGATTTAAGTAAAAATGTAGTCAGTAGCATTGTGAGAATAGATCCCTCAAGACTGAAACTATAAAGTTAAAGGAATCTATGAATGTCCTCTTTACAGAATATTACATAAATTGTTAATATAGTGTGTGTGTAAAGAATATTTATTAACTTTACTTAAGTCCAATCTAATAATAAGTCAGATTTTACTTAATACATCTCCCCTTGAAGCTGATCTCCATGTTGTGAGACAAACCCACCCCATGGATTATTTTCTTATCAGTCATCCATGAGACTCCCAATTCCTTTACTTTAATGTTTCTTATAAAACTCAATCAAGGAGACAAATAAAACTCATGACTTAACATGTCTTAATGCCCTAAAGATTTTTAGTCTTCAACAGGAAGATACTCACTGCAACCATTCTTTCCTGTCTATGGAGAACTAGATCCACTCATTATAAGAATGGCTACTTACTGTAGTAAGTCATCTACCTAGGAAAAAAGTTACTTATCTGAGCTCAGTGTTGATCTAAATGTTAGAGGCAAAACCTAGAAAAACATGTTATATTTCCAATCATCTGGTTATTCTGTGATCTTTGAAATTTTTGTATAAATACCAATTTTATTAATAAATCATAACTTTCTTAATAAATAATTTGACTAAATACATTTTATTCAACAATCTTTAGATTGTTTAAGTTTTCATTGCACATGTTTCCATCTAAGAACCAGAGAACTTTTTTGCATGGGGTTAAATTTTAAAATAATAAATTTAGTTCACAGGGTTTGTTCTATAAAATAACTTCACTAAAGACAGCATTGTAAAATCTCAATGTGAAGCTATAAAACATAATAAAGTTTAATTTGAAAAGTTAACAAAGTCCATGGAGACTCAATCACATTTTATGACAATTCATTGTAGTTACTGTTAATACTGCCAAGATGTAGAAATATTGTGTATAAGCTTTCCTCATTTTTTCAGTTACCACTTCAATGTCTACAAGCACAATAGGTTAGCTATCACAGAATGATGGTGATAAAAATTAAGTGTGGTGGAAAGACCCAGAGGAGAAAGTAAGAAAATGAGATTTACAGCATGCATGTATTTTCCCTTCTTTTTTAAAAACTTTATAGTGATATCTTTGACATATAAAAATTATATATATATATATATATATATATTCATGCTGTATATCTTGATGTTTTAATTTTTGTATACATTGAGAAAAATGCATCACAATCAAGCTAAATAACTTATCCATCACTTCTACATAATTACCATTGTGTGTGCTGAGGGGATTTAATTTAAGATATATTCTCAGCAAATTTCAAGTATAAAATATAGTATTGTTAACTATCATCACCCTGCTGTAAGTTAGATCTCCAAAACTCATTCATCTTGCAGACTGAAACTTTGTATCCTTTGACCAATATCTTCTTTTCTCTCACCTACCCCCTACCCCTGGCAACCACCGTTCTATTCTTTGCTTCTGTGTGTTTAATTGACTCTTTAAGATTCCACATATAAGTGAAATCATGCAGTATTTGTCTTTCTGTGTCTGGCTTATTTCAGTTAGCATAATGTGCTCTAGGTTGATCCATGTTGTCACGAATGGTAGGACTTCCTTCTTTTTAAATGTGGAATAATATTCCATTGTATATGTGTACCAAGTTTTCTTCATCCATTCATCCACTGACATTTAGGTTGTTTCCATATCTTGGTTATTGTGAATAATGCTACAACGAACCTGTGGGTGTGGATATCTCTTTGATATTCAGATTTAATTTCCTTTGGATATGTACCCAGAAGTGAAATTGCTGGGTGATATGGTAGTTCTATTTTTAATTTTTTGAGGGACCTCATACTGTTTTCTGAAATGGCTATACCAATTTACATTCCCACCAAGAATGTACAAGAATTTCCTTTTCTTCACATTGTCACCAACACTTGTTATCTTTTGTCTTTTTCATAATAGCCATCATAACATGTGTGAGGTGATAATCTCATTGTGGTTTTGTTTTGCATTTCATACTTCTTGATTTCAAAATATATTACAAATCAATAGTAATCAAAAGAGTATGGTGCAGGCATAAAAACAGACGTATCAGCCAATGGAATAGAATAGAGAGCCCAGAAATAAATCCACATTTTCATGGTTACTAGATGTTTGATAAGAGTGTCAATAAACACAATGGGGAAAGGATAGTCTTCAATAAACGGTGTTGGTAAAACTGGATATACACATGCAGAAGAATGAATGTGTACCCTTATCTCACACCATATACAAAAATCAACTCAAAATGAACTAAAGACTTAAATATAAGACCTGAAACTGTAAAACTGCTACAATAAATCATAGGGGAAAATCTTTTCAACATTGGTCTTGACAATGATTTTTTGGTCATAATATCAAAAACACAAGCAACAAAAATAAAAATAGACAAGTGGAATTTCTTCAAACTGAATACCTTCTGCACAGCAAAGGAAGCAATCAACAGACTGCAAAAGCAGTTTATGAAATAGGAGAAAGTATTTGCAAACCACATATCTGATAAGAGGTTAATATCCAAAATTTATAAGGAACTCAAACAATTTAATAGGAAAAATAAAAACAAAAATAAAAACTAATGAAAGCTAGTGGGAAGCAGCCTCATAGCACAGGGAGATTAGCTCTGTGCTCTGTGACCACCTAGAGGGGCAGGATAGGGAGGGTGGGAGGGAGACGCAAGAGGGAGGAGATATGGGGATATATGTATATGTATAGCTGATTCACTTTGTTATAAAGCAGAAACTAACACACGATTGTAAAGCAGTTATACTCCAATAAAGATGTTAAAAAAAAAAAAAGCAAGTCAGTAACAACAATAAAAAAGTAAACCTAACACATTTTATGTGTTTTGCTACAGAAATACTTTTTTTGCTTCAGAAATATTCTTTGAGATAAATTCTTAATGACTTTTGGGAAAATAGTAATAGGGCACAGATGAATCATGCACAAGATTAACTTTGTTTAGCACATTTTAATTGATATTATGGGATCTGTGTCCCAGGAGAAGATTGAGGATATTATCCAGCAGGGTGATGGCCAAGTATTTGGGGAGGTGGGAAGTGTAGCAAAAATAAACCAACACTTTCTGAAAAAAAAAACTAATGAAAAATGGACAAAGGACATGAATAGACATTTCTCAAAAGAAGGCATATAAATGGCCAACAGGTGAACTACAGATGAGCAACAAAAGGTGTTCAGCACGTACTACTTTTGACCAGTTTTGGGAATCTATCTTGCAGCTGTATTCACACAGGAAAATAAAAGTATATGTGCAGGATGTTCACAGTGATCATAATTTGTAATGGCCAGAAGCTGGGATCATACAGAATATTGACATGGGCCCAGTTTCTATTTGAATCTCTCATCAGCACTTTCAACAGAATAATAGAGGCAAGGAAATGACAATTTGTCATGGTGTGTGCCTGCCTGAAAACAGTCTGAAGAGGCTATTTACAAAGATGCAGACCATCCACCATGAGCTAGCCCACCTGCTGTGTCCTGCTCAGATTTGAGAGGCATTTATCAAATGTCAAATGGGTGCCAGGTGCTCTGGCAGAAACTACCACAGAATCTTACTGAATCAATTACCCAAAAAACAGTGTTTCTAAAAGAGTCAAGTGAGTCTCAGGGAAGAGCAAGAGAAAAGATTTTTCACTCCAGACGACCAAGTTTCCAGATAAACACAGATCGCTCATGAAGAATGCAGGAACAAGTGTTGTGTAAACTGACCACAAACCTGATTTCTTTCATTTTCTCATCCAGTGTAGGTCAACCACGAAACACATCTCACTCTGACTCCAGGATTTTGCTTATACTCTCCTCCTTTTAGTAATGTCCTTCTACAACTCAGTTATAATTGTAAGCATTCTATGAACCAGGCTTCCCCAGTCTTTCCTTTCTGGTGGATGTGTAACCAATGCCAAGGGCATTACTTTAACTGTTATTGTAAATAAATAAATAAATAAATATGTGTACATAATATATATAAGATGATATAGATAAGCTAAAAATGTATAGAAATAACTTTAAAAGTTTTATCTGTCTTTTTCCTGTAAATGATGAGGCTATTTCCATATCAGTAGATAGATCTCTACATCATTTCTCTTGAAGAGTTCATAATAATGTATTGTATAGACATAGGGATGCACCAAAATTGATTTAAACACAGTGATATTATTAGATACTAAAAAACCAACATTGTAATAAAGATCCTTATACACATGTCTGAGTACACACTTTGTTTTTTACTACTTCCCCACATCAAATGCTTAGATATGTATTATTGGCTCAATTGTCCTGCAGTATTTCTGCAGCAAATGCCTACAGAAGAAAATGCAATCCATTTTTATATTCACCAGCCAGATACAATTTTTTTCCTTAATTGGCTCACAAATAGTGGGTAGCATCACTATTTTTTAATCTTGGAAAATCTATAGTCAAACATAATATTTTATCATTTGAATAGTTCATATTGTTTTTTTATTTTCTAAGCTTTGATATTGATTAAATTATATAGAAGTACCTCTTTTTGGATGGCTTCCTAGAATTTTCTGCGTAGTTCTCTAGGCATGGTGGTGATATAAAGTGTGTTTGTTTGTTGTCACATTTTGAATATCTTTTATGTTATTGGCCTATTCAGTTTAAAAGCTATATTTTAATATGTGGTTTTATCCACCGTTTTATAATAGTAAGCTTTCGTATTTCTTTCTTTTTTTTAATAAATAGCCTTGTCAATGATCTATCTTCAAAAAATACATTCTTATCTCAATTTGTAAACTCCATTAACTTTCTACTAGTACCTATTCTCCTTAGGTGTGCATGATAGGAGTGTGTGTGTGTGTGTCTGTGTGCTTCTTCTCTCGATGGCATGGTTTATTTATTCTAATTTTTCCTTTAATAATAAAAACACTAAAAGATATCAGTATTCTACTTTATACATCTTGGAATAAATACCATAAGTTTTTATATATATTATTGTCATTATAATAGTAGGGCTTTTTCCTCTTTGGCAAATGTTTTAGGTAGATTTGTTTTAAATTTCTAGGTATTGGGGAATTTTTATTGATTTTTTTGAATAAGGGTAATAGGAGCATGATTAACGTTATTAATTTAAAGTCCTCTTCTATTGCAGTCAAATAACATGGCCTCTAAAACATCTGCTTCAGGGACTCTGATATTTTCCTTGAGTCACACAGATCAAATTTTGAAATATTCCATAGGCATTTGAAAGGGAACTATAGCCTTTGTATAAAGAAAACATAGTTTTACATACAAATATATTAAATTAATCCATGTAATTAATTATAACCTATAATATCTGTTAAAGATAAATTAATACATTACTGTCAATTTATATAATTGACTTTTAACATACATTGTCAAGTTCATCTTACTTTTCTAATTACTTTGCCTTGTGACCATATTCAATATATTTTTCTTCTTTGAAGTTACTTAGTTATCATTGTGAATTACATCCATCACTAATTAAAAAATACTTACTTATTCTGCTTGATGTTTTTGCCTTAAAACTTCTCTCATGATATCAACAGTGTGACATTGTACGGAATAGTGATAACAGCACTAACTCCGGAACCCAACTCTGCTATTTACTTAAGCTAGATAATCACAGACAGGTTAGTACATAACTGTGCCTCAGTTTCTTTACCTGTAAAGTGGGGATAATAACAGTACAGTCCCCATAATATGTCTCTGAGGGTTTGGAATTCTGTAAGTATGAGCTATAGTACACTTTTCTGTTTCTATTTTCCTGAAAATACATCTTCTTACTTTTACACTTTTTTTCCACTCTACTTTCAGACTATTTCATATAATCAACATCTACTATTTTGTTTTTTTGAAGGGAATTACCTTGCACGGCGGGGAGGGTCAACTCATTTAGTAGATCTCCTCCAATGTGCTTGACCAACAGAATCCGTGCTATCCACTGGGATTTGGAGTCAGAAGACCTGGAATCCAGTCTCTCAGTTCTTACACCTTATCACCTTTGGGAAAGTTGTTTAACTTCTTTGATACTTAGTGTTTTTACCTGTAAGATAGGAATGAAACCCTCTACAAAAATTTTGGTGATGCTTAAGTGAGATAATACACAGGAAAGCCCTTTAGAAACTAAAATGGTATTACACCATTGTTAATTGCTATAGTAACTGCAGATTCACAAGCCTTTCAGAATCTCCTGGGAAAAGATACCTTCAAAGTTCAGAATATTTTGGATTTTAGAAAAGTGATTCAGTACATATTCCAATTATTATATTCAGTGAGATCTGAAGTAGCAACTCATAACGAAACACATTAATATTTCTGCAGCAAAATAGACAAATATTCCCACTCAGTGGTGTAAACAAAGACCAAATCTAACTTCATGACCATTTAAGACAGATTTAACTCTCACCTGAGTTACAAAAATTTTTTATCTCAATAACTTTTTGGAATTTGCAAATGACAATGAGAAATTGTTGACCTGTATTTCCATGGTTTCAGTATTAAATCTCATTTGTTTTGGGGGGGAGTTCATGCAAATTCCATTTTTTAAAAACATTTATTAAGTGACGATGTGTGGGTTGTGTAAAACAATGGAAGAGAACTGAAACAAAAGGAAAAAAAAAGATAATTGGACTTTATCCAAATTTAAAACTTTTGTGTATCAAAGGACACTTCATTTCATTAAGAGAATGAAAAATAGAGTGGAGAAAACACTGGCAAATCATTTATCTGATAAGGGTCTAGTGAGTGTGTGTGTGTACGTGCTTTCACTTCTTCTCCTGACCGCATCGTTTAATCTAATAAAGGACAATTTTCACACAACATTCATGGACTGAAAACGATACTGACTTTGTTCCTGTTTTCTGTCCAATATGGTGTGTGTACTCTTTAAACACACATTTAGAGAGAAGATATTGGACATAACACCATTCTAAATTTTGGATCCAAACAAGCTGGACTCTCCTGAAGTTGTCTATTACCTCTTACTTCTAATACCTCGCTTTCTAATATTCTTAGCTGTTAAACTTAATGTTAAAATATAATTTCTAAGATACCTGCTATCAAGAATTCTTCCTTTGGATCATCTTAGCACTCAACAATTTTTCTTTCTTCACTGGATCTATAACTTTTAGAATGCATGCAAAACTCCCAGTTTTACTTCTACTTCTTGCCCATTATTTTATGTGGTTTATAAAACTCCTTTCCTGTTAGTAACATCTTGCTTAGTGTACAGGGTAGATTTGGTGTAGGTAAGCAGTGCAAACCAGTATCCAAAGTGTAATAGCTCAGGGTCTTGTTGTGATTGGAGCCCAGATCATGAGTCAATGCTCATGTTGATATGATGAAAGAAGCGTGAATTTTCTACCTTTTCTCAGGTGACACCTTTCCCCCCAAAAAGCCAGGTCAAAACCTAGGTCAGTTTTTTTTCCCCCTAGTTCTATCAATAGTTACCTTAAAATCAGTAAAAACTCTTTATGGTTCTAGCATTAGTTTTTGTGTGTATTAGTTCAACATATACACAAAAGTTTTCATCTTATTTCTTTGTCCTTATAATGATAAACTATGTAGAAGCTATGTGTTAGAATTTAGGTTAGCTCCATATTAGCCTAAAGAATGAATGGGAAAATGTTACATTTTGATATTATTTTAAATTTTTAAATTAAACTTGAACAGTGTAAAATTTCAGAGTAAATATTTGGACAATCAAGTGGTTAAGAGAATATGCCTCAAATTTTGAGGACTTGGAATGAATTTCAGCTTTAGGGATTAATTTTCAGATTAATTTGTGGTATGTAACTTTGAGCAAGTTACTTGTCCTCAGTTTTGTTATTGTTCTTGTCATCAACAATAATGTCACTTCAGCTATTTATAGTTTGAGTTTTTAAAATTTTATAAATACAGAAAAAAAGAAAATAGAAATTCTCATAAATTACTTTTAAGAGGTTATTATCCAGTATCAGAGACATGCAGAAGCAGTTTGATGAGAGCTATGCTGTCTAAGGCAGGTCCTTCTGAAACTCTTGACACCATCCATGTTTTAAGTTTACTCTAAAGAAATCATCACTTTTTAGATAATGCTATCACAAGATTATTAAATGACTATTGAGCGCCCATATTGATTTGGTATCATTTGACTTTCTGGGACCCAGAACTTTGTACCACCTTAACTACATTTTCTGCTGAAGAGATGAGGAGAAGAAACAGAGGGTGGAAAATGGAAATGTGTCAAGAAGATTCTACATTCTGAGCACCAGGGCTTGTTATATGGAGTAGAAGACCACATAATACCATGTCAGAGCAAATCCTACAGACTCTTCTCTTGAGAGCACATTATTGAGGCACAGACTTGAAGATCCATCAATTTATTTCTCATTATTGAAAGCTGCATGAAAGAACACAAAAAGCTGTGGAAAAGTGTTTAACTGGTCAAATCATCATAGGACAGGCTAATGCAATATCTCTACAATGTGTCAAATCTTAAGATTCAGAAACTCCATGTAGAAACCAGGCATAAGAAATTTTACTAATATTCAGAAAAATCTCAATTCAAAATTTAAATTTATGTCTTAACTCATCTCCAATTTCTTAAAGGAATACTTTAATTCTGCTAAGAGGCAAGCAAGTTATTTTGCAAGTTATTTTAACAGTCTTTGTCAGTTCTCGATATCTTTTGGCATTCATGTGGATTTGATGTTATCCATCTCCTTAAAATATCTATATAAGAGAAATAAATTGCCAAACGAATACACAGATGAATCTTGAGGTATTCGTTTTGAACGTAGGCCTGCCATCACACCCTTCCAAAATACATTTTCACCTGCAGGCACATACTAGGTATTCATCAACCTCATTTCTTGAAATGTTCTTGATGGTATTCATCCTACTTTAAACCACCTGTCAAAACAACCCTTTAATTAGGTTAAGCTGTCTGGCTTTGTGAAAAGGTTTACTGTACTCAGTTGTCCCTGCCATAAAATTAATAGTTTGACCAACTTCTAAAGAGACGGACTTTGCACTCGTGAAAGTCAAATTAAATCCACCTTTGCCAAACAGGGGGAAAAATCGGTGTGTCTGAAACTTTGAAAACAGCACTTCATTTATTATAATCTTTTGAGTGCCAAAGTACAAATTAGGTAGAACTGCAGCTGCAAGAAAGCCCAAGTTATAGCACATTGCTCTTATGACCCTTTTATTAGGCAATGTGCCTACAAGATAATGAACAGAGAGAATGTACCAGAATCGGCACTGCCAAATGTCCAACCAAATTTATAATAAGCAAGCAGTCATTCAGTAAATTAATATCCCACGACTCAAATATTACATAGGCTAGTCACTGCACATTATTTCTAGACCACAATTCTGATAATATTTTTCAGGAATAAGGCTCATTTTATTATTAAAACTCAGGAGGATAAAATTGGTTTTAAAAATACTTTATAATTTCATTCAAGCCTTGTTAAACTGCCTTTGGCCCCATGTTCTTTCTGTTGAAGTAGCAAAGGAAATAATGCTCGAAACTGTTTAATCCTGAAGACAGAGTGATTTGGAGTTTTGGTTTGGGATTTTGTTTTTCCCTCAACACATTACATAAATGGGTCTTTATTGACTTGGAAATAAAAATGATTCATGATTCCAGTTATTATTTAAGGTGTGTAAAGTCTTAAGGTCCCTAAGGTAGGACTCAAAGCGGACAGTAGAATTAACTAAGATAAAGTGCTCTGATATTTTTCACAGAGTCAAAGGGAGTCATCAGAAAAGTTGAAGAAGCCATATGTTTCACCTTAAAATGTAAGAGGATAAGAATTAATTTAAGACAAAGATTTATTTCTTGATTACTTTCCTTAATTCTGCATTTTCATTCAGTGTATATACTTTATTGAAACTTAATATGATAATTACGGTCAACTATAGTTTTATGGAGTTTATGAGCAGTAAAGAAACTTGATTTCTTGTTTCTTCCTGTAGCAGTATTAGATGCATGGTTGTAGGGCAGTCACTTGACTCTGAGAAGAGCTTTGTCATCTCTCAATATTATCTACAAGCGTGATTCTAAAAGTCCAGCGGCTCAGAGAAGAGGTGTTTTGATGTTTCTTCATATTCTCACACAATATTTCTCAACCAAATTGAAAAACCTTTTTTATAACAATATTTTTTAATTTTTGTTTCTTATCCTGAAGTAAAACTCACATATAACACATGTTTTTTTTTCTTAAAAGTCAATCTAAAGCCGTAAGTGTTATATAGAAGAATAACAATAAAGTAATTTATACTGAAATATTCCATTTCAGTTTGGAAATGTTCAGACTGACTATACTAGGAGACATAATAAAGTCATCAGATTATTTTACTAATTATAATAAACTTAGAATAAAAAGGGAAAGATCATCAGAAGCAATCTTGTACAATTTTTACAGAAAATAAAAGCAGAGATACAGGTGAACATTAGAATAAAACTCAGCATGAGGAGAAGTAAATAACAGAATAGACTTATCTGTGAGTGACAAAGATGAAAATGACTTCAATCAATATAGGTGTAAAACACCAAGAACTATCACAGACTGTTTAATGGCGAAAATGAGAAGTCAAAATATTTGCAGATGGTTTAGACCTTATATATAGCAGTAGCTTGAAAATAATTCTTTATTTTTTATCAAACATTTATATAATGCTTTCTGTGTGTCTGTTTAATCCTATGCTTTTTAAATGTATTAACTCATTCACTCCTCATGCAAATTACCCTGTGAGACTGGAATCATTATTTTGCAGAGGAAACTGAGACACAGAGGGTTATGTAACTTAACCAAGAATCCATAGCTAGTAAGCAGCAGAGACAAGATTTGAAACTATGCATTCTTTTTTTAAAAAAATTATAGTTGATTTACAATGTCGTGTTTGTTTCAGGTATACAGCACATTGACTCAGTTATACATATATATATTCCAGTGTCGACACACTTGATTGTCATGCTATAATATAATGACCTGGGATAGGACAGAATCAAAGAATCACAAAATATATCTCCTATTTTAAGATTCTGCCATATGTTGAAGCATATAATTTTTTCTACTATGTAAAAACGGCCATGGAGGCCATATTGATCAATATAAGACAGGAGACATAGAATATATTGGGACAAAGAATAGCAATAAAAGTCTATGAAGACATGGTGATTCACATCTCTAGAAACATCATGAAAACAAGTTTTTGGTATAGAAAATACAAACTTAAAAATTAAGTTCAACATGGTTTTTCACAATTAGATTTTTCATTGTGCAGTAGAAATACTCAAAACTAAAAAATCAAGAACATTATTTAATTTTAGACAAGTTTTATTGATAAAAGTTAATGAGATGCCTATATTTCATATGTCTCCACTAATTTTAATATTTTCACCTGGCTATAAAAAGGAGTCATACATATTCTCCTGTTAAAAAATTGCATGCAAAATCTACAAATTGAGACACAGATTCAAATTCCATGAGAAGTGTGGCCACACATAATAAAAGATTCAAAACGATGTACAACTCTTGGTAAAGTTTAAAACAGAACAACCTTCCTTTGATTTATATAATATTTGCATTCCTTAGTTATTCAGTTTGCTTTAAAGTTGTCCAAAAAGACTGTTTGAATTTATATATAAATTGGAGTTTTAATCTACGGTTTGGGTATAAACATCTGTTTTGGCTACATGAAGGCTATTTAAGAGCTCTGCTGAAATGAACTATACATTTTTGCAGAACAATCCTGATCATTGCAGAATGTCTAACGTTCCCGGCCCCACTCACCGGCTCTGGTTTAGCCACCTCCCCCAAGCGTTGTGATAACTAAAAATAACCCCCATAAATTTACAAAATGTACCCTAGAGAGTGGTACATCCCCCACTGAGACCCATTGATTTAAGGCTTTACATGCAGAGGTAGCTAAAGCAAATTTCACAGCTTGAATAATACAATTATGTAAGCCAATAAATTCCTCTTTTTGGCAAAGTATATTACACTGATGATTCATTCTTTAAAAAATAAAACTCATTTTCATTAAAATGAAGCATAAATGAGTTTACATTTTTGCTTCTGAGTTATTTTCCATGATTATCATTCTACAAGAATATGAGAACAGTAGGAGCTATATATGGGCAATGTAGAATTTTTCTTTCAATCTTACTATAAATGTATAGATTTTAATGAAAATGTTATATAGTATCTAACTTAGAAATGAAAACTGAACAGACCATATGTATCAAGCAACCAGATATTGTATTAGGAAAATACTCTCAAGAAACATACTCTGGTATGAAACACAAGTGTCTGATCAGAGATTTTATTTTCAAAATCAAAAGATTTAAGGAGCTCTGTGTAGTAGACTTGGAAATGAGTATCCTGAATCAAAGTTGGGTTAGTCCTTGGAAAATGCTATCTCTAATTCATATTGGCTATCTATACACAGTGTTCCTGGACAGAAGGACATGATTTTATTTATATTTTAAGAAAATATAATAACTCTCTAGCAAACTAAATATTTTAGTCTCAGGGATGAAGCTGATTTTAAGTTACATTTTTTCATTGGAAGTATTTTGTAATTTGGGGGGAAGTAAGACATTAAAATAGATAGATGTACATGTATGCATAGGTATTCATGTATGTACACACACTTATGTACTTTCATATACATATAAATACATATGTAATAAGAGAAAGAATGAGAACACATGAATCAATTGTGGGTTACTTCAAAGTCCCAAAATAGCTTACAGAATTATAATAATAGTTAGCATTTTGTAAGTGTCCTTTGTGCAGTACACTATTCTAAGTACTTACATATATTAACTAATATGATACTCACAATTACTTTATGAGACAGATACTATTATACCAACATCACCATTTTATAGCTAGAGAAACTCCAAGGTGAAGAATTAGGTGGCAAGATTTCGATCCAAGCATTTTGGTCCCAGAGTGTTTTCTTAAACACGAGATTCTATGGCTTTCCTTTACTATTTTATCAAATATCAGTTCTGAAAGCTGTACACATGTAACAAAAATAACTCAAAAAGTTCTACTTGAAGACAAGTTAGAGTGATCCTATTGCCTTATAGACTTAATATGTTAATATGTATTTTGACTTGCCGGAACACAAATGCGAAACTTCTTGGACTACTAAATCCTTTTCTCTCCCCTGTTTTTTAATTGAAGTATAGTTGATTTACAATGTCACATTCCTTTCAGGTGTACAGCAAAGTGATTCACAGATATATATAGTTATACATATGTATATATATTCTTTTTCAGATTCTTTTCCATTACAGGTTATTACAAGATATTGAATATAGTTCCTTGTGCTATGCAGTAGGTCCTTATTGTTTATCTATTTTATATATAGTAGTGTGTATCTGTTAATTCCATACTTCTAATTTATCCCCCCCCCCCTTTACTCTTTGGTAACCATCATTTTGTTTTCTAAGTCTGTGAGTCTATTTCTGTTTTGTAAATAAGTTCATTTGTATGATTTTTTTTTAGAGTCCACATTTAAGCAACATCATATGATATTTTTCTTTCACTTAGTATGATAATCTCTAGGTCCACCTATGTTGCTGCAAATGGCATTATTTCATTCTTTTTTATGGCTGAGTAATATTCCATTGTGTGTTTTTGTATATATATATATATACCAGATCTTCTTTATCTATTCATCTGTCAATGGACATTTAGGTTGCTTCCATGTCTTGTCTATTGTAAATAATGCTGCTATGAATGTCGGGGTGCATGTATCTTTTTGAATTAGAGTTTTCATCTTTTTCGGATATATGTCCAGGGAGTGGGATTGCTAGATCATATGATAACTCCATTTTTAGTTTTTTAAGGAACCTCCATGCTGTTCTCCATAGTGGCTGTGCCAATCACTAAATCATTTTATCATAAAACATTTTGTAATGGTTTATGATAAAATGCAACACTATGTAAAAAATAGTGTTGCATGAAACATGCTTTTAAAATGTTGCGTGATACTGCTTTTTTTTAATACATTTTTTTTCTTTTTTTAATTTTTTAATTTAATTTTTTTTTATACAGCAGGTTCTTATTAGTCATCAATTTTATACACATCAGTGTATCCGTGTCAATCCCAATCTCCCAATTCATCACACCCCCCCCACCCCCCCTCCGCT
Source organism: Balaenoptera physalus (assembly GCF_965194825.1). NCBI lineage: Eukaryota > Metazoa > Chordata > Mammalia > Artiodactyla > Balaenopteridae > Balaenoptera > Balaenoptera physalus. The sequence continues at coordinate 18,034,256 of NC_138883.1, forward strand.
TCCCCCCTTGGTGTCCATACGTTTGTTCTCTACATCTGTGTCTCAATTTCTGCCCTGAAAACTGCTTCATCTGTACGATTTTTCTAGGTTTCACATATATGTGTTAATATATGATATTTGTTTTTCTCTTTCTGACTTACTTCACTCTGTATGACAGTCTCTAGATCCATCCACGTCTCAACAAATGACCCAATTTCGTTCCTTTTTATGGCTGAGTAATATTCCATTGTATAAATGTACCACATCTTCTTTGTCCATTCATCTGTCAATGGACATTTAGGTTGCTTCCATGACCTGGCTACTGTAAATAGTGCTGCCATGAACATTGGGGTGCATGTGTCTTTTGTGAATTGTGGTTTTCTCTGGGTATATGCCCAGTAGTGGGATTGCTGGGTCATATGGTAATTCTATTTCTAGTTTTTTAAGGAACCTCCATACTGTTCTCCACAGTGTTGTCTGTATCAATTTACATTCCTACCAATAGTGCAAGAGGGTTCCCTTTTCTCCACACCCTCTCCCGCATTTGTTGTTTGTAGATTTCCTGATGATGCCCATTCTAACGGGTGTGAGGTGATATCTCATTGTAGTTTTGATTTGCATTTCTCTAATAATTAGTGATGTTGAGCAGCTTTTCATGTGCTTCTTGGCCATCTGTATGTCTTCTTTGGAGAAATGTCTCTTTAGGTCTTCTGCCCATTTTTGGATCGGGTTGTTTGTTTTTCTATATTTGCAAATGAATCAACGGACAAAAGGTTAATCTCCAAAATATATAAACAGCTCATGCAGCTCAATATTAAAAAATGCATGATACTGTTTTTAAATAAAATTTTAAACATATAACATTAATAGGAGTTAATAAGTCCATATTTCACTCAAAATTTTATCATCAATATATTAAGTTGTATTTTCAAATATTTTATACCAATTTTTGAAAAATATTAAATTATAAGCTCCAGAATCTGAGAATGTTGATGGTATATATATATATATTTTTTTTTTTTTAATTATAAAAAGTCTTCTAAGTACTGAAATTTTAAGCAGATTTACTAAATCTTTTTTTGGGGGGGGTGATACAGTTCTGAAGCAGACACAAACCCTCCCCTCGTCAAGCTGACTTTCTTTTTTTTTTTTTTTTTAATTTATTTTTGACTGTGTTAGGTCTTCGTTTCTGTGCGAGGGTTTTCTCTAGTTGTGGCAAGCAGGGGCCACTCTTCATCACGGTGCACGGGCCTCTCACTATCGCAGCCTCTCTTGTTGTGGAGCACAGGCTCCAGACGCTCAGGCTCAGTAGTTGTGGCTCACGGGCCTAGTTGCTCTGCGGCATGTGGGATCTTCCCAGACCAGGGCTCGAACCCGTGTCCCCTGCATTAGCAGGCAGATTCTCAACCACTGCGCCACCAGGGAAGCCCTTAAATCTTTTTGAATACAAAAATAATCAAAGGCATACCTCATGATTCCAGCATCTTAGTGACCCATGTGAAAAGTGTCATTTATATTTTTAAAATATTCAATAAATCATTTAGGATGGCTTCAATGGGAATTAAATGAACAGGTAAAATTAGCCTGTTTTTCTTTAAGAATTATCAGCTTTGACCTTGTAATACTTACATATGAGGTTAATATGTTCAAAAATCAGAAGTACCCTGAAATCTAGGAAGTGTAATTCAATTTAATGATCTAGAATATAATTTGATGGATTTAGTTATCGCAAGAGAAATAAAGAAAAAGACTAAGAAATCCAGAAAATGGATGCTATATTCTCAGTTATAATACATCTGTCACATAAACTCTAAATATTTTTATGTCTTTCACATAAACTCTTAAATTGTTCAAAATTTCCTGCCTTTAATTCTGTGTTTACAAAACATAAGCCTTAACTTTCAAAAGCTTTTCCTCACCAAAATTTTTGAGATATTTATTTTTAAGCTCTATTAGAAATTTCAGATCTTTCATTAAAATGAACATACATTATCTCATCCACAAAAATTTACTAAGCAGTTTTGATGGATCTAAACTGGGGTGGAATTGTGGAGGTACAGAAGTTTTAGGCAAAGTCCTTAACCATGGAGTTTTCCACTTTACTATATCTCATGAGCAGACAATTAAGAAAGGCTGATTTGAAATACATTCAGATATGCCTATGTGATGCTCTCAGCTCAAATCCTTACAAGTATAACACGATGAGCAAATGGCTTTCTGCTATTAAGAAGTGATGTTTTTCAATTTCCTATTAAAATATCCTGTTTTTCATTTCTTTCCATGTTGATTCTGGCTTTGTAACAGAGAAAATGATATGAAATATAAAAAAGTTTCATTAATGATAAACCATAGGAAATGACCAAATATCACATATGCAAAAATAAACTATTAGATTCATTAATTTCTTTGGGGATACCTATGAGTGCTTATTTATTACACATCTATTTCCCCTTCTGTAAAGAAAAAAAAAAAATCAGGTATTTTGAGCTGAGTTTTACAGTTAACACCTAGAGTTTGGGTGTCATGTAAAAAGTTTTGAAGTAGAAAACAATAATAATACACTGCTAGGAACTAACTTACCTTTTCCATAGATCTGACAAATGCAGTGTTAATATGCTGAACGTAACACTGGGGGTTGAGATTGGCAATGATCAAGAAAACACGGTGGGGCCGCTGAAAGGACTCAATGTAAAAATCACTTGACCCTTGCCAACTAAAAAATGGCACTTGTCATCTTCCTGTACGAGGATTAGGTCACTAGCCACTGCAGCCGCTGACTTTCAACACGCCCTGAAAGGAGTTCAGGGTGGAGATCAGGAAAGAAGCGCTCTGTGCTCTGGGAAAAACTGACAGAACAGGCATTCAGATAGTTAGATATTTTCAGGAGGTTTTATGAGCCCAAATTCCTGCATCTCCTCGTATCTAGAAAAGCACTAAAATCATTAATGGTGACGTCTGCTCCTCGTGACTGGCAGCAAGCCTCTGCCAATATGTGTGCTCGACTGAACATACCCCCTTCACTAAAATCACAGATAATACTGACCTTCCCCCCACCTCTTTGGAGCTGGTACCTCAGCACCATCTGAGATGCTGTCTCAAAGGCTGTAGTCCTCATTTTGTCCCAAATGAAACTTAATCACAACTCTCATGTTGTGCTTTTTTTTTTTTTTTTTGTAGACACCCTCTTTAAGCTAATTCTGGCAGAAAGGGAATCTGAAGTCAGTACTGGGAACAATGAGGCAAAAATTTCTATCACCTCTTTTAAGTCTTGGCTGAAACTGGGCAAATTCCCCTTTTTCACATGTCTCTTTTATGCATATGTATTTAATAAGGACTACATTAGTTCTCTCCTTCCAATGTGTTATAACCTCTTATTCTGACATTTCTTAGGTCTAATCGTGACCTTAATTGATTTACGTATATCCTTCTCCCTGGCAATGGGTTTATTTCCCACTCATTTCTTCCTGAATACATGATAAATTATCAAAATTTCAGTCATTCATGAGTCGCCTTCACAATTTTTGCCATATCCACTTACCATCTTTTTTTTTACTTTACATTTTAGACTCACTGTTTTGCATTTAAACAAAGCATTGTTCCAAGATTGTCTCATATTTCATGTACTGATTTGTGTGTGAAAGACACCAACCCACGATCCAGGGGGAAACATGTCACTCAAAAGTAGTTAATTAGTATGTTCCTTCTTCCTGATCACTGCACTTGCTTTAGTGGACCAAATTAATTCCATAAATTAATTTACTTAATTCGACAAATTAATTTAATACAATTAAATCAAGGGAAATTTGTCAAACTAATTGTAGAAGCTATCTTTCTAATGGAGTTGCTAAATGAGTAGCTTTTAAGCCAGATTTGTTAGTACCATATCGATACCATTTCCAGTCAAAGCCTCCCTAAGAATGAAGCCCACAAGTACAAAAACAGAGCCGGAAGACAGAAAAAGTTTCTGGATGACTTCCTTTCAGCATCTGGGTCCAGCTTCACCTTCACCTCAAAGATCTGCTCTTGAACATTTCAACCACTTCCATCAATGCATTCCTGCTGCTTTGGCATAAATAAATTTGAGATGGGTTTATGTCCCTTGCCACAGAAAGAGGTCAATATATATCAGCACTGTGTTCCTTAGAGGCATTCTCCGTGATGCCAGCGTGAATCAGAATCATTCGGGGTTCTTTAAAACATGCAGATCTTTGTGCCTTACCAGAAATCAAATTTCTGGAAAATGAGCTTGGGGAATAGACATGTGTTATCATTCCGATGTCTACTACTCATACTACTCGCTCATCTGGAGTCTGTTTGCTCCTTTTCATTTTCTTGACTCACTAGGCCCTCCAAAGTTACTTCCATGCCTCCTTCAAATTAATTACACAGTTATCTCAACTCTGTCTTTCCAGCATTTGGAAAATAACTTGACCTTGAGCTTGTCTATCCCTGTACTACCATACACATTTACTGAATCAGAGTTCAGCTCTTGGTCTGGCTTGGCCTAGAAATTCCCCTCAGAAATCTTCCTTAAAGAAAAAGACATTTACAATGTATTGAAACATTGTAAAAACAGATATTTAAAGGGGACTTAGAGCAGTTATTTCTACCTCATATGGATTCTACAATGTATCCAAAGAGGTACAATTAGGGATTCAGAGGATTTCTTGTGAACAAAGGCAGAGAAATTCCTACATTGTTGAAAGACTTCTCAAGTTGGAGCAGAAAGATGCAACTAGCACATAAAAGGACAAATGCAATTTATTTACTTTGTAATTAATTTTTACTGGAGTATAGTTGATTTACAATGTTGTGTTAGTTTCTTCAGTACAGCAAAGTGAATCAGTTATACATACACATATGTACTCTTTTTTTAGATTCTATTCCCATAAAAGTCATTACGGTATATTGAGTAGAGTTCCCTGTGCTATGCAGTAGGTTCTTATTAGTTATCGATTTTATATATAGTAGTGTGTATATGTCGATCCCAATCTCCCATTTAACCCTCCCTTCCACTTTCCCCCCAGTAACCATAAATTTGTTTTCTACATTTGTGACTCTATTTCTGTTTTGTAAATACAGAAATAGAGTCACAAAGGTTCATTGACAAATGTAATTTAAATCCGTCATGGGCTGTTTTGACGGACAGTAAAAGAGGGGGAAGGCTGAGTTTGGGGAGGCTGTATTGAGAAAGTGGACCTAATTCAAACAGAATTGTTTAGGCAATCTGGACAGTCAGGACTCAAACTTACTATGAACTATAATTCAGCAGTCACATCATTGGTGCCCGGCAGCTTTTCCCCAGCTCTGTGTTCTCACTATAGATGTTTCCTCCTGATTGCGCCCTGGTGGTCAGCTTGTTGGAGGTCCTTTTTGTTTCCATTCAGAACACTTTTTGACTTGCTCTCCAATTCCCTGATTGGTTCATTCACCCTAATTATGATGATCTGATAAAGAGTGGAGGTGACACTTCCAAACCACTCGCGGTCTCATTAGGCAGGAAACCTTGCCATTTGCCTAATTTAAATAAAAACGTGCATTTTACAAGAGCAAACCCAAGCAGCCAGCCACAGAAATTCCTTTCATGGGATCTATTTACTTCTCTTTGGTATTCAGAATATATGATCTTCTAAGGCCCTTATAACAAGAGTTAAATGGTAGTCTAGTTTTTCAAATGGAAGACAGATTTAGAAGGTGTTGGATTTTTGCAGACCTGCTAAATTCCTAGGCTTACACATTTCAATAGTTAATCATGAAGTAGCTGAAAAATGTACTCCTTTTTGAAAGTATTAAATAACTACAGAGGATATTTTGTTATTTAAAAACGTCTTCGAAAACGCAGCGGGGAAAACAGCTCATGAATTTAATTCTATGGCATCATTTTCAAAACGACAGGTTAATAATTGAATGGTGCTGTCAAGAAAGATGGAATATAGAGTAGTTATGAATGTGTTTTGTGAAATGAACATTCACTGTTGATATTGGTATAAAATGCTGAGACCGGATGAGCTTAAAAGAGAACATTAAGAACAGCTAAGATCCACAGAGTACATTTTGGACTAAACCTCTCTCATTTTGTCCCTCAGGTATCTGCATATTGAAGGGATGCAGGGATTTCAGCTGCTTCTCCACCCTGGACCAGACCTTGGGAATAAGGGACCAGCTCATTTTTATGTGGTGGTGGTGAGGTCAAGGTATCCAGCTAAATCATCTGAATCCTAGAGCCAGTAAAGAAGAGGTTTCTCCCACCGATTTCACTTAAGAAACTGTAGATAGCCATGGTTTAATACTCCAAGTCACCTACTTACTATGTTTCTTCAGGGATAAATCCTGATAGATTCTATAAACATACTGAACCGCAAATGAAGACCACACATTTTTTTTTATACTTCCTAACTTGATAATACTCAGTACTTGGATTGTGACATAGCACCAACATTCTTTGCTTTTAAGAACAAACTGTCTAGAGTGGGCATATAGTCTTATTAAAATGATCTCATCAACTCTATCACATGAACAGAATGTCAATGTTCTGGGCCCTTAGTAGCACAGCAATTATGGAATGATGAACCCGGGCAGTTTAATTTCACATGTGCTTTCATATTAGGCTCTTTGTCATTTGCATGACCTTGGTCTTTCTTCCTATTTCCAACTGAATTCCTGATTTGGAGAGGGGTGAGTCTTGTTTCACTGTTCTTTCCCACACAGAAGCATGTATAGTTAAACTTGATAATTTTTCCTGCAGCTCTTGTACTTTTTTGTTTTTATCTCTCCTGTTTCCTGTCATTATGAACTGGGCCATTGGTCTTCTTTTCTCTTTACATATACCAACCTTACAATACCCTTTAACGTTAAAAGGAAACTGAGGGTCAGCAAGAGGTCATTTCCTTAAAAAAAAAAGGTATTGGGTTGACTGTTATACTAAGAGGCTGAAAATGGAAGCATTGCAAGTATACGTTAAAGTTTTCTTGGGAAAATAGGATCCACACTACTCCATTCCTAGAAAGAAAAGATAGTGGCTAGTATACTGGAGTCCTGTTATCTTGGTGGATTTTGCCCAATTGTGGCCAGAGAGAGAAAGAAATTAATGAGAGAAACCACGTGCTGATTTCTTTAACTTACACAAAAACTTTAGACCTGGGTTTTGGTTTCCAGAGTTTCAATTATGGAGTTCAAAAGATAATAACAGTCTTGTCTTTTTCAACCAGAACTCATACACTGTTATCTCAACAACAACCGTTCCCAAGATTAACATTTGGAAGTGAAGTTGGGAACTGAAGTTGGTCTAGTTGTGACATAGCAGAGTGATCGCAAGCTTGATTTCTTGCAGTCTATTTGTGCAGGTCTATTGATTCACTAAGTAATTAATTATTGCTGTTAATTATTACCATTAAACTAGGAAATTAACAATTTCCTAACACTTTTTATAACTGTAGTTATGTAAAGATGTCATCATTTTGGAAAGCTGGAAGGAGGGTAAATGGGAATTCGTACAGTACTGTTTTTGCCACTTTTTTATATTTTGAAATTATTTTAAAATTAAAGTTAAAAATGTTGTTAAATTTATAAAAAAGTTAAGAGTCACAACCAATCCCATGGAACCAGATTCCCCAGCAGAATTAGAAAATAATTTGTGTAGTTTAATTAGCTATCCTAGTAAACAAGATTACTGCATTAAATACAATTTGACAAGTGTACTTGGAACACTTTTTTACACAATGCACAAGAAATCAAGTTTGGGAAGATGTAGTCTTTGCCTTTTAGTAGTATATAAATTATATCAAAAGTTAAAGAATTTTTTTTTTTTAAGAAAGGATGGAAAATATATTTGAAAGTCCACAACACTACAACTGTATGGTATAATTTAAATTTTTTCCAGAATGTCAGAAATCACTTCAGAATTCTACAATTGTTATAGACGTTTTCAGTGTATTGTAGGCATACAAAGGGACAAATTGAAACAAATATATGGTTATTAGCATGTGGGATATGAGATATTCTCATATGATATTCTCATATGATACTCTAAATGACTAATCACACAATTCTCAGAGCACAGAATCTGATCATTAGTTAATTTATGCACATGAAGAGGTATAATGTGTGAAAGTACTTATATATCTTCAACTATGACAGAACCTAAACTATTTTTCTGTTATTTTTATGTAGCTGAGCTATATGCATGTTAGTGCATTCAAGATGAAATATTCGATCTATCAGAATATTCATTTTGTTTGTACCATTTGTATAATGTTTGTTATACCAGGAAAAGCTCCCCCTGAATTGCGCATATGGCAAACTCCTGCTTTTTCAAGAATCAACCTCAACAACACCTCCTTTGAGAAGCCTTTTCTCATTCCCTTGGTCAACGTGAGCATACATTCTCCCATGGCTGCCATGTTGCTTCTGTATTCATTTGTCAACCATAGGCATTGTCACATTTTACTGTAGTTTTCTATTCAGGGTTCTTCTGCACTAGACATTGATTCTCTACCACAACACTTAGTACACTGCACCATCTCAAGAAATATGCAAATAAAATAATTGCACTTGTAAATCCAGGATTAAGATTGACTGTTCAGAACCAGTCAACGAAGTACGTGAAATGATAAAAATTTGACTGTGACCTAAACTGACTTCATAAGAAATTGTTTATTCAGATACAGAGGGGCTTTGATATAGCAGTTATGGCATTGACGCTTTGGGGTCCAGATTTACTAAAGTATAAACAATCGAAAATACCACAAGTTATTCTTAATTGCCATGATCTGAAACAAGGCTGATTTGTTTAAAAAAAACAAAAACCCCAACTTTCTAATGGTCCGCAAACCATGAGTGTTTTCCACAGAGGTTTAAGGAATGTTCACCTTTATTCTTCTAATACAGTCTTTGAGGCAACACAAAGAACATCAGAATCCTTTAAATATGGGCATCAGCAGGGTCACATGACATCCTCACTAGGTCAAGGTGGGAAGGTTTTGTCCCCTAAGTTGCCCAGAGCATACCTCTTCTCTGTGTGTTCCTGTTGTCTGTCTTGGAAACCAATGCCCATAAAATGAAAGATTAATGAGATCGTCTTCAGCACTGCTTTAGGCAATCACATTTATCCCTCATCATTCTGCTTCCCCAGCCCTGACATTTAGCCTCTCCTTACACTGCTGTCTGATATTACAAATTGTGCTGGGTAATTTCCCCCAGCCAAAATAGGAGATTTAGAAGCACCAGGGAGTTCTGGAAATCTATCCTGCCCATCATGAAATGCTTCCTGTTCTGGCTTAACAGCCCAAGGGAGAGAAGAAATGAGTCTATGTCAGGATGGTGGGACCACTGCAAATAATAGAATCATAAGACCCACAGAAGGAAAAATGTTTGGTTTTCTTTGTAAGAATTCCTATCTTGACACCCTATAACTAATATAAGTTGGGAAATTTCTTAAACATTACTTAACCTACCTACCTTAATATGACATGATTAGTTTCAGCAGAATTGTTTCCTGAAAAAAAAAGAAAAAGAGTTTAGCTGGCAAATGATAATCCTAACCTTGGTGGTAAAGAAGTTTTTGTTTAAAAAGAAAAAAAAGGCTAGGATGTGGGTGGGAATGAATTGCCTTCAGCCACTGCAATGCAGGCATAGTACATTCTTTATGGATAGGAACCTTCAGGCTCCTGTATCCTCACCAAAACCTGGAGGAGATGGATTTATACGAAAGATTGGTTATGTACCTATGGGAACGGCTTATTTTGCTAGAATCAAGCAAAATCAGGAAGACTCCACTCAAGTTTTATTCCCTCACTCCTACCTGTATATTTGAGATCCAAAGTAGTCAGTAACTTATAAGAATTATAAACATTTTTCTTTTAACAGGAAATCTTCTTGCAAATTCTGGTTTGCAGTGAACTTGTCCAATTCTTTCCTTAAAGCAGATGTAGAAGAACTGGGAGGAGGGAACAGGGGTTGGTTCAGTGGTGCCCACTGCCAACCTCTGCCTCAGTTTGACCCAAGTCAAGCACAGTCATGGGTGTCCTGATTTATGGAATCTCTCCAAAACTTCCAAATGGAATTTCCACTAGAAACAAGCTCAGACTATTTACACAACCAACCACTCACTATATCTATCCTCCAATGGCAGCCCCCCTAAATGGCAGATGTACAAAGTGAGTTCTTAGTCTCCAAAATATTTGCCATCAGGCCTGAGCCTTACAAAAGTTGGGAAGTTGCTAGAGGGGTGGGATAGGGAGGGTGGGAGGGAGGGAGACGCAAGAGGGAAGAGATATGGGAACGTTTGTATATATATAACTGATTCACTTCATTATAAAGCAGAAACTAACACACCATTGTAAAGCAATTATACTCCAATAAAGATGTTAAAAAAAAAAAAAAAGTTGGGAAGTTGGCCAGATTTACAGCTTCCCCCAGAAACAAAGAAAATCAAGGCTCAAAGAAGTTAACTTCTCTGAAGAAACATAGTTACAAAGTAACATCCCATCAGAATCCCAACCACATGGGCTGGAACTCCCAAAATTTTAAGAGCAATTTCAGGGTTCTTTGACGCCTCCTTCCCCACCTCAAATTCGGAGTCCTTATGCTTTCAGACAAGGATTTAAAAAATATTATTCACACTGAGGCGGAAATGGCTTAACATGTCCCTCTTGTAGCAATTATCACCCCCTTGATAGATCAGGAATAAAACCAGTTAAACCTTTAAGAATGCTCAGTGAGCTGACAGGTGAAGAAGGGTCAGAGAAAAGGGTCACCAAATTCCCTAAAATTTCTCACCTGGAATCTCACTAAACTCGTAGGCCTCTTCTATATATTTGTTAGGAAGTGTCCCATGGAAGAGAAATCCAGAGCAGGCTAGCTGAGCAAGCCTGTTTATCTTCTCTGTTCCATCAACACCACTGCCTGGTCCTCAGTAACAGAAAATTACAATTGTCAGTCACATCCACAGGGTGTCTGGTATAGATTTTCTCTCTCTCCCTCTCCCTTTCTCTCTTTCAATGAATTGTGTAGTTTTTCTATCATCACAGGAATAGTTTTGGCTGAATTTTGCATGGGGGTCACCTTGTTTAGTAAATCTTCTCCTGTGTGCTTCACAAATAGAAGCTGTGCCATCCACTGGGATTTGTAGTCAGAAGACATGAGATCTAACCTCTCAGTTCTGACACTTCATCACTTTTGAGAAAGTCATTTGACAAGCACTCTCTCCCGGACCACACTTTTGTCAGGCTTCTCTGACTAGGCTTCAGTTTCGGGCTTCCACATCCTTCCTTGTAGAATCCAGTTTTAGCAAGAATACTGATAGTTCAGTTTAGCAAGAATCCCCTTCCTCTCTATATAAAATAGATAATCAACAAAGACCTATTGTATAGCACAGGGAACTCTAGGCAATACTCTGTAATAACCTATATGGGAAAAGAATTTGAAAAAGAATAGATATATGTATATGTGTAATTAAGTCACTTTGCTGTACACCTGAAACTAACACAACATTGTGAATCAGCTATACTCCAATGTAAAATAAAATAAAATAAAATAAAATAACGTTTTAAATTGTAGGGAAAAAAAGAACCCTCTTCCTGGACACCTGATCACCATCAAAATCCACTCAAATCTCCTACCTGGCCCTCCTTCAGCAAGAATTCTGTTAAGTCAGGTTAGCCAGAATCTCCCCTTGCTACCAAGGTTTCCTCTTAGTAATATTCTATCCACTGCCCTGCCCCCCGCCCAATCCTACTCCTCAGCTATAATTCCCACTTGCCCATGCTATACTAGGAATTGAACCAGTTTTATAGAGGCCTCTTTTGCTATTGCAAAGTTTTGTTTTGTTTTTTAATAAAATGTATCTTCACTGTTTTAACTTCTGTTTTGCTCTGTTTTTCTTTAACACAATCTCTTTGAGCATCAGTACCTTTACTTGTAAAATAGGAATAACACTCTCTATAAAAATCTTAGGTGAGGCTCAAGTGAGATAATACAGGAAATCCTTTTAGAAACTAAAGGCATTAAACCTTTGTTAGCTGCTATTATCATTGCAGGTTCATAAGCCCATTCAAAAATCTCTTCAAACTTCAGAATATTTTTGATTTTAAAAAGGTAATTCCGTTGAAATTTGCTAAGAAAATACATCTTAAGTGTTCTTAACACACGCATACACACACACACACACACACACACACAAATGGTAACTATGCGAGCTGATGGATGTGTTCATTAGCTTGATGGTGGTGATCGTTTCACAACGTATATGTATATTAAATCATGGCATTGTTCACCTTAAAAAATAGTTTAGTAGCATCCTGGGGGGAAAAAGTAACTCAATCTATATGCCAATTATTAGATTCAGTGGAGCTTGGGATAGCGTCCTATTATTAAAGACATTATTATTTCTGAAGCAAAATGAACAAATATTCCCATTAAGTGGGGTAAATAAAGACTATCTCCAGCTGCATGATGGTTCAGGTGAGGTTTTACTAACAACTGAATTATGAAAACTTTCCATTTCAATAGCTTTTCAGATTTGGGAATCGGTGATGAGAAATTGTCAACCTGTATTCCCACGACTTCAATATTAAATGCCATTCCTTCTTGGAAAGTCCATGCAGATTCTATTTTTAAAGAATGCTTATTAAATGCCTTAAGGTTCAGGGAATTGTGTGAGACCTGCTTGTCGAGTTGTATAAATAATGAACAAAACAGATAAATCAGACTTCATCAAAATTAAAAACTTTTGTGCATCAAAGGACACTATCGAGAGTGAAAAGGCAACCCACAGAATGGGAGAAAATAATTGCAAATCGTATATCTGATAAAGACCGCATATCAAGAACATACAAACAATGGGAGTTCCAAGAGCCAGAGACCTCTGAAAAATCTGTACGTTTGGGACAATGAACAAATACTGGGTTGCCACAAATAGGTTACAACTAAAACAATCAAAATTAGAAGAAAAGAAAAAAGAAAGGCCAACTAAGAAATGTTTTTTATTAGTTCATGGTTTTGAAATGCCTCGTGCCTCTCTCCTCAGTTTATTTCAGTTCCAGAATACAGTTGTTTTTCTGACAACAGTGGAAACATCAGTTGAGTTGATAGGCAGCCCTGCTTATGCTTGCATCGTTCCTCATTCAACCATCACTCCTCACTGCTTTTTCTGGCTTTTTGCGTCTATCATATATGTAAAGCTTTTCCAAATCGCCTTTGAAGGAAGCAGTTTGACATGCTAAATTAAACGGAGTTCCAGAGACGTTTGTTTTAGGCAGCAAAACAAACTCAACTAGACAAAAAAATAAAAAATGCCGAGCCCATCAGATCTGAAACCATATTTCTCCTTGTCTGCATGTTAAACGGCAATAATGTAAATGAATGTGAATCTCTTGGCGAGTTGTGAGAAAATAAGCTGCAAATTACAAAGCTGGCGAGCGAATGTTGAAATCGGTGGCATGTGATGATAGCGCAGTGGGTGGGGACCTGAGCCTTCATTAGAGAGTCTCATTTCTCACTCATTTCATTTCCAGTTATAAAGTCCAGTGAAATAAATCCTGGTAATTGCACAGTTGATTGCCACATCAGTTTAGGGGAAATGAATACAGTTATTACTTTTTTCCCTTTCTCCCTCTCTTCTTCCTCTCTCGCTCTTTTGTTACATCCATGGGATTTTTCAGAGAGCTTTTCCAAACTATCGGGAGGATCAAACTCTTCAGTAGTTTTGACATGTCTATGGCCTGTGGGCACAAGTGCAATTTTCTCTTTTCAAAATGAGGTGTGATAGCATCACCAAATGACACACCAAAGCTAAAGCTTTGATACCCTGGATATCACAACTCTTCCTACTGCCAAGAAAAGAAAAGAAAACCAGGAAAATCTTAACTAAAGTAAAAATCTCAAGTAAAGGCTCTATAAGGAAAAGAGGGAGAAACAGAGTTTATTGGATATTGCTGGTGACAGGAAAAAAAACTGTGAAAACATTCACATCAAAGGTGATCATTTAACTTCATTCAAAGCTCTTTTTCAGTTAAATTTATTATAATTTGATAACCACTATAAGTAGATTTCGTGGGATTGGTCCAGTAGTCAGTTTTTCAAAGTAAACCAAGAGAAAGATCTGTGTCAGGTGTTGACATATGTTTCCTGTCATGCTCAGAAAACATGTTAAGAATTGACTAGTTCATAGAAATGAAGGTACCACTCGCTTTTTTCATGAGAATGGCCAGATTTCAAAATGGCTGGCACAGCCTTTTTAAGGTCTGTTGGAGGCAAAGATGGGGGATGAGCAAGGCGAAGAGGAAGTGCATGGATTAGGTCTAGGGATGATATTAGTAGATTTCCAAATTAATGTAGGGAAACCTAACAGAGTCAACTTGATAGACTTCTTGCCCAGGGCACCACTGGATTCCTCATGACCAAATTCCACTTTGTTCATGGGATTTAATCCCTTTTCAAGAAAGGCAAAGCAAAATTTCAGGATGAGTGCATGTTAACTGTCATGGCTCAGTGAGTTGGACAAGGGAATCTGAACTTTGTTGATTATTGTGATCAGGTTTAGGAACAGCAAAGCTCAGTAGGGAGTGAGTCTTACCTATTTTTGTTTGCCCTGAATTGTGTGACTGTAGTCTCTGCCACTTTGCTCTGTCTCTCTGTGTGGCAGCCTTCAGATTATGAAAATAAGTCCCAAGAAACACCTGATTCATACAGAGTCAGGCAAATTCTGTCTTTCTCAAATGCCAAGAAGATATAGTTCTATAGCGTGATGGCTCTATGTTGTCAACTTGATTGAGTCATGGGTGCCCAGACATTTGGCCAAACATTATTCTGAGTGTCTCTGTGAGGTGTTTCTAAATGAGATTGAGTAACGCATATTTCCCTCCCTTAATGTGGGTGGACTTTATCCAATCAATTGAAAATCTGGACAAAGCAAAAAGCCTGAATTACAGGGAACTCCTTCTACCTGACTCATTGAGCTGGGACACTGGTCTTTTTCTTGCCTTGAGACTTGAACTGCAGCATCAGCTCTTCTTGGGTCTCCAGTTTGCCTGCATTTGGACTGGATCTACACTATAGATATATATATATATACACATGGAGAGAGAGAGAGAGACCTTATTATAACATAAGGTTAAAAAAAGAGTTGAAATTTAAATACTGTGGTATGTACATTTTGGCTCTGATGGGCCACCTGTGTGACTTGAGTTTCTCACAGCATGGTGGAGGACACCTACAGAACATGTTGTTTTTGTTGTTGTTGTTGTTTTCAAAGTAGAAAATTGAATTCCCATTGTGAATTTATATAACTTTTTTTTTTTTTTGCTTTGAACAAGTACTACACCATCAGCAGAGATTTTCCTAAAAGAAGTGTTTTGATGCATCATCACAGTGAAAACCATCATGGTTGAATACTTCTTATGTGCTAGGAATTACACTGAGACCTTGACAAACTTTTTTATAACCTACCGACAAACTTGCAAATGATGAGTCATTAAGCAACTTGCCCGTAGTCATTCATTCAGTGGTTAAAACAACATTCATATGGATCCACTTGATACTGCCCGCCCCTGCCAATGGCAGAAAAATTGGTGAAATGAGGCAGCAAGGATGTCACCTCTGATTTGAGTGGGGAGAAATGAGCAGTAGTCAGCATATGTTAGTCACCCAAGCTATTTATCACTCTGCTTATCTCCTTATCTTTTCTTTCTCCTTTGCAGATAACAGGATGGCACTTAGCCCTCTGTTCTCCATTATCCCTTTAAACTCATGGATAGACAGAGCATGAAATTCAAGCCAAAACAGATTGCAAGAGTCTCCTCTTTGTGTCATATTGGTGCTATAACTCAACTGAAATTCGAAAGAAATGGAAATCCTACATATATACATATATACTTTACGTCTCAGTAACATATCTGAGACTCAGATGTATAATTTCCTATGACCATGGCTTTATGTTGGGGGTTGGGGGAGGAGGAACAAGGGAAAACTAGAGAGAAACTAGTCAAGTAATTTTACAATATCAAAGTTCTTTTTTTATTGTTGTAGATAATTTGTTGAATTTGTAAAATAAGGACTTTGGACAAGATGTTTCTAATTTTGTCCAGGATTAACATTGTTTATTTGTATCCTTCTATTTCCAAAAAGAAATTCCACAACTTCTAATACATTCATTGTCTCAAACTCCTTCCTCTATAATCACTTGTAATCTGACTTTTTTTTAAAAACATCTTTATTGGAGTATAATTGCTTTACAATGGTGTGTTAGTTTCTGCTGTATAACGAAGTGAATCAGCTATATGTAAACATATATCCCCATATCCCCTCCCTCTTGCGTCTCCCTCCCACCCTCCCTATCCAACCCTTCTAGGGGGACACAAAGCACCAAGCTGATCTTCCTGTGCGATGCAGCTTCTTCCCACTAGCTATTTATTTTACATTTGGTAGTGTATATATGTCAATGCTACTCTCTCACTTTGTCCCAGCTTACACTTCCCCCTCCCTTTGTCCTCAAGTCCATTCTGTATGACTGCGTCTTTATTCCTGTCTTGCCCCTAGGTTCTTCAGAGCCTTTTTTTTTTTTTTTTTTTTTAGATTCCATATATATGTGTTAGCATACAGTATTTGTTTTTCCTCTTTCTGACTTACTTCACTCTGTATGACAGACTCTAGGTTCATCTACCTCACTGCAAATAACTCAATTTCATTTCTTTTTATGGCTGAGTAATATTCCATTGTATATATGTGCCACATCTTCCTTATTTGTTGATGGACACTTAGGTTGTTTCCATGTCCTGGCTATTGTAAATTGTGCTACAACTAACATTGTGGTGCATGTCTCTTTTTGAATTATGGTTTTCTAAGGGTATAATATGTCCAGTAGTGGGATTGCTGGGTTGTATGGTAGTTCTAGTTTTAGTTTTTTAAGGAACCTCCATACTGTTCTCCATAATGGTTGTATCAATTTACATCCCCACCAACAGTGCAAGAGGGTCCCCTTTTCTCCACACCCTCTCCAGCATTTATTGTTTGTAGATTTTTTGATGATGGCCATTCTGACAGATGTGAAGTGATATCTCATTTGTAGTTTTGAAATGCATTTCTCTAATGATTCATGATGTTGAGCATCCTTTCATGTGTTTCTTGGCAATCTGTATATCTTCTTTGGAGAAATGTCTATTTAGGTCTTCTGCCCATTTTTGGATTGGGTTGTTTGATTTTTTGATATTGAGCTGCTTGTATGTGTTGGAGATTAAACCTTTGTCAGTTGCTTCATTTGCAAATAGTTTCTCCCTGTAATCTGACTTTTATCCAACCTTTAACAGTTGAGATTTACAAAATTCTTCTTGACAAATTCAAAGCACTTTACTTAGTCCCACTCTTCTTAAGCGCCATATAGTATTTGGTACTGTGGGTCACCTGAGAATTTATGTAGAGATGTTTTTATGCAATAGTATAATTTTACAGTGAAAGATCACATTGTTTCCATAAGAATCTCAAGTAATCAAATTTCTTAGCACAGAAAATGATCTTTTAACTGATATAATAATAATTTAAAAATTAGAAATAAAAAATAGAAGTCATTGGAGACCATTGTCAAAGTAGTTCTATGGAGTGTTTAGAATAAAGGAAACCTATTGCAAAAGTGAATTGAAAAGTGAAAGACAACTGAAGCAGCAAGAACGTCTGTTATAGTCCATACTTTTCAGAAGAAGGTCTCTTTCCTTATCATCTTAATTTTTATGATTGGTAGCGAAACCAAGCAGGACCCTACGGGGCTCCTTGGCATGAAAGCCTTTCTGTGTCCTCTGTTTCTTGTTTGTAGGGAATAGGCTTCAGCATCCATGATCTTCCCTGAGTTGTGAAGGGCAGGTTCAAACAGTTGTTAATTAGGGAAGGGAGGGGATGCAGAGACAAGGTGGGAGCAGTCAAGAAACAATAGTGCAGCCTTGGGATAGGATGCTGGTTCTGCCTCAAGGGATACATATAACAATATCTTTGAGTTCTTCTGCAGAACTAAAACCCCCAACAAATGGAAGATGTTATCTACTTGATGAAACATTCTTCATTCCAGAGAGAAGGTCACAGTTCGATAACAGAAGCTCATCAGGAGACCACCTGAGGCCAGATTAAAGGAGTGCAGGCCCTGCACACACCCTGATCCTTATCAGCAAAACTTCCCTTGAACCATTGCTATAAAACTCCTCACTAAATACTCCCAGGTTGGGACACAGTTTTTGAGGGGCATGAGCCCACTGTGTCCCCCTTTGCCTGACAAAGCAATAAAACTATTCTTTTCTACTTCACCCAAAACTCTGTCTCCAAGATTCAATTCAGCACTGGTGCACAGAGGCTGGGTTTTGGCATAAATAACAACAATTTGGTACTTATATTCGGAATGGTCATTGGGCAGAATGTGTAATAGTCAGCTATTGAATTCTCTCATTTTATAGAACATTTAACTGGTTTATCCAAGTTGACACAGAGATTTGTGGCTGATCAGAATTTGGGTTTCCAGACCCTTATGCCAAATTCTTTCTGTCATTTTCTATTGCTTCTTAATGCTTTGCATTAAGGTGCATTAAGGTGTTTTTCTCCCAGACCCTTGACTAAACTTATATCTCATTATATGATGTGATTAAGAAGAAATGGGCTTTGACTCACAGGGCCTGAGTCTGAGTCTGGCCTCATTAGATATCAACCCTCAGTTTCTTCATCTGTAATGTGGAGCTAATGTCGCATTTGTTTGTTTGTTTGTTTTTTAATGTGAGTACGCACACAAGGTACATTACAGTGCTTTAGAAGAATTCCATACATGTTGGCATAATTGTTATTTTGGCACTTGTGTTGTTCTGCATGGTGCAATACAGCATCATCAGGAATGAGGACTTTGAGATTCAAACCAAGTGTCATCCCTTTCTAGATGTGGAGATGCAGGCAAGCCTTATTATTATATAGACTTATTAACATATAAGTCCTATTAACCCATGGGAAAAATGAGTGAATTAAGGTTTGCAATAGTCACCAAGCTCACTATTGGGAAATTCTCACCCATGCCTACAATGACTGTGTCATTCTGCATTTAAAGTCTATCTTTCCTTTGATCTCGGTAGTCAAGAGCTAGAGCTCATTGGTCACCGCCCCCCTCCTAAATCTCTGCAAATAAGTGTTGATTTGGTAAAAAACACTGCTTCCCAGGTGCAAGAAGCACATTGCCCTAACTTTTATGAATAAGTGTTTTATACACAAAAGTAACAAATGCCGGATGCATCGAGGTGACAGGACCCAATGAAACTAAACTGAGGGAGGTACAAGGAGGGATGAGGGGTGAACTTTGCTATTGAGAATTTGGAAGGATTCTGAGTAACACAGCCTCCTCCTCTAATACACTTCTCCTGGCCAAAATATTTTTTCATCACCAAAATGATGCTGAAAATTCCATAGTTGTGGCTAGGAGGTCATATGGGTCTGCCACAAATCCATGCAATAATTCAAATTCTCATAGCACACTCTGCATGGATAATAGAATTTGTCAAAGGACCATAGTAGTGCCACACAGACCTCTCAGAAAAGAGTATTTTGTAAGTATGTGAAGAATCAAATGGAAAATCAGAAGTTTCCCTCATTTGATCTGATAGCAATAAGAACTCATATTTACAATTACCTCATTCTAATCACCTGGCAGTAACTAGCCATTTAAATCCTGATTAACAATTCCATGATGTGGGTGCTATTATTAGTCCATTTTTCAGATGAGAAAACTGAGTCAAGGAGAAGTTAAGTAATTTGCCAGCTCCAGTAAATGGTAAACGCAGGTTTTGCTCCCAAGTACAAATCCTAGTCTCCTGAGTCTGGGCTCTATCACCTCTTGTTATGCTCTGTGCCGCACTAAACTGTAAAATCCAGGAGATCCTTTGCAACTGATACCTGTCTTCATTGGATGATTTCTGATGGGTCCTCTGAAAAGAATGTCACTGTCAAGGTCACAGTCCATCAGAAAATATCTGTTTTGATGCAAAGACCAGCACTGCATTGAACTGTTGGAGGTAAGAGAGAGACAGCATGTCTATTAAAAATGAGTCCCAGATTCCCTTTTGCCTCCCTAATTCCTTAACTTTCATAGAATATATTCCAGACTCTCAAAATTACTCTGAAAAAGCAAAAGGAATCAAAGAGCTAAATCAGGGGGAAAAAAATATTGTTTGAGCACTTTGACTTAAGAAAAAAATAAAAAGCTTTCAAATTCATTTTCTGGACCTATTCTTTCCCAGTCAGCACCACATCTAATAAAACAAAATCAGTGTCACCCCCAGAAGAGCTCATTACCTTTCCTCCTCTTGACATGCCAGGAGGGACCTTGTTCCCCAGTGCCAGCTGTTTCAGAAGCCTGAGGCCTGCTTCACCTCTAGGAAAGTTAGCTTTAACCTTTCAATCTCGTTGATTTAATCATATAACCATGTAATTAAATTCCAATAGTCAAGTTTCAAGGGCAGGGAGGCGAGGACTGGGCAGTTCCATTTAGCCCAAGCAGATGGCAGACACTGCTCCTGGAACAGCGAGCTCAGATTGCATGTGGCCAGCATTTGTGTTGAGTCCCTATTAAACACATGCAACAAAAAAGTAGAGTCCGCCTGCTTAAAGAATGAAAGCCTCTTCACCTGCTTCCGTGAGATAAGGTGCAATGTATTTTTAATGTACACTTTTATCTCTCCTTGGCAGTCAAGACAGTTTCCATGTGATAGTCAAACCATAAGGTGAGCAAAGCTAATGGGTCTGATTTGTAGACAGCATATGGACCCCTAGGTTCAAATTAACGCATTCTTTCTTCTTCTGTTGCCCGAAGCTTTTCAAAGGTTGAGGAAGAGTTTTCAGGATTGAGTTTAAAGACGCTTCTTCTATTTAACTGTTGTTAATACCCAGGTGTTATTTCAACATCTGGTTGAAGTCTGTTTTATGATTTTACCAAGAAGACATGAGCAACATCTCCAGCCTTGTTACATTAACAATGTGTTGATGAGGCCAGAGTATAACCGGCTATCCGTACACTGCAGGTAAATCTGTAAATTAGTACAAACTGTTGAAAGAATATGATAATATGAAATAAAAGTTTAAAGCTATTCATACATTTTCCCAACTTTCCCAATTATTCAAAGTGTACAAGCAAAAAGATGTACATGTTGCCTTATACATCGTACTTAAAAAAATTTAATCTGAATATCCTTCACTGGACCACTGACTAAATAAATGTTGGTACATCAATAAGATGGAATATTACATTCACAAAGTGAATTTTATGAATATGAGTTGTTCAAGTAGGAATCAAATCTGTTTAAATGGATTATCACAACTTAATTTTTTTAAAGAATATACTCACAGATATGAAGACGGTGACATTAATTAGCTTTGGCTGGTGAGACATGGGTAATTTTTATTTTGTACTTTATGTGCTCTTTAGATTTTCAACAAAAAATATATGTTAGAATTATATGCAGAGAAAAAGTGATTTACAAATTAATCCCATGAAATTTTCATAGCTGTTTCAAATCTATGCTATTATTCATAGAAAGATCACAAACCAAAAAGCTGGTCTCTTCATTGCAGCCATCCCATCAGAAACTCATCAGGATAATATTTGGCACAAACATGAATGTCAAGGTACTTTTTTTACTAGTTTTAATTTTAATGTCTCTTGCATTAAGTGAAATCATTCTGATTTTCATCAGATGACTTTGAAAAACCAGACAATAAATGACACTCAACCAGGTAATACCAAGTTAACATTAATATGAGATGAGAGATAAAATTTTAGAACCATACTCTCAGTCTCACGAAAAACAATTAAAGGGTACAGTTTCTCTGTTCTTTAATTTAGAAGAAAAATAGGCATTAATTTTCTGTTTCCCTCATTCATTTTTTAGAAAGCCTGCTACTCAGATCAATCCCCATGTCTCTCTAAAAGCAACACACAGAGAAGGAGTCATACACATGGACTTATTCTCAAAATGTCCCTGCAAAACAGGCCAGGGAAGGTGCTTAGAAGAGCACAGAGGTTAAGTGACTCAATCAAAGTTACTGTGTGGCTGAACTCTTAATAAAGCCCAGGTCTCCATATCGCAGGGCGGGCTCTCTCCAAGGTGGCTTTGGTGAGGGGAACACAGCATACTTGGATCTGAGTTTCTTTCATGTGCTTCTAAGAAAAGGCAGTGAGTTTGAGTAGCACTGTGAAGATTACTAATAGGCCCCCCAGCAGAAGCATTTTTAGCTTTGATAGAGGTTTTCCTGAAATCACCAAAGGATACAGTTAAATTGAGAGTCTAGACATCACTTGCGAGGAAGTTTTGTTTAAATGACTTAATGGGTCATCCTCAGTGACGGGTCATAGACTCTCTGGATATTCTCACCCGGCATGACTAGCCAAATGGCACTCCACTGATGCCACCAGAAGATTTGTCAACTTGGATGACCAAGTTGGTAGCTTTCCAAGTTACATCTGTTCCCTAGCAAAACTATTCTGTGGGTAGAATTGCGATTTTTTTTTTTCCAACTTTGATTAAAACCTTCCACTTGTATATGTGACTCAGAAAATACCTCCAGCCTATCTATGCAAGTCCTCAAGTGGATCACCACTGAAAATGTTTATTTTTTAAATTGTGTTTTGAGTTTAGGTGCATCACTGTAAACGTCTGGAACTCGTTTGCTGTTTTCTCTCTTGTAGATAATGACTGTTATCACAGCCATTGCAAAACAGCCACCTTAGGTTAAAACTTTGACTTTCTCCTCACTGTTCTCATGTAGTTAAAGGCAACTTCCATTCACAGCATGCACTATGACATACCTTAAACAGGCCAAATCAAAGGGCTAAGATTTCCACAACTTCAGAGGTAAGTGATTTTAGGGTGTTGTTCTGTTGATTAATGTCCAAAGAATATTCTCAATTTCTTTCCTTTGTTAAAAAGAGTTGGGGAGACTTGTAAAGGAAAAACTGTTCAAAATAACAAAAATATCAAATTCATTGTTAATTTCTAGGTTTCTGTAAATCACTAAATGTATTTTTATGCTTATTAGTTTAGTTACATATTCACTTTGAGCAACTAATTTGACATTTTTTTTTGCCTTTTTAAATTTTTAATTGAAGTATAGTTGATGTACAATATTAAATTAGTTTCAGGTGTACAACATAGTGTAATTTGACATATTTAACAGGAACAAAAAGTCAAATGTTCAAATCTTACAACTGGCTCAGTAATAGATGAAGATTATATTTAAGTTGTAAAATAAAAGCCATGATTTCTTTTTCAATCTTCTAAAAGTTTTATAATATTTTATTAGATTTATAGCCTAAAAATTAAGGTGACTTTGTTTGTTTAATCAGATGAAGAGCATTACAAGAAGAAAGTTCTCAGGAACTATTTTCTGCAGCAACAAACAAAAAACTAAAACCCACTTCAAGGTAGAAAACGAACTTTGCTTCTAAAAGAAAACTTGCTATCTTGGATATTCTTCAATGGAAAGGAAGCATGTCAGAAAATAGAACTCCTTTCCAAATAATCAGAGAAAAGCTGCTCTCCAATATAAATATTTCTGAATATGAGAACATCTAATAGTGCTATTTAAAGATTCTCCAAATAATACATTAGTACAAATCACTGAAATATCTTCTGAGCTAATAAGGCTATTAAAGCAGAATTCTAATTGACTTTAAATAATATGTTTATGAAGATATCTTCAGCAACACCAAACATACAAAACAAAATATTATTTTTGTCCTCATGTCTAAAGAATACTCTGTATTCTTTGTTCATTGCTTTCCTTATAAACAGCTTCTTTAATGAGAACTATCTAATCTAGATTATGTTCTTGGTGTTGTTTTAAATCCTGTATTTAATACAGATATCTTTTTTAAGATGTAATATATGTGAGCTCCCAGCCCTAGTGAGAAAGTATATGTAAGCTGGCAGGTGTTGAAGGACAATAACAAATTTGAAATTTCTTTTATTATTTAGGAGAAACAAGAAAGCATTGATTAATTTTAGACTTTAAGTCAAATATGCATGCTGAGATTTTCAGGAAACCATTACAAGAAATAGAAATAGAACAGGTATCTTCCAAATCAGTTGAGGAAGAAAAAAAAAAAACCTTCCTCATAAGAGACACAGTTTAAGCATAAGGACATAGAAAGATTAAAAATAAGAGGAAAAAATGATATGAAAATATCAACCAAAAGAAAGCTGGTATAATTATGTTAATAATAATCAAAATAGAATTTAAGGCAATAATACAAAATGTCCCTCTGAGAAATTAAATGGGTCATACATAATTACAAAAGGAATTACAACTATATAACTATTCTAAAATCTATGCATTGGATAACATAGTCAAATTATGACACAGTGCACAATCTTTTAATACATTATCCCAATAATTGATAGACCAAGCAGGCAAAACAAAAGTGGTAAGAGATAAAATGAGGTAATATTGGCTCAGTATAATGTAGTTACATAGAATCCTGTAGACAACATTAGGAAAAGAACACTCGTTGCAAGCAATCGACAAATTATTAAGTCATAAAACAAATCACAACAAATACCAAAGAATTGATATTTTCTAGGCCATATTCTCCAACTTAAATGAAAATAAATCAGGAATAAGTAATTAAAGATATCTATAAAACAAAAAAATTGAGACATTCTAAATAATTTATGGATCAAAAATATATATCAATCAAATTAGAAAAATTTAAGAGCTGAATATTAATTTAAAATTACATACTAAAAGTTCAGAGAAGCAGCTAAATTAGTACTTAGAGTGAAATATATAGCCTTATATTAAGAAAAAACTTTAAAAGTTACTGCTGAGATTAGAGCAAGCTAATGTCTACTATTCATCATATAGAGGAACCAATAAGAAAAAAAAATAAAATTCATGAACAGATAATACATAAATAAAAAGAAGCTCAAACACAACAGGAATTAGGGAAATGCAAATTAAAACCAAAAGGAGACACCATTTCCATTCCTAAGATAGACAAACATTTAAATGTTTTACAGTAGGAAATATCAAGCATGTGGAAATGAGAACTTATATATTACTGGTGGTAATTAAAATTTGTATAAACACTTTGGAGAGCAATTTTGTAGTATCTACTAAAGCTAAAAATGAAAATTAAATGTTCAATCTAACAATTCAAATCTTTCATATATATACCTAAGGAATTCTCATACATGATACAAGACATTAAAAAATGTTCACTGAAAGAGGTTTTATGATACTGAAAAATGTAAAACAGCTAAAATGTTCATCAATATGCTAAAGTAAAATCTAAATTCTTATGTATTTGTTAAATGTTGTATTTATATAGTAAAATACTATTCTGTACTGAAAATGAGTGAATTAAACAACATGGGATTTCCACAAATATGATGTTGGGTACAAAAAAGCAAAATGCAGAATGATTCATAGATTATAAAACCATTTATATATAAATTTAAAACATAAAACAAAATTATATACTGTTTATTTATATACAAGAACACAGTAAATATTTGCGAAAGGAAAGAGGCTAGTGTGACAGGTGGGCACAAGGGCTTCAACTATATTTGTAACTTTTTTAATGAATAAAAGATCTGAAGCAAATTTAGAATACTATTTAGATCAAAGCTAGTTGATGAGTACATTAGTGTTCCTATTATCACTCTCTTTACTTTCCTATGTGGTGAAATAATAATAATTTCCTAATAAAAAATAAAATAATACAGAAATAATAAAATAAAGCAACAAATTGTATGATCAACTAGAACAGAAATACTACATTCTTCCTCAGAATATGAGAAAATATTCTACATGTGTATAAGGTATATATTTTAAAATAAGTGGATTATTGCCTCTGCCCAAAACATGGTCTCTTTGAAATTGTTGACACAGTTTAAAGATAAATGAAGAACTCAAAGTTGACACACAACAATAATATGTTTCATTAAATTTTATAATGAGGGGAAGTATAGACAATATGAGAAATTTCATTGTGAAAGAATTCATCTTAAAATCTTTTGCTTAAAACTAGTCTGATAGAAACAAGGTTCTGTTTTTGAGACTGAGCTTTTTGCTTGGGAAGATCAATCTGACACCATTCTTGCAAGTTATTCAAACACTTAACCCAATATATTCTGTGCCACTGATAATAAATGTGGTTAAGGAGTTCATCTGAGAAAACATTTTGTACAATTTTGAATTAAGTTCTGTCTCGAGACACACATATCTGTCTTGGTTCTGTTCATGATTATCTTCTTGTTTTTCAAATTATTAAAGCACATAAACCAAAGGACCAAAGGCTGCAAATAGGAGTTACAGCATCTGCGACAGATTTTGTCATCTGCTTCAGGCTAGTTCTTCCGATGAGCTATTAAATCATCAAAATTTGGGTCAAGTGATTTCTGCTCAAGTAAATTGTTACCCAAAATAAATACATTGGGACTTTATGGAGGAAACTGTAGAATAGAAAATTAATAATTAGTGCATTTCCAGATTCTTACATCATGTCTAAAATGTATACTTTTTCATTTATGATTCTGCAGCCAGACTTCAGGGCAATCAAGTCACATTGAGGTAATGGGTATGTTGACAGGGACAGTATCAATTCTCCCCCAGAGATATGGGATTTCTTTCCACATCAGTTATGGGGCAATGTCTGTGGGCAAAATACACTGCAAAGATGCTATGAGTTCAAAGGAATGGGTAAGTTATAAAGAGAAATACAAATTCTGTACCTGTTTACACATGGCTTAAAATCTCTTCATTCAAAAAATTTTAATCAATTTTTTTAAAATTTAGATCTTATTCATGACAGTATCTCTCCTTGGTTAAATTTTAGACTGTCTCCTATGAGCCCTATTTTTGAATAGGCCTCATCCTTGGGTCTTGTCCTAAAGCCTACCTATCCTAGTTGTAGGAAGAATCCTGCTAGCCTGTTTAGTGAGACTCTCCCAGCCTTGATATCTGACAGCCCTGGCCTGTGTACAAGAAGAATCCTGTTAGGTCGATTTAGCAAGAATTCCCCTGCCTTGGATGTTTCTTGTACTAATTTTCCATCAATAACCCCTCACTCTGCTCCTTAGCTATAAGTCCCCACTTGTCCTTGCTGTATTTACAACTGAGCCCTGTTCTATGCTGAGGTCTCTTTTCCCCTTAATGCAATAGTTTCCAAATAAAATCTATTTTTACCACTTTACTGTCTGGCTCTGGTTCTCTTCGACAGTGCTAAGTTCTGATGTAAACAACTGTTGTCCCTACTTTCATGGATCTTATCCTTTAATGGGAGATAGGCATTGAACATATAATCGCAGAGATAGATGACCACTTAGAGTTGATATCCTTGTTGTAGTACTGGGGACAATTAAGGATGCAGACAGAACTTCTTATCTATAACTAGTCCGAGGTCCAATTCAAGAAATAAAACCTACTCTAAGTATTTAGGCAAGAAGGGAAATTAGGTACTTAGAAAACTGTATGAAGAATTGAAGGAGCAGAGAAAGGAGACTGCCAATGGAAGTATTAACTTCAAGAGAGCATCGAGTGATTGCACTCTAGGAATTAGAAAAACACTCTTGTATTGCCAGGCACTATCCCCATCACAGCTGCCCTTGACACTCATGTCTCAGTGCACTTTCTAACTGAAATGGCAACATAAGGATGGCCTCTGTCTCATTTTTGTCTTTCAAACTGTATGAGTGTATCTGATGGTGGAACCAAATTCCCATCTAGACGACTAGTAACAAGGGGGTATGGAAATGCATTTTTAGGCTTACAGCTTCTTTAGTACAGGATGGCACCCAGAAGAATATGGGAATGAATGCTGAGTGCCAATGGACTAGACGCTTCGGCTACTCAAGACCATATCTTAAACTTAAAAAAAATTAGCAATTTCAACATGCACCTGCCTATCATATAGCAATTACCCCTTATACAAATAAATGTAGGTTTTCCTCTCCCTGAATTTTATTAGTCATTGCATCTGTAGCTGAGTTATCAACATCCTTCAGCTCCAGTCATAATTCTAACCTGATAGTCTGTAATTTGAGGGCCAAATTACAAACATCACCATTGACCTAAAATTGTAGGGGGAAAGGAAAGAGGTAAAAAGGAAAGACAGGACATACACAGCAGAGCAAGGAAGAAAAGAAGAGTGGTTATTAATTCCTTACTCTGTAACTGGTCACAAGATCACAATTGTTGTTTACGATGCCTTTTATTCTCTTCCTATTCCATTGACTTTTGACCAGCACTGTGGCTAGTTAGAGATCTTTGCTCAGTAAGGGACCCAAATCCTCATTCTTGACAGTTCTTTCCTCTTGGTGGTTCTGCCTGTATTGGATTGTTATTGTTCTCTATTTAACATTTGACAAAAAATATGGAAGTAGTAAGAGGTGTTCCTAGAGGATGCCCTGGGTTCCACATGTACCTTTCCTTGTCTTTGTAGAAACAGTTCTATTTCTCCTTGATACAGGATCAATTGTGCCAGCCAATGAAGTTAACTTCTTCATTGCCTATTGGTTCAGTGTCATGGAAACACCAAACTATCCAACGGTAACCTTAGAGTTCAAAGGAATCACTGTTGTGTCATTTTGGAGGGGAGGCACTCCTCCTTTGAGTACTAAGACCTTTAAACCATCCCAGCCCAAAGTCATGTGGATGGAAAGCTAAATATTGTGAATGATCTTTAGATGATAGATAATTATCTCCTCTCCCAGTTCCATCTCTTGGTTTCCAGATATACACTTTGGTATGATTTGCATATGTCATATTGTTAGACAATATTCAATTCTGCTGTAAGAAACACAAAAACTCATAAGATGTGTAAGTTTTTAACCTATGAGACATATTAAACATAGATAAAGCAAGTACATCTTGTGTGCACTGAACATAGACATAAAGGGATGGGAAGAACAAGAGTCACCTAACATTCATAATATAGTAAATATATGAGGCACCTGAGGCACCAAGTGTTCTTGACACACTAAATGTACATAAAGCATATGAGGTACTCAAAATGTACAAGGTTGTGGATCAACCAAACATTAATGATAATCATCCCAAACCCATGTTTCCTGTGGACCATAAATGCAAAAAGAATCCATAGCTGCTCCTCCAGTAATTTGCAAGCTACAGCTTTATCCAGGTGCACATGCCCCTTGGCATCCTAGATAGAGTGTGTTGGCCCTGGACAACTTCCATATCTTAAGGACCCTCCCTTAAACCTCAACTCTGGTCCTCATTACCATGCCATCAGATGGGAAGGCTGAAGGCTAATCCATTCAAGAGGCAGAAGCTACAAATATATTCAAGTGAAGATTAAACACTAGGATCCATTCAGCCCACTGGCATCTATTCTAAGAAGAACATTAACTGAACTCAGCCCTTTCCCTTTACTTCTCATCATTTGTTTTAAATTGCATATGCCATCTGATTTGAGCATCTTAATTTGGTCTGTGAGTCTCTGTTCAATGACATTGTTCAATGACCTCTGGGAAGCTTCAGGTAACTCCCCACATGACATTCAAATATAGAAAAAAAGTGCCATGTATTGGTCACTAATTCTGATCATGTATCCTATTATTGAAGGACAGTGCCTTCAACCTCCAAGTGAATCTTCTCCCAAGTGGTGCTATAAATGAGTTTTCGTTGGTTATTATACTGTCTTAAGAGGCCAGTTTCTTCAGGCAGCTTGTGGCATATGATACACAAGTGAATCCTATTGACTTGAGCCCATTTTAAAAAATTTGTGTCCTATAAATGAATCCACTGTTCAAAAACAATGTTGTATGTGTCACCATGATGATGTACCATTAAGTAAATCAACAGATGCAGAGGCATGGTAACAAAAAAGGCAAATCCATATGCAGAATAATTGTCTATCCTAAAATGAATAGTTGCCCTTTCCATAATGGAAAGAATCCCATGTCATTATCTGTCATCAGATAGATTACTGGTCCCCCTTTGAATGGTGTAATGTGAGTATCAGCATTTATCCCTGAGGCTGGCAGCTCAGGTGCTCAGTATTGGCCATACCGAATAAGCCATGCTGTTAAATGTGTTTAACTTACATCCTTGCTATTTTGAACTCTTTATTTTTGACTCCATTGAGCAAGCAAGGGAAGGTGGCTGGTAAAAAAACAAACAAACAAAAAAACAAAACAGGGGCTTCCCTGGTGGCGCCGTGGTTGAGAATCTGCCTGCCAATGCAGGGGACACAGGTTCGAGCCCTGGTCTGGGAAGATCCCACATGCTGCGGAGCGGCTGGGCCCGTGAGTCACAACTACTGAGCCTGCGCGTCTGGAGCCTGTGCTCTGCAACAAGAGAGGCCGCGATAGTGAGAGGCCCGCGCACCGCGATGAAGAGTGGCCCCCACTTGCTGCAACTAGAGAAAGCCCTCACACAGAAAAAAAGACCCAACACAACCAAAAAATAAAAATAAATAAATAAATTTAAATAGCATATATTGACATTTAAAAACAAACAAACAAACAAAAACAAAATCCTTGGCATTCATATAATGGGTCATTGTATTCATGTAATCTTTGAGAGATTCCTCTTCTAGGAATGTCTTCTAAAGAGAAATCACCTGGGACATTAATAGCCACATAGGCTGTCAGTTCTGAAAGGTCCTTCCACATACCTCTACCCTACAACTCCTTGTTATCAATCCTCCAAATTGCATCCATACTTTTGGCAACCTTTTTTTCCAAGCAAAGTGAGCAAACAGAGGTGCCACTCAAAGATCTGTGCACTTAGAAGATTTCTCTTCTCTATAGTTTTTCTGGGAAATAGGATGATTGAAGTGGCAATGCAACAAAATGAAGTCCATTGAGAGGGTAAAAAATTGTTCAAGGGTAAAAAAATTTTTCGAGTGACAAATTTGAGCATTCAGCCAATCTTATATATTCTGTTTCCTTTTGCTGTAGGTGGTTTGTTGCTCAAGCTCAGATTTCTGATGGGTTGGTCAAAAAACATGATAATCATGGTTGCATGACCACTTGGGGGGTCCAATGGTCAAGTGTTTAGTCTTTCCCAGGATCTATCAGCAAGGAAGAATCTTTCCTTCAAAAGAAGATTAGTAATTTCAGGAAGAAGACATGATTTTGTTTTGAAACCCCAAAGATCTACATTATTAATCTCCTATCAGATTTGCAAGATTTTTCCAAACTTCATAGCCATCTGCTTCAAACACTTTAGGCACTACTGAATTTGCTGACTCATTATGGCCAAGTGGCAGAGAGAAGAGCTTGCACCACAGCCTGGATGAATCTATTCTTATTCTGCAACACACTGAAGGCTCAGCCATAGTGATTACTCGGTAAAAGTATTGAAGAAGCACATCCAAAAATAGTGTATGTTGCTTTCAAACATCTAAGAAACCCACAAAAACTGGGCCTATTTCTTTGGAAGAGATATAAAGACATGCCCCACTGAACTCTCAGAAATTTGAAAAAGATGGCAGGCCCTGAATTTTCATGGGGAAGGGGTGTCTCTACTTTCTGACATGTATACAAATTACCGAGCTGTCTAGAATAAAATTTACTCCCAGATCTCCAAGTGACTGAAAAGTTACTTGATGTCATTAAATAATAAACCTCTGTGATATCTTCTGGCATAGTCAGATAATCAAGGGCCCTGTGGTAATTCACGCCATTGCCATGAGAAAAATTAATTAAGGTGAAAGCAAGCCATTTTGATGTTCTTTGCTTATTCAGATAAAAATAAAGAAATTTCTAGATTAATAGCTACAAGATATCACAGCCCAATTGATTTTGTTCTAGGGGAGACCACATCTTCCACAACAGTTGCAACTGAAGTCACCACCTGATTAAGCTTACATTGATCTGCTATTTTCCAAAACATAGCCAACTTCTTCATGGCTGAAAGAAGCAAGTTAAATGGGGATATCATAGAAATCACTACCCTTACACCTCAAGTCTGGGAATTGGGTAAGTGGCTGTGACATTCCACTGTGATAATTAGAGTTAAGCTTCCATTTGTCACACCTGGGTCATTTCTTCAGCTGTACAAATTAATACAAGTTAAGCTAGTTGAACATCTATTTTATTCATAAAGTTATGATGAGCAATTATCCAGTCCTAGAAAATGGGTTAAACCATTTTTCTACTACTATCTTCTTGATGTCTATTATAATCATGCCCACCCTATACCTGGCAACAAATATTGTCATTTGACATCTGTCACTCCAGGAGTCCATCATTCCTATCTAAACACAAAGTCCCTTTCAAGGGTAGCATCTACACCTTTATCTCTGTCCAAGAGAGGACGTCAGTGTATTGCTAAATGCCTTGGTGAAAGAAATACCCTCTGAACTTGCTTAGGTGATATAATTAGAAGTTAAAGTGAGTCACATGATAAATCATTCCAATGTTCTTATCCCCCCAAGTCTCAGATTCTACAGATATGCTGAGGAATTTCTTGCATCTTAACTTCAATTGGTGGGAGCCATCTCTAAGTCCAGGTTTCAGTCAACCAACCCATCAAACAGTTATAAGCCCTCTTGGCTTCTTGGACCAGCACATTAGATGCAGACTCTGGTATGTGCAGCCATATTGGTTAATTTGGCCCAGTATGTTTATAATTTTTCCTATCTGGTGCAGCTCCCTTCAAATATATTGCCACACACATTCCTCAGGTTTCTGCTGATAAACAATAACAAACTATTGCCATTTTTTAATGTTTTAGGCTTTTCCTCCTGGTTCACACTTTGCATTTGACCTCTATTGACACACTGGGAACCAATTCTAACAAGTCTGGAGGCAGTGAGGTGGTAAGGACAGACCGTGAGGAGAAATGGCATTCCTTATACATTACTTACTGCAGGTGAGTTAGCTCTCCAAGAAAGGAAGAATCAACCTAATAAAACAGGGATGAGGAGTCCTCTACTGGCAAGGAAGGTTCAGTGGATTTGGACATTCAGTATAGTTACAATAATCTAAATCCATCTAATGTTCCCATTCAAATTATCTGAGCTCTCAATCTTTCTCAACCAATGCTGTAACTTTCACAGAGGAGACTTGGTGAGGCTGAGATTCAACCCACATTACAATTTAGCAATAAACAAGATCAGACCCTGTGTAGGTGGTTTTTTTTGGCCATCAGCAGCCCTACAGCTACAAGATATAAAAGATTGTAGGAGGTATTCATGGACGCTCTCTGGGCTCCTGACTTGCCTTGAGAAAAGTATTTAAAACTCTGGGTTTGTTGTTTTCTCTCTGTACAATCAGGCCAGTCAGAGAGAGCCAGCCTACCTTACAATTATTATATTTATATTCCCCTCATAAAATTCTATTGAAGAAATCACAAAATCTTGGCTTTCATAGGTACTTCATTCCAGGTGACCTCAGGTAATAATTGCAAGCCAAGAATTAGCAAGGTGTCATTATGCACTAATAGGATTGTCTCCTCTTTCATACTCAACCGGGTTAGGCAATTCCAACTTTATATCCTTGAATAAGTAGATCTGCAACCAGTTTTGGAATCAAATACTTCAGCCAATGGGATAAAATGTAAGAAATGGAAATGATTCTAGTTATTTTAAGCAAGAGAGGATTTAATACAAATATTAGGTGTGTACAAAATCAGTGAAAGAGCCTGGGGATGGGGGGGTGGGTGGGAGAAGAAATCCAGGGCCATTTCTTAAACTGTTATATCCAAGGATATTCTGCTGTAGCCTTTATCCAGAAAGCAGGGCTCTCCGGCTACTGCCTCGTGACCTCAGTGAAGTTAGTGACCAGACACTGGAACGCTGATTATGGCTACCTTGCCTGACTTGTACCGAAGCCCAAACATCAAAAGGCAGATAGTTTCGACTTCACTTCTGCCTTGAAAATTTTGTGCACATGCACATAACTGGCAGAGCCTAATTCACATATAGAACCCTACATGCAAATGAGTCCAATAAACGTGGTTGACTCTTCCGGAGAGAAAGGTATATAATAAATTGAGAATGATGAATACCAAAGCAATCAGCCATATTTAGGGGTTTGTCTAAAAAAGTTGATTCTCACAGCTTGCCACCCAGCATCAAGCACTGTATTCCCTTCTTTTCTCCTTTGAGGGTTTTATGTCTTTTAAAAGGCCTTTCTATTTTTAGTTTTCACTTTAGTGGGATTTAGCAGAAATAAATCATAGACTAAATGCATTGTGGGAAGGAATACAATTGGGACCCACATTATGGAGAACTGCACTAGATGTCGTATGTGCTTTACGTGTATTTAAACTCATTTAGCACTTACACCAAATCTACCAGGAAATTTTGGTTACAGTTTAAACAACTTGCCCAAGGTCACGTGATTAGTAAGAAGCCAGGTCAGGATTTCCACACAGGCACCTCAGCTGTGCTGCAGAAAAGCCTAAGGTGAGATCTATACTTTAGAAATGTTCACACATTCTCTCAAGCTATTTGTGAGAGAGAATAGGAGGCAGCTTCTAATGAAGTGTTTCCCAGGTCATTTAAGTAGTTTGCTATGTTCTAATCAAGGGGTTTAAATTTCTTTGCAGAGATTCTAGACTGTAATAGGAGAGACAGACTGACCAATGAAAATCCAGAACATGTATAAAGATGTAGCAATAGTCACAAGGCACATTTATTAAAAAGTATGCAATTTATGGCAGCCAATGGTTCTGTAATGGCAAAGACCTCAATAAGAGTACTTAGTCTTTATTTTTATTATTATTAATGAACTCTGCCTCTTCTAATTTGCTTCTGGAGAGAAAGCTCTCCATGGTTTTCCCAAGAATTAAACAAAACAAAATCTCAAGATATTTAGTACTTGCTATAAATACTTTGGTGACTAAATTTTACTTCCCAAGAGAATCTGGGTCATGATCTGCATTAAAAACTCATAATTGCATGATTCTAAATGTAGTCAGCAGGATGGTTGGGTCATTAATCCATGGAGTGCCTTGCTATCCTGTTAAAATATATAGTTTTGGAAATAAAATGCTCAGTTTGGTCATTTTTAGATTTCCTTGGCTTTATATGCAGAATGGTCCACCACAAGCCCCTTACAATGGGCTTCAGTTATCTCATCTTTAAAAATAAGTGATGCACTTGATGATAGCAAAAGTCCATAAATATGAATTCTCAATACACATGCTAATTCTAGCTAAAATCAATGATAAGAATACCCAGAAGCTCTCCAATAGGGTTGAGACAAACCATTCACTGCTACCTTTCTTTGGGCACATTAAAAAGTAAGTAGCTGAAAGTGAATCACAAGTCTCTGAATTACTGGTGGGGACCCTTCTACTTACTTGCGTTACAGAAAGTAAATGTGGTACCTTGAATGCCTGATGGGCTTTAATACTCATTTTCTTTTTGCCCATGTAGGTAAACTGCTTTCAAGAAGAGCTGCTTATTTTAAAAGTATAAACCACTTCAGAAAGAGAATTCACTTTGCTCTTACTCCTGTCAAGATTTTGTCAACTTAACGAGAAGGCATTCTCATAAACAACTTGCCATCTGGTTAACTGAATTTGTCAAGGAGTATTAGAATTGGAAGAAGGCAACAGCACAACAGAGAATGAGAAGCACCATTTCCCAGGTTCCAGCCAATGATTGAGAAAATCTGGGGGATCCTGCAGGGATGCTTAAAATAATTGCATCATAAGAGAAATTTGTTACAGAGTAGCGGCTTCCTACTTTGGGAACTCTTTTGGTTTCATTTCCGTTTTTATCTATCCACAGGAGACACTTGTCTTAACACAACGATCATTTTGATTGTCTTTTTCTTAGACATTTTTATTTTGATATAGAATTGATAAACTTGGTTTCACTTGGCTTCAAAGAATTGAATGTTAACTATTTTTGGTTTTTGTACTCTGTGTTTTTAAATTTTCACTTTTAGGGTACATTAGGGCTATTTACTTAGAAATTTGATAGTCATCGCAGAAGGGAAAATGTCAAATATTGATTAATCAAAATAGGTTTGCCGTAAACATGCAGCAAAATTTGGGCGTCGTATATGTTCATGTACATCGTTTATATGCATAGAATTAAACAGTCAGAGGTTATAACATGAAGTTAAGTTTACTCCACATTGTTCAACAAGTAAGGAACGCCTTGAAGCTCAGTCTCACACCTTCCTAAAATGATAGTCCTATCTGCGGTGAAATTTAAACTTTGAGCAGAAATGTGAAGTAGGCTATGGCGGGTAGGGTTTCCAGAGAAGCGTGCAAGAATAACATGCAAGAGGCTTATTTGCAAGGGCTCTTGCAATCGACAGTGAAACAGATGAAAAAGAAGGAAGGACAGGATAGAGGCAGAAGTGAAGCCATTATAAAATCTTACATGAAGCCTAAACTGAGGCTGCAGCCCATTTCTAAGCAGCGCCTTACAGAGCTGATCCAAGTTGCAGTAAGATACCCAGACCTTCATACCCCCATGGCTACCAGTCATCAGGTAAGGGTGATCTGGAGAAGAGGACAGAGGTGAATACCCTCTCTTCAGATTCAAGCTTTCTACCAGTAGCACTAGAGCACTTCCTGGAGTGCTAACCACAAAGGCATATCTTGCTCTCCTTAGCGTTGCTCCCAAATTTGGGATCCCACTTGGTGGCTGTCCTTCTTAGAGGCCTCTGCTCCAAACTCTTCCATTTCTCCTCTCTCCAGTTCAATTGTCTCGTCCCATTCTCTACCATTAATCGTTATGTTGGGATAAGACATATATTCCCAACACCCTTTCATAATGGCTAGTAGACGCGTCACTTCTTGAAAATCTTGGTAACGTACTCATTTTGGTAACGATGCCTGGAATCAAGGGAATGAAGACACTGGTGGGAACTCCAAGCAGGGTGAAGCATTACAGAACAAAGAGTAAGAACAGGGAATTTGAACTTCTTTTAAATGAGATAACTATAGGGGTGCGTATAGTTAACCTTTCTGTTACACTGTTGGGCGATTACATCATGAAAAATTTGCACATGTGCCTCACCAGCTCTCCCGGAGACACCCACAGAAATGCCAGAGGAAATGACTATGTTTTAAATCTTAATTTAATTCAAGCAATAGATGAGCATACCCAGAGTATGGCAGGATTGGTGGATCCTTGCTGAAAGCTACATGACTCCTGGACACGTGAGACAGCATCTCTATCTGAGGATCTCAGGGGAGGGCAGACTGTGAGTACTCATTACAGGAGTACAGGAAAGCACTTAGTTCTACAAGAAGTGCTAGCAAAGGAAAGGAAAGAGGCCAGAAATGACAGGAAGATGCTGGATGTAGTTAATGCAGCTAAGCGACTACTATGAACTAGGCATTCTGCTGGTAACTTTAAATGAATTCTCATACCAACACTATGGTAGATGTTTTTATGATACCTTTTAAAGATAAGAAACCAAATGTTAAAGAAATTAGTTATTTGGCTAGGGAACACAGCTGGTAAGTGAATATAGTTATTTGGCTAGGGAACACAGCTGGTAAGTGAATAAACCAACATTTGAACTCCAAAGCCAGTGTTACTTCCACCATCTCATACTCATATGCCATGGGGATTCTGAACAACTTTTAATAACAGCAGTTCGACTTTCTAGTATTTGGAGGGTTAACATTTTAAACTACTTGTTAATGCTTTTAATAACTTCCTGGTCGAGATGTAAATTTTCTCATATTTTCTAAACTAACTCTGATTATTTTAACTTGTACCCATGCCACAAATGATTTATATGTTTAAATGTGTTTATTTCTATGTCCATAAAACATGTTGCTTCTTTTTCCCTAAAAACAAAAAAGAAGTATGTCACACCACAGTTTCCTTGCCTGTACTTTGATCGCTCCTCTGTAAAATATATGTGTTTATATTTTTTCTTTGTGTGTGTATGTTTTTGCCTGTTAAAATATTAGTAATGTTGCATAAACATTTTATGTCTTTCTCTCTTCCTTATGCTGTTTTGTTTTTGTTTTTGTTTTTTTCACTTTTCAGGTTACATTAGCTTTTTAAAACAGACTCACTTTATAGTAATTCTTTCATTAGTAAAATCTATCTTTATTAAAATAAATGATTTCAAAAACTTGTCTCTGAAGTTTTGAATTTCACTCACTATGGAAAATTAGTTAAGATTAATAAGAATGTGTTTTTCCTTGAGGTGACTTCATCTTTGATTTATTTATATTTAAGCAGTATTAGGGATGTTTCTGAACTGCTAGGTAGAATTTTAATGTTTGAAAAAAATACTATTATATAATTTTATAATATTTACTTTGATAAATCCTTTTTTAAATGCTATTTTGGTCCTTTATAAAGGTAAAGTAGTACTTAACTAACATCAAAAAATAATTATTTTACTAATTTGGTTTCATTTTATTAAATTCCCTTTCTAGAATTAATGGACTTTTAAAATTTCATAACAAAGAGCTAATGAATGAGAATCATAAATAACAGCTTGTAAAAAAGGTAAACACATAGAGGTACCTCAATCTGAGCCCCAAGGATGACTTTCCAACTATACAATTAAAAGTCATTCATTTAAATTCCATATACAAGTGATATCATATGATATTTGTCTTTTTGGGAAAAGAATCTAAAAAAAAGAGTAAATATTTGTATATATATAACTGATTCACTTTGCTGTACACCTGAAATTAACACATTGTAAATCAATTATACTCCAATAAAAATTAAAAAGTCATTCATTTAAAATATCAATCATTAGTCTGTTATAAATTGGAAAGTCAGCATTATGTAACATCTTTAATAAAACAATATATCATTATTCAATTCAGGTGTATGGTGTAATCAAATAAAGGTATTGTTTACTGGCAGGGGTTTTTAGGCAACCACTTCAAGGTTAAACATTTTGAAATTAATATCCCATTATTACCTGTTAAGCAGTGGTTTTATAAATATATTGAAGGTCCTGAAAAGAAGTAATTCCTAATTATTCTAAATGCCTTGTCCTTTAATTTTTTTAGACCATAAGTGTATAGTTTTTCAAGGTTTAAAGATAAGAAGTGGCAGAGTCAGTACTAGAATCTGTTCTATTTCATCTAAAATAAACCACATTTATCAATCATTGTTTTCCTGGGTATTCTTCTCATAATTAACTTTCTGTTGAATATTTAAAGTTTAATAGCTATTACATAAAAGGCCTGCAAAGACATAAGATGCACTCAATATTTTAAGAAACAATCTTGCTTTATACGATTGTTACTGTAGGGAAATCTATCTTTGATACTTTGTATTGAAATTAAGTATTTTATAAGTGTGTCTACTTAGTAATAGTGCTTGAATTCCTCTGCTTTGAAGGAAGGGTAATTGAATTAATAAGAATGAGTTTTGTTCCACTTTCTTCCCTTTCCATTCATTTGTCATTTTTCAGCAATAATGGTTATGAATGAACCCCTGTCACTGCACTGAACACTGGAAATAAATTACCTCATTGGCTCCTCATAAGTTTTAGCACCCCATTTCACATATGAGGAAACTGAGACTCAGGGGCATTAAATAATATCACACAGATACAAACTAGGAGTTCCTATGATCCCACAACTCCTACTTTTAATGATTGTGCATGTTGCTTCCCAAACGTATTGAGTTTACTCTCATTATAGCTAATGAGGGACATGTCAGTCTTTGTGATAAAGTTAATGAAACTGAGTGAATGCTCCCTGTTTTCTAGTCCATACACATCTTTCTAAAATTTATAAGAACATAGGACATAAAGCAGCCCAATTAAATAGAGCTAAACTTCACGGAAAATTAACAAGGAGGAAACTGAATTTAGAGTTTAAAGATCTTAAGAAATCCACCAAACTCTGATGCTTTCAAATATAAGAAACAAGCCAGAGCGATTAATGGTCTTACCCAAGATGCAAGAGAGACCTGAGCTATGTAGCCCAACTTTTGGACATTAATTCCACATATTTTCAGAAAGTAAGTGACATTTATTGAGCACTTTGTATGTGTCAAGCGTGGCACTGTATTATTGTTGCTGAGGTAAGTTTTGTAATTACCCTTTGTGCAGATGAGGAAATTGAAGCATAAACATTTCCAGGGCCCAAGATTAGTATGGGTTGCAGCAAGGATGAATCTAGCTCTAGATAGCTTTGAACTCAGACTGAAAGGGATTCGACCTTTCAGCAGTTTAGCTCCTCACCCAATAGGCTGTACAGAAACTGCTGGTCTCTAGCGGATGTGATTGGCCTCCATTACAAAGCAACTGGTTTTCCCTTACTTCAGATATACTAGAGGAGCATCCTGTATTCCAACTAACCAGGGACACTATGTAAAATATTTAACAATAGAAAGAGCTGTGGGCCAATCTATCAAAACAGATACCGGCCCAAACAGAATAGAAATTGGCTATAGACCATGGGATTGGCAGTACTGACTTACACCTACCAAATAATTGCCCTGAAACCAATTAAACTCTGCAGTCAAGGACTGGAATATAAAGTATTTTTTTCCCTTAGCCTCCGGATATCTGATCTTCTGTATTTATTGATCAAGGAAACGCGGGATTTAAAGGAAAATAATGCTAATATAGACCCCAGTGAGTGAGCTGCTTTGAGACTATTTTAACTACCATGAACAGAAAGTGTACAGAAGGAAAAAAAAAAACACACAACCCAGCTGAAGAGGATGCACGTTTCTTAATTACAGCTAGATTATGAAATCAAGAATGGTATTGATTGCAAAAAGGAACTATGTGACAGCTGGTAGACTATCACATCTGCATTGCAGAGCCATTAAAGAACTCTTCCATTTGGTTGCTACCTTCCCCACTATCAATCAAGTGTGGATGTAGATGCCACGGTTTGTAGGATAGTAGAATGAAAAAAAACTATGTCATTTAACATTACAGATTTTTGAAACAGAAAGTTATTACCTTGATCTTTTTAATGGTTCAATTTCCCAGTGTCTTCTGAACACTCATTCTGATACTCACCCATTTGATACATTTCCTGATTTAATTTTCAGCAATAACCATGCCTACATGTCCTCTGCAGATCAGAGAGGAAATAGCTACACTACAAAGAAGTCTATTCTCTTTCCGTTCAACTGTGCTGTTCAATGGATCCCACTCACCATGAGACAAAGGATCTGGTATTGTTTTGTGTTACCCTGTGGGATCTCACTTTCCCCAACTGTTCCAGAAAGAAAGAATAGGGAAAATGAAAAGTTCCCTGTCAAACTTGTGTTGAAAATGGTTGTACACAGTGATGTGGAATTTTGGATGCTAATTACATTTAAATAAATGATTCCTGCATATAATTCTGATCTTAAACCTCAAGAAGCTTGGTTTCATCATATAAAGTTGGCGATATGTCACCCCGTGCTTGTGAATTGGATTTGCCTGAAAAATACATGGTGCTTGATGTCATTTATTCACCCCAGATAATGTGTTAACTTCTATACCTGCTTTCAGTTCTGACAGCCACCATATATGTTAGTCTTCACTGTCTCCATTTAAGGTAAAAGAAACTGATGACCCTAAAGTGTAAGTTATTAACAAGGCCAATTGGCAGGTCAATGGCAAAGGCAGGTTTCCAAAATAAGTTAGCCTCATTCAAGTTTCAATAACCACTACTCTCTACTGCATCCTTCTTTATGGGAACATCATTTCTAGGAGAGACTATTTATTCTCATGGTAATAACCAAGATAATACAATGTGAACGTTCAAATGATATATGCCGTATTTTTGATATAGGGTATGACACAGTGAATAATGACTGTCCCTTTTGATACTGCTGATGGAAACAAAAAAAAAAATCTACCTCTGCTTTTTACATGTGAAGAATTCATTTTGACTAGCAAACGGTCAAAATGTTTTCCTCAATTTGACTTTGTGTCTCCCCATACTTTGCGTACTTTTCATGATGGTGACATTTTGTTGCAAGACGATTTTTTTAAGATAGCTCTTTATATGCCTTTTGCAAGCTGGCTCAGTTTTGAGGTTGTGTGTAAATAGAAAAAAGGATATTCTTCAAATCATTTTAACAGTTCTCTTAGCCTTCCCTGTGGGTGTAAACATATCCTGAGTCCATCTCAAGCTTCCAAATCAGATAAATGTGTGGCTATCATATAATCATAAAAACAAAATTTCTGTAAAAAATAGTAATGGGTAACCAAGAGATGTTAAAGAAAATATATGATTTGCTTTGAGCAAAGCTTATTGTGCATAATTCACAATTCTATAGCTCTTTCTGAGGCTTTGAAAAAAAAATTATCCAGCCACAAGAGATTGACAGGGTAGCTGTTATTTGAGGTGACGCTGTGTGTGGAGAGCTGATCCCACAGGGAGCCTGATGTCACCATGGGGCCCCCTGTGCTCCAATCACACTTTCTCCAAAAGCACATACAGGGCAGCTGCCAGGGGCTGGACACCATACTCAACACTGGATGAGATACAATTGACAGAATATGTGCTCTGTCTCTCCTGGAGTATAGTCAGGAAACAGACCCATGAAAATTTACAATGCATAGGTGCCACAAATAAAAGTATTTCAAAGTTAGATTAACTGCACAGAGAGGTCAGATCATTAACAGGTATGATTCAAGAAGCTTTCCAAGTGTTGGGGGTGGGTGTGCATTTGAATTGTATCTTGAATAGTCAACCAGACAAGGAGCTTGAGATCTCTTATAGATAGATTGAAAGATTTTCATTCGTTTTTTAATTTAAAATATATATCTAACCTAGAGCACATAATGAATGAGGAGGAAATACTGGTAAGGAATACCAGGCAGCAATGTGTAATAGGACGTGTATGTCACACAAGGAGTTTGACTTCTCTCTTAAAGTAATGATAATGGAATATTTTGAAATTGAGACAGTGTCACACCAAGCATTCTTTATAGATTATCCTTTGTCCTGCAATGTGTATACGAGGCTGAAGTGGGAACAGACTGAAGGAAGGGTCTTAACCATGTCAGGGTTAGGAAGCTGAGAGAGGAAAACACATTTGAGAGCGTGTGTAAGTGCCAGAACTAGTATTGTTAGCTGATGATTTAAATATAGGTGCGTGAGCGCTCCAAGAAATCAAAGAGTGTGGGGAATAGCCTAGGCTGTGAGTTGAATACCAGCGGCTTCCAGGAAAGATTTTTGATGATGCAAAGTTAAGTCTCCTGGAAAACTGTCTTACTCAGCGCCAAAACTTACCAGGCCTTAGCGAATATTTGCTGAATGAAAACAAAACTAAATTACCTAAACCTGGGAGTTTAACAGACCCTCTGATCCATCACATTTTTATTTTTGATTAGAAAAAGATGGACCCATTACGGAGGTTTATTATATCAAATGATAAGAATCCCCCTAAGGGTATATTGAAATGTTCATCTAGTTTAGACTTCATACCAAGAACCTGGACAGACGGTATCATCAGTTGGTGTGTGTCCTACAGTGACGTCCAGTTTGGAGTTTTTAACATTAAAAATTCTTTATCCTTAACTTTCTGTATAACGAATGAGATAAAGCTTGTATAATATCCTCTAAAGCACACATTCTATATTTGTGCTATGAAATACAGGTATAAATCCAGAAGCCAGTTTGCTAACAACCTAATAGATTCTGATGTATGAGCATCTTCAGTAGGATTTACAAAATATTTAGAGCAACCTCTCAAGTATGAAACAAATTCATTACTAAAAATAACCTGACTCAAGTTTTTTGAATAGTTCTCTCAGCTCACCCCATGGATATACACAGAGCTTGCTTGATTCCATCTGAAGCTTTCAAATCAAATCCATGTGCAGGTATCAAATGATCACAAAATCAGAATTACTATTAAAATATAGGAATGGATGACCAAGGGAGTTCAAAGACATAGATATTTTGAAGTTTGTAGAAATACTCCCTTGATGGGTCACAAACAATCAATGGATGAATCCACTGGGTGAAGCTGTGGTATCTCCATCACTGAAAATCTTAAACACTAAGAATTTGTCCTGAAGGCTAGTCAGTCTTAAGGCTAGTCAATTGATTAAGAGGCAAGAAAACAGTTAAGAAGAGTCCATGGAGCCAGGTACCATTATTATGATTATTATTTTGGATTGATTTCCATTCTGGTACTCAATGGGAATTTAAGAGGTTGCCTTTGTAATTACCAAATACAATTCCGAAATTTTCAATTACTCGGTGTAAATTTGAAAATTTAATTCAATTGAATTCTGATCTTATCAAAGCACTCTCTTTGTTTCATCTATTAAACA
Organism: Balaenoptera physalus; assembly: GCF_965194825.1. Taxonomy (NCBI): domain Eukaryota; kingdom Metazoa; phylum Chordata; class Mammalia; order Artiodactyla; family Balaenopteridae; genus Balaenoptera; species Balaenoptera physalus. Next base: position 18,078,409 of record NC_138883.1, read on the forward strand.
CCAAGATCATCTAACCTCTTTCTCTCTAGATATCTAATATATAAATTTGATGCATTATCAAATTTACCAACAGGTATATATGTCTCTTTTGTTATCTTAGATATTCCATTGAGTTTAATGAGAGAACGTAAAGTTATTACATGGGCTCTGAGACACTGGAACGTGTTAGAAAACAAGTTTATTACACGATCTGTGGGCTTCCTAGCAGCAGAGTCATATTTTTCTCTGAATCCCCAGTAGAACCTAATAAAGTACTCTGTAAAAAGTAGATGAAAAGTAAACATATTGGATGAACAAACATTTTTAGGAACATGGTGGAGTCGGAAACACACTTGGTTTGGTTAAGACTGTATTTTATTCTTCTATGAAACCTCTGAACTCAGACCAGTGTCTGGGACTTAGTAAAAGTTGTTTCATAAACTCTTTTGAATGAAAGGTATTCCTTGACTAAGGGTCTGGTCTCCACAGAGTAAAGTCTGTAACTCTTGGCAAAAGTAACCAAGAACACATAGACATTATTTTGCATAAAATCTCCCAGATGTAATATGAATCACCTGTTACAACCGTCTTTCATAGTTAATTCTCCAACAGAGATTCTGCAAGTCATTAATAGTAGTAACTGAGTGTCATCATTTTATTTCCTGATTCAGTCTCTGTCAAATACACTATTAGTAAAATGGCCAAGAGGGGTTAGAGAAAGGGCTTCTGGACAATCAGGAGATTAATCCTGAATTGAACTTGAGCATATGAATACATACATTTTCATGAGTGCTTATTGAAAGTATGGGTGGATGAGCTATAAACAATTCTGAAGTAGAAAGTACCATGAGGATTCTTAAGGAAAAGTGACATTTAAAATGGACAGTGTATATTATGAAATAGGGAAAAAGACTATTCTGATGAGATAACTACATTGGCATTTATCTATATTCTAAACAACACAGATTTCACAAACACAAAATAATATGCTCCATGTATGTGTGTATATTCAAAAGATATTCATAGGAACAAACAATTTAGTCAGGAAATAGAAAAGAATGTGAAGATTTCATATAAACCCCTCACACAAAAAGAGTCAAGTGGCCTTAAAACACAGAAGTTGTCTTCAAGGTAAGAGAAAATGAAAAACCCTACTACCTCCTTCATTCCATCCATGGTCCTGTATCAGGAAGTGTCCCTCATTTCTCTTTGACATGAACCAAGCAAGGATGGGTAGTATCCCAATGAACTTACTCAGATAAACACAATGTGGTTTCTTTTTAAAATAAGCCTTTACTGAGTATATCAACAAGGTACTGTATAGTGTAGAGTGAAGTTTGTAGTTAACAAAGTGTGTGACACAGTGGGTCTCAGGGGATGTGTGATGCAGAATCTTCCAGCCCCTTGCAGTCCCTTGTCAGCGAGAACACACTACACAGAAACCAGAAGCAAATCAACATACGGCTCAAACAATAACAAATCATCAGGATTAACTTTCAGCGAATATATACTGTTCCCACGAGGGACACACAGTGGCGACGCCTTCACCTTGCCTCAGAAAGGTTAAAAATCTTACATCCCATGGATGTCTTTACGAATACCCCTGTGTGTGGTGTGTGTGTGTACACAAGTGTGTGTTTTATACTAGTTAAAAAATGTCTGTTGTGATGGCCTTGCTTTGTGCTCTTCTGGTGGGTGTGCTGCTAGAAAAAGAAAAAAACTTAAACTATAGCAAAAAGAATGTGATTTTTTTGTTGTAACAGTATCCTCAGAATAACAGTGTAACAGTACATGTTATAACAACATGTACAAAACTTTCTCCTCACAGTCAGGGACAAGCATCCCCCATTGTCAGCAATTGTCTTTCGACCCCACTGAAGAAATTAGAGAGGGGTGTAAACTACTGCTTCCTACATTAGTATTTTGACTTAAAAAAAAAAAAAAAGCAGCAGGCAAGGTTGGACAAAACTAATAATGAAGAGGAGTTTTTTGGTTTGTTTTACGTATTTATCTCTTTCTCTTTGGGGCTCCATTTTCTGCTCTGCTTTCCCATGAAGTTGGAAAGGTAAGTCATGAGCAAAACTATTCTCCTCATATTCTAAAGTGAAACAATGTCTCCTTGTTATAGGGTAGAGAAAGATGCTAGAAGCTAAGAAGTAATGGAAATTGATCACTTCACTGTTGAAAGTTGTAATGGATTCTGCAAGTGAGGTTAGCTGACCAAGCTATCTGCTCCCTGTGGACGGCAACTGTATCGTCTTGTGTCTGGAATGGATGCTGTGTTCACAACATGGAGAGTTTGTTCTCCTCAGTGAGGAAGGAAGTTCTAACTCCTGTGGAATGACTAGGACAATTATGATCTAGTAGGAAATGGAGCCATGACATTAGCTATTTCATTCATCCTTTTTACCAGACTGGTCACATTATACTTTTTTTTTTTTAATCTCCGGGAAAACATGTAATATATTTTCAACAAACATCCAGATAACTAGAAATTGCATGATTTCTCACAGGGTAGAATGTTTTCCACTTCTCACATCAGAAAAATAGGCAGGAGGACACCCTTTGTGTCTCTGCTTTTGATTGTCCCATGCGATAGGTTGTTAATGCATTTGACAGTTTGAGGGAAGCTAAGAGCCTCTTGCTATTCAAATATATCTCCCCAAACAAGTAGGTATTCATGACAACCCTGGGTATGAATAATGGTCAGTAATACCTATGTGCTCATGGCTATGCCTTTTCCTTTTGGAATTTCTTCTGCACAGTGACAGTTACCTAGCTCTGAAAGTAGACACATAGTATCTGAAATCATTCGATTTGGTCAGACAGCATCGAGCTCTTTACAAGCCGGTACGTATGGCTTGGTACCGGCTCATGGTCTTGTCCTGCACCTTGAACTGTGACTCTTGACTAATCTCAAAATGCATAATAATGTATGAGCGCAAGAGAGGTCCAAAATACAGAGTTGATGGATCAGTAAAACATTCTCATAACAAGAACACCATTCAAAGCATCATCCACCACTGATGGTTGTTACAAATTCCATGATGTGCTTTCTATCCTGGTGTAGGTGACAGCCTCAGGTATTATAAATGGGAGACTGATCTCAATTTTAACAGTCTCTGTCATGTTGTGCACAAGCTCAGAATTAAGCCTATAACTAGATTCTATCTCTTCAGAAATGTCTTCTAGCAAAGGAACCATTTCAGATCATCCTAATCATTTCACATGACCAGGTCTCCGTCGTAGGACTTAAGCCCCAAATAATTCTGTGAATCCCATAAGACATTATAGAAGCCTCTCTAACCTTGGTCTTCTTGGCTCAAAGCAAAAACATTTGCTTCAGCAGCGAAATATCCAGCTGGAGGTTATACACACAATACAAATAAATGAGAATGATTATTTTGTGGATAAAAGGAAAAAAAAAACCCTCAAAAATCAAAGTACCATCATTTGAACACATAGTTTTATCTACACAGCCAAGGAGAAATGGACAGTGGAAGGGAATTATCCAGTTAAATACACAAAACCCCATGTCATGGTCCTGCATTTCAGATGGCTTACTGCTACACTGATCACTTTCACAGATTGTCTTATCCCTTCAGTGTGTGGATCAAGCTTTAAAAAAGCAACAGCCAAAATGAGCTAGCTAATAAACTAAAATGGAAACCAATGTCACTTTAAAATTAATTCAAATTAATTAGTAGTTAATTTCAGCTCAACTGACTGCACAGTTTCGATTCTTGTGTCTATAACATTATAACTTGTTATATTTTCTGCTTATTCTGAGGGACAAGGGAAATTAAAACATATGAGTTGGGGATATATTATTACAGAAAATAAAGCTCTTACTATAAAGAAAAAACTTGCATAGCATTTTATACCTAAACTCTTACAAAGTAGACACATCACAGTTCTATTTTGTTAAAAGTAAGAGGGATAGAGAAAGAGAAAGAAAATGATTGAGACATTAACTTCATAGGTTCCTAAAATAATGGCCGGTGATCAAGGAAACATGCAACACAGACTGAAATGCCTAAATTTGATTTTAAAAAGAATTTTCCAAGAGTGTATTTTTTAGATAATATATGTATGTGATCGATAGCCCTTCTACAACTAAGGGATGGAAAGGAGTACATTATACATGCTTTCTGAAGATGGACGTTGCTTCAAAAAATATCTAGAATTAAGTCTGGACATCCTTCTCTTCTCTATGCCCTCTGTTCTATGCCCTGCTTTGCCAAGATTAGGGGAACAAGTCTTCCCTCTCAGACTTGATCATTTTTTTCATCTGTTATGCTGTTAATATAAGATTGATTATCCCTCCACAATTCCCAAAGAAGAAGAACATCCACGACTGAAAAGGAATAAATGAAATTTAAAAAATGGAAGAAGGTCAAAGTCAGTTCAAGGCAGAAACTTGGTATTGCTTTTTAAACAAATACGTTATTTCGCCAGCTTTGATGTGTCCTTACAGAATTATTAGCAAGGAGAATTACTATACATTTTAAAGTGTATATGGATATTTTGTGCAACCAAGACTGGCATCCATGATTTTCTTTTGAATTTTGAGCAGAGGGGGAACGACAAATGTTGCCTCTACAGCTAATTACGAAAATATACGTGAGGTGGTTGGAAGACAAGAATTTCCGAGGGGATAAAAGTATTAATTCAAGCTATTTCAACATGATACTAACAAAGTTAGTTGATATAGTATAACAGAACCACTGATCACTTGCTTTTGTCTAAATGGTATCAATAATTTTTACATAACAAGTTTAGTATATTCCAAACATTGATCCCTTGTTGGTCTAAATATCATGTTGACATAGCTGCAGTGAATCTACCCAAATAGTTCTCATTATCAAAAATAATTCCATTCAATATAATTCTTCCCATTATTTTATTAGCCTCTTCTAAAAAAGTATTCTAGAATATATCTCTGTTGAATGTGATTCAACCTGACATATGATTTGAACAGTAACACTTTTAAAGGGCATTTTCTTGCTGGGACATCCTACCTGCCCCCGAAGGTGACTGAAATCAGACTCAGGTCTCTCACTGTTTCACATAGGGCCAGGGAAGCCTGAAGAGTGATTTTCAAGTTCCCAATCAGAAAGTCAACCCCTGGGTTTGACTGTCTTTTCAAATCTTATCTCATTTTCTTGATTCTGCCAGGATGGGTTAACTTATCTCACAGGAACTGACTTCCTCAAGAGATGTTTTCTGCATTTCCTCCTTTGGGTCAAATCAGGGTGACTACCTCCTTTCTTATATTCTAGAAGTTTTCACTTTTCTTCCAGACCAGGAAGTATACAAATAGCGTGAAGATATCTGGGGTCATTTCTGGTTTTATGCCTATTATTTATCCTACCCTGATGAGTCCATTTTAACCTGCCCTTTCATCTGACCACCGATTCTAGGAAAGGAATTTGTTCTGAAGCTTCAACAGCAAAGTGGTGAATTGCATCAGGAGGAAGAATCACTCGTTCTTTTACCTTGGCATTGGGTTCTCATTGTACAACCCTGTACAGTACTTCAGCAACTATTTTTTTGTTTTTTTTTAAGATTTAAAAAGCAAAGAGTTACAAAACTGTTTGTAATTAACTTGGAATAGAAAAGATAGCACTTTTTTTAAATCCCATTATATAGTACACCGTATAAATTACAGAGTATTCAAATGCACAAATGCATCTGTGTAACATTTATCAAATGTAATTCGCGTGTCTTTATGTGCACACACGAGTGTGTTCTCGAGAGTCTTACTGTCCGCGTTTGTAATGCTGGACCTCTGGCTGTCACGTATGGCAGTGCTCCAAGTCTGGCACACTGCTGTTGCAGTATCGCATGTTGTTGGGGATATGGCAGTCTGTGTAATTAATGCCCCCATTTGGGGTGTAAATGGGCTGCAGTCTGAAATCTCCTTTAAGGAGCTGATCGTTATTTAAGGAGACGATCTGAAAGCTGGTTTCTGTCATCTCCAGGATGGAATTGTCCTTTTTGGTGCCTGCCTCACAATAGTCATCTTTCCGCCGGCCTCGGTTGTATTTCCACTTCTGGGAGGTGTAGCGCCCCTTTTTGTGCATATGCCAGCAAAAGACACTGAGCAGGACCACGAGCACAAATATCACCGCGCCCCCGATGAGTCCCGCCAGAAGGAAAGGGGAGCCCATGCTGTGGGAAGTCGTCTGCTCGTGGCTGGAAGCCGTGTTGCTGCCGTTGTTCACATAGGAGGCGTGGGTGGTGGCCTCAGAGCAAATGGTGTCTTCTACAGCTCGGTAGTTAAATGCATCCAGTGGCACTAAGCAAATCCGATAAGTGGATCTGGGCTCTAAATTGACCAGACTCAGATGCTGCTTCTCACCACTGACAATGCGTTCCTGAACGATGCCCCCCACCAAACTGTGGCCCATTTTCACCCATGTGAGTTTGTACGCCATCACAGTAAAGAGAGAGAGCCAGCTGACTTGAATGGAAGTGTCATTCACAAAATGGATAGAGAGCTGGATCCGTTCAGAAAGAGGCGGGGTCACTCTTTCTCTGCCATCCCAGTCGGGAATCGTGGGGAGTTTCGATGCCATGGGAGTTAGAGGCATATAGCTTCTGCTAGGGGTCGGGACAGAGAGTGTGGGAGGCTGAGTCGTGGGCAAAGCTGAACTTGGGGCTGGGGTGAAGAGAGGCAGGCCGGGGGTGGTGGTGGGACAGGACAACAGATTCATATTCAACTCCCGGACTGCCATCCCCCGGACTTGTTCAGGACCCTGGCACATGAAACCTCGCACGTTGAGAGATGAGGGTATGTGTTTGAGCCATTCCGTGACCCATTTAATACTGCAGTCACAGAACCAAGGATTATTCCGAGCAGTGAGCTGCTTCAGGTTGGAGAGGTTATCGAAGACCCCTTGAGTCAACACGCGCAGCTGGTTGTTGGATATATCCAGCCGTTCCAGCTTCCGGAGATTCGAGAAGGCTGTCAAAGGGATGTGGTTGATCTGGTTGTCCTGCAGATAGAGCCTGATCAGGTGCGTACCTGGGAGATCAGAGGGGGGATGGGAGAGCGAATTCCGGACAATGGAAAATTCCTTGAGCTTGGTGAGGTGGCTGAAGGTGCCCTCGGCGATGCCCTTGTTGGTCAGGAGGTTGCCATCCACGATCAGACGCTCCAAGCTCGTGAGGTTCTGAAAGGCCATGTCTGATATGACGGCAATTCGATTCTCATCCACTCTCAGCTCTTGCAGGTCCACGGGAAGCCCCACAGGCACGCTGCTCAGGTGATTCTTGGATAGAAACAACAATTTGAGGCTAATGGCCTCCCGGAAGGCCCCATCTTCCACCCCCACCGTGGATATTGAGTTGTCATCCAGGTGGAGCTCTTCAAGCTTCAAGAGCTGGGCCAGGGCGGCCCGTGAAATGGTCTGAATATTGTTTTCCTGCAGATGGAGAACTCGGACGTTCTTGGGAAGGTTCATGGGGAATTCATCCAGTTGGTTCCCGTAAAGGTACACAGTGTGCACAGACTGTACGTTGTGCAGCTCTGCAGGAAACCCAGCATTATTAATTTGGTTGTTGTGGAGGTAGAGTACAGTGACGCCCTCCGGGATCCCAAGAGGCACTGAGGTCAAGCTTCGCTCGTTACAGTAGACAAAGTTCCTGTCGCAGCGACACACGCTAGGGCACGCCAGGAGTTTTGACACTTGTGAGTAGAGCCCCAGGGAAATGAGAAGCCAAGATTTCAGGAAAAAAGCCCCCTGGCTGGGCCCCTGTGTAGTCTGTAGGCCCATTTCTGAAGTACGGAAATAAAATACGATGTGGTAGTGAAAAGAAAAAGAAAAAAAAAAAAAAAACAGATAACAAAACCAAAATGATTGAATGCAGTTCTTTAAAAGTCCAGAACTCCAGCTAGAGGAAAAGTCCCGAAGGCTAAGGTCAAAGAATCTTCCTGTGGTCTCTGGTCTTATCAGCCTATGTTGCCCTCTTTGCTGTTGTCCTCCATGTGCAAAAAAATTTCAATAAGGAGAACTTTCCACCCAGGCAACAAGTGAAGCCAAGTTATCAGCGGTCAAAAGGGGCCCAGCTGGGTAGGCAGAATCCCTTCTTCTGTGGTCGGTCAGGTCAGTGTGGATCAGCCTATGAACTTGGTTAAGTTCAGTCTGCAATCTGTTGTAGGAAAGTAGAGAGAAAAGAGTCAGTTAAGGGTAGTGAGTGGATTAAGTGCTGATCTGACTGTGGCTTTTCAAGAATGCTGTGATTCAATGTTCATTGCAGCACTATTTACAATAGCCAGGACACAGAGGCAACCTAAGTGTCCATTGTCAGATGAATGGATAAAGAAAATGTGGCACATATATACAATGGACTATTACTCAGCCATAAAAAGAAATGAAATTGAGTTATTTGTAGTGAGGTGGGCAGACCTAGAGTCTGTCATACAGAGTGAAGTAGGTCAGAAAGAGAAAAACAAATACCGTATGCTAACACATATATATGGAATCTAAAAAAAAAAAAAAAAAAAAAAATGGTTCTGAAGAACCTAGGGGCAGGACAGGAATAAAGACACAGACGTATAGAATGGACTTGAGGACACAGGGAGGGGGAAGGGTAAGCTAGGACGAAGTGAGAGAGTGGCATGGACATATATACACTACCGAATGTAAAATAGCTAGCTAGTGGGAAGCAGCTGCATAGCACAGGGAGATCAGCTCAGTGCTTTGTGACCACCTAGAGGGGTGGGATAGGGAGGGTGGGAGGGAGACTCAAGAGAGAGGGGATATGGGGATGTATGTATACATATAGCTGATTTCACTTTCTTATATAGCAGAGACTAATACAACATTGTAAAGCAATTATACTCCAACAAAGATGTTAAAAAAAAAAAAAAGATCACTGTGATTGGGACTAAATGCCCAGAGGCAGGGAGTTGGCATTAAGTGACATGCTAAATAATAATAATTCCGTTGAAAAGGTATTCAGGAAATGAAAACGATTCAATTATCTTTATCAACAAACGGAAACCATATTGTTACCTCTCACTATCAATGATCATATTGTGAATTTCACATCACAGTCAGTATCTTCTCTCAGAGATCTATTTGCATATCCGAACAGACAGGCACAAGAGGCCCAGGGCTGAATCCACTGAATCAATGATGACCATCTACAAATGCAACTGGCCACAGTCATATTTCAAGATGAAATGAGTGACTGAGCAACGAATACAATTTAAGGGAAAAAAAAAAAAAAAGTGAAACCCTTTCCAGTTATAAACAAATGCAAAATGGGGACTGATAAAGTTATTTAGAAAGATGCATCCTTTTAATCTGACACTGTGATGAAGCAGTTTAAAGGTGATGCACAGAAACAGAGGTGATGTCAAGTCAGAGAGAAGACTGCTCTTTTCTTCCCCACTCCCCGCCTCCTCTCATCTCTCTCTGCCTCCCAAATAGCCCACACTTGAGTTACCAACTAGAATGACCAAACTCCAGTCCATGACACATTTCTTCTACTTATCCCCTCTTTTGAGACCTCCAGGTTCAGATGAGATACACCATTGTGATTTCTTTGAGAGTTGACAAGCTCATGACTGGGAATAAAATTATTTGCCAACAACTCCACCTTCCTCCCATCTGTGTGTGTTTTCCTGATTTTAGAAAAGGACTTTCAGTAAACTTTGAAATGTTAGAAGACACAGTTGGGGAAGTAAAGGCAATCTACAGATAGTAATCAGACCTTCCTGCTCCAGAACTGTTCCGTCTATTTTTAGATTAGAGAGGTAAAGAAGTTAATTGAAAGGTGCCAGATTTGATTTTCTTACAAAAGAAGCTAACTTGACAGGACATGGCAAGCCGGAAGTCTCTTAATTCTTACCAATACACAGCAATTGAAACAACTTATATCTAAAGCACAGAGGAACTATTTGAAATTGTTCCCTTAGCTATCTTTAGAAAGGTAATTAAAAAAGAAAAACAAAAACAAAAACATTGTAACTGCTATTTAAGTGTCCAGACTATTGTAAATTTGTTCTACAATTTGAAAGATTGTGAGCCATCTAAAAAATGCCTTTGATGACCAGAAACAGTAATATTCATTTTCTTATTGTTCAGAAAACTTAAAAAAAAAAAGAGGGGGTATAGGGAGTCTCTTTCCAGGCAAAACAGATGGATGTGATACTTTATTAAAAATTAAGCATTATTTAATTTGTTAAAAATTACAAATATATGTTTTATCACATGGAACAGGAGTCATCCTCTCTGCCCCAAATCTCCCTATACGCTTAAAGAATAATTTATAATACAACTAAGGGTAGTGCAGGAAAAGCAAATTTAATGCCATCACCTTGATGCCATCCCTAGCTCAGGTTTCAAATTCTCAAACCATCTCAATGTTCCCTAATAGCCTGCTACTCAAGTGTGATCCCTGGTCCAACAGCATGAGCCTGACCTGGGAAGTTGCTGGAAACAGAATCTGCACATTAGCAAGAGCCTAGGGCGTACACGTTAAAATGTGAGAAACACCGCCCTAAACACAGTGCTGTCTTATTTAATTTTTCAAATGTTTTAATTTATTAAATGTAAAATAAATACAAGAGCATGTCAAATGATTCATTTGAGAAGAGTAAAAGCATAAGGCATACTAATCACTTTCGTCCCCAGGAGATGGTCTCAAATTGCATCTTATATGTAAATGACATCTTACAGGTAGAGTAGTGCAATGACTAAATATATCACTTGGCTTCAACAGACCCTTGAAAATGTATGTCTGAATGACAAGCACTAATACCCAGTAGGAGCTTAAAGAGCTATTTGTAATCAGAGGGGGCCTACTTTCATAAAGCATGATTTATTTAAGAACAAAAGTCTGTTTGGTGCTATTAGCATTTACTCTTCAAAAAAGGTAGGAGAGTGAGACTAAAAGAATAGAATCTAACATTTTTGAGTATTCCATGGGAATCTTCAAAGTGTGATAATAGCACACAATGAACGGAATTTTCCAAGGGAGAAAACACAGCTGCCCCAGGGTTTTTAAATTCCTTTGTAAAAAGAATCCATGCTTCTTAACTGCATTTACAAGCCAAGTTTTAAGGCCCTAGAAACAACCAACCAGTGCTTGAAGATGGTAGAATTTGTTTAGAAACTTTATCAGTGAAGAGCCTCAAGGCAATAATGATTGGGAGCTAACAAAGTACTCAGGGATCACTGGAGACCATCACTGTGCATCCAAATTGCAACTCTTCCACTTGCTTCAGCTGTGTCCTCTGTAAGGAGAGAAAAAGCCCTATCAGCCAACCCTTTGCCCCAGGCCTTGCTCTCTTGGCAGGTGGACTTTACTCATGACTGGTTCTTGTATAATTACATAAGAAGAGGATGTGGTCCTGAAGAAAGCTCCTAATGGGATTACATGGGGCAAACTGTCACTGTTTATCCACCTCAGTAGGAGAAAAGTCCCATCTAGATCGCACTGTGTTGATCAGCTATGGCAAGTTCAGTGTTGAAAGAAAACAAACTTTCAAGGTTTTCTTTGTGCTTCTTGGGAATTCCATAAAATAACTGTGCATAGTAGACTTGTCCTAATTCCTGGATCAACAACTGCCTACATATTATATCAGCCAGTAGACTGTATCTTTGTTCAAATTAGTGCAAGTGTAAAACTGCAACCACCTAGGCAATAATGATTTTTTTTAAACTTAAGTAAGGCTAAAATCCCCATATTCTCCACTGTAATTCCTACTAAATACTAAGGGGAGAAATCCTTTTAGACCTTAAAATGGAGACTGTATTTATAGAGAAAGTAGTATATAGTACAATGGTCGAAAGCATAGCCCCTGAGTTCTCATCTCACCTCTGGCACTTAGGAGCTAGATAAATTAGTTAAACTTTTAAGTCTTAGTCTCCCTATCTGAAAAATGGGGATAAAATAGTTCCTATCTGAAAAATGGGGATAAAATAGTTCCTATCTGAAAAATGGGGATAAAATAGTTCCTAACTCAACAGCACTGTTGAGAGGATTAAATAGGATAATATTTGTGAAAAGTTATATGGTGCCTGACACATGGCAAGAACATAATAAATAAAATTGTTATTCTCTGCGTACTTGTTATGATTAATGATATCCAAAAAGGTGAACTCCAAAATGTAGAGTAAAATAAAATCACCTTTGACCAACCAAGTTCTCTGTCCTGACACCTCCTCCAGGATTTCTCAACATCAGCACTATTCAAATTTTGAGGCAGATAATTCTTTCCTTGTGGAGCTGCTGTGAGCATACAAAGATGTCTCCAGACATTGCCATAGGTATGTCCCCTGGTGAGGCAAAATGCCCCCAGTTAAGAACGACTGACCCACACCATCTTACAAGTACCTTAAAGGGTTAGTATTTTTATCCTGATTTTATAGAGGAAGGTGATGATAAGTTTCTAATAAACAGAGCCCATAAATGCTTCGTGCCATGGCCACCAGAAAAGCATGAAAATGCAATATGTTTTTCATTCATTTATTCAGCCAATATTTATTGGGCACTGGAATGAGGATACCATCATGCAGAGCTGATATGGTTTTTGACTTTGTGAGTCTTAAAAGTATAATGAGGGGAGAGAAATGAATAAGCAGGGAATTACGGTACTGTGTAAAGATCTCCAACCTCAGGGCATCAGGACATTATGGCACCATGTAAAAAGCTCTAATCTAGTCCATGGGGTATCAGGAAAAACACAGCAGAGGAAGGATTGTCTACATGAGGATCTGAAGGATAGCAAGGTGCAAGCCAGGGAAGAGATTCCAAAAGTTCTGCACATGGACGGTTGTAATGCAGATCAAGAGGTGAAACCCAGCCCAGCTCAGAGAAGGAACAAAACTTTGACTGCACAGCACTTTCGCCCAACTCTTTGCTTCCCACAGAGATAGTCCTGTTTCTAGAAGTTAATAAACAAACCCATGTTTCAAAATCATTAGTCATTTCATTTATAAATCTCTAAAGGTTGATAATAAAAAGATTTTGCTTTACAAGATGGATTTCAAATATTGAGAGCAAAAGTTGTGGGGTTTTTCTTCTTTCCTTCCTATTTGAATAGTGCACTGAATATGTCTCCCCTCCAGGAAATGAGAGAATGTGAAGAATGGCTTAATGGAAGGTGCTAGGTAAAAATAGAAATTTTCATTTAAAGCAGAAAACAGTTTCAAAAGTCTGAGTGTAAAACAACATGCAACAAAGGCTCTTTGGAGACAGCAAGACCCTGACCCTGCCTGTCTGTTAAAGATGACAGTAACGGCAGCAGTTATGCCAGGCTACTTTTTAACTCTTTTCATAGGAACTGAGACTCAAAAGACATAAATCATGGAAGAGCTTTCTGCAAAGTGTTTCTCTCCTCATGTTGCCTAAAAAGTTTTTTAAATTAATTCCAGGAGCTTGCATTCCAGGGGCTCTTAATAAACTCAGACTATAAAAGTCATAGTACAGAAAATAGGCATTATCTATAAGCACTGCCGATTGCATAGTATAATGACACCAGGACAAACCTAATAAAAATCTTAATGGTTTCGGCATTGGCTGGATTGTGCCAAGACAGCACACTGCCTGGAGCGATGCAAGTGAAAAAGCTACGTTGATGAGGGATCCTCCTAGAAAAGTTTCCCTGGATACATCAGACTTAGAGCTTCTGGAGTTAAGTTTGTGCTTAAAATCGACACACACAGGTGCAGAATCCATAGGCCCAACTATACTGCAAATGTCTTTGTCATAATCTGGAAACACTAAAGCAATTTATAGATCTTGTGCACATTTCCACATTCCTCAAGATAGGTTATAAATACTGTTCCTACAGCAATCAGGAGAGTTCTGTAGTTAGCTGGCCAAGATGTGGAGATTAGCATAGGAATGTGGAGGAAAATATAACAATAGCTACCCCCTAACTTGAAACCATTTTTCCATCTCATTCACTGAAGCTCAGTCAAGCTCCTTGAAGTTTTTCTCATTAGACAAATATTTTTCTTTGCCAAAACAAAGGGAGAGAAAGAAAGGAAGAGGGAGAAAAGGAGGGAAGGAGGGAAGGAAAGAAAGGAAACACTTTATTTAAACAGTTGACAATTTTCTGGCTCCAGTCAGTCTAGAATGGAAAACATTAAAATTGGACCAAAAAAAAAAAAAAAAAAGAAGAAGAAAAACGATTCTCCTGACAAGCATAAAATTCTCTAACACATTTGAAGGGTTGTTCTCACATGGTTTCCAATGCAGTTGGTTTGAATAATAGGGCTAAGTTTAGAACAAGTTACAATGTTAAAAACCCAAGTGCATAAACTTTGAGGACACCTTCATTACTGCCAAAGGCTTCTCTCAATCCACTAGGGAGCTCCCACTGACCATCCCCTGGGTTCATATAAATCTGTATAATCTAGGACTGCAAGACTGAGTCTTCGCGGTATTTAATAAAGCCCAGTGGTGAACAGACACTATTAGAGAAGAATTTTATTGAGACAGCGCCAACAGGATTAAAAAAAGAAAAAACTATATGGTCCATAAAGGGTGGAATTCCCTACAGCTCATATCTATACACTCTTCAACCCATTTCAAAGGGAGGTAGTTCAGTCATTCATACATTCATTCACTTGCTCAGATACTGAGCACCTCGTGGTTCGGGCATAGAAAATAGCTGATTTCTTAGACTCAACTTTGGGAGAGATTTTTCCCATCATCTGATCCAGTGATTCCCCATCCCCAAGGGTCATCAAAAACACTTAGGGAAGGTGATGAAACATTAAAGTTCCTGGGTCCCACCCCTGCAGATTCTGGTTTGACTGGTCTTCAAAGAAGGCTGGGTGGGTACATTTTGTCAACTTTCCCCAGATGGGTTTGATGATCAGCCACTTTAGGGTCTTACTAACCAGCCACTCACTAATCAGGAACTGCTTCCAGGGCATCGAGACAACTGGTCCTTCCTGCTTCTGGATCAAATCAACAAGTGGCATGAGGGGCATGGAAAGAGCAAAGGGTTTGGAGTCAGAATTTAGCTTGACATCAGTGTAGCCACTCAAATGGCATGACAATGGACACTTAACCTCTCTGTACATCACCTTCTTTCATCTCAAGAGGAGATAATAAGCCATGCTCATGTTGGGAAGACTAGATATAATGCATGTAAAGTAACAAAAAGCACCAACTAGGCACTCAATAAACTGTGACTTAGGAGAGATAGAGATTGTATAATGAGAAAAAGCTGGGTCTGGGGACAGTTGACCTGGACGGCTTTCCCACTTACTAGCTGTGCTAATTTGGGAACATTACTTCATCTCCCTATGCCCCAGTTAACTCATATGCAAAATGGGGAAAATGATAGTATTACTCTCTCATAGTTGTTGCAGGACTATAAATCACTTAGAATATCATCTAACACATGGAGAACATACGTTCATTGTGTCATTCCTATTTCTAGCATTAAAAAAAAATAACAAAAAGCCCGCTATTCTAGGAAGTTTTTGTCCCTAATTTAGTAGACAAGTCATTCTGTTTAATTCATCAAATTTTATTTTCCTCTGACTTTCATTCTCTATTTTTATCATAGTTCTTTCCTTTGGAGATACACATGTACACCTTTCCATCCATAAACCTGCAAATATGTGGAGACGTTTATTGGGTCTCTGAGATCTCTTCCTTTCCTGTGTAAATGTCCCTTTTCTTTCATTTGCTCCAGAATCTTAGCAATGCTGATGCCTTCACTGGCAATGCCTTTCTTGACATGTGTTGCCCAGAATGGAAAATAAGACTCATGAGGTCTCCCAGCACCAAGTACAGCTCAGCAAATACTCGGGGAATGCCCATGCCCTGCCAGGCATGGAGCTGGTAACTAGAAAGATACCTACGACATGGCCCTTGGTATTGAGAAAAGGTTCATGTTATATCAAGTAACTTTTTGTATAAAGCCCTTTATAATTCCGAAGACTTTTAATATGTTTCATTTCATCTAATCCCACAACAACCCATAGGAGATATTTATATCAACCTCAAATGAAGTCCACAGAGATGAAATAATTTGCCTGAAGCCACATAGACGGTATGGACAGAGGATAGTATTATAAATCTTCTGTATGAAAATGCAAGCTTCAGGTATAATTTTATGAATGGTGTTAGTTACAGTGGTATTAAAACCAACATCCACTTCCCTGAAAAAACTAAAGCCCCTCGCCACTGCTCAAATTTTCAAAACTAGCAGCAGCCTGGCATTTAAAGTGGGTAACACTTCCAAGCTGGCCTGATGCATAAGTAAAAGGTAATTACACCAGGGGGCCCATTATCTGCTCTGCCCACGTGACCCCAGGACTCAGCAGGAATGGGAAATCAAGGGCTCCCCAGCTGATGGGCAGCAGCAAGATGCCAAAAACTGGAGGCGTCTGAAGGACTCTAGATGGCTACTGGTAAGTTGGTAGCAAGACAGACAACAAAGTCTCCTTGCCTCCTTCATAGCCAAGAGTCCCAAGTTTGCTGCCACCACGTTCTACAGCTTGGGAAGGTCTTTATGTGGGGGTCACTGTCAGAAAAGCCATTTAAGGGATAAAACTAACTGCCAACTGTCCTACATACGGCCACCTTCTGTATACTAATTAAATGAAATGTTGTTAAGTGTTGTGAGTTCCTTGAATTCCAAGTGAAAAAAAATCTGTAGAAAGTGGGATCAGTAAGCTACCAAACAGTAATTTTAGGGAAAATCTTTCTACATCTGCTTTTTCTCTACAAGAGACTTTGTTCAGGCAATCCTATAATAGCATTTGACACCAGGAAGTCTAATAGGTTTTCTTTTCCTTCTTCCACTCTGTAACTCAAACATGCAGTGCTCACTCTGAATATGTGTGTCCCAAATGAGAATTTGTCCTCTTTTCCTCACCCTTTCCCTCTCTTTCTTTTCCGAAAGGCAGGCTGTGCAGGGCTAGAACAAAAGATGTTTAAACAGTTCTTGATAATTCAAGAGAAGGAATAAGCAAATAACTATACTCACATTATTCACCACTAGGCTCTTGTACATTTCCAACTGGAGTTCAGATTCAGCTAAATATTCAAATACCTATTGAGAGCTAGTCACTACTAGTCCTGTGAAATGCCTACACAGCTATGAGAAATAAGTCATTATTATTCCTAATTTACAAATGAGGAAACTAGCTTGGAGAAATCTGTGATTTCCACCAGTTCAAATAGTAGCATATCCTAGAAATAGAACTGCAACGCAATTTTCCTGGCTAAAAAACTATCAGTACTCTTCCCACTACACCACATTTCTCTCCTTATCAGTTTAGGGTATACAGTCTCTCATTTCAAAAATTCTTCTGCTAACACCCCAGGTTCTCTTTCCCCTCTATTCTTTCATTACACCAATCAAGCAAATGCTTCCCACCCAATCACAAGCCCAATCTCCCCTGTGTCCACCTGAGTTTCAGATTCCCACTAGAGAAAGTCATCTAACAGCACAGACTAGTTCTACCTTAAATAAGAAATCCCCAACCTAAAGTGAGACCTCACCCCATCTTAGCCCTCCAAACCTTATTCCCCTCACTCTCAGTAGACAACCTGACTTTAATCTGAAGATAGCGGAAGGCATCAGAAAGGATCTCCCACCTCTTTCTGTTGCCAAATATACGAGTTTACCTTTATGTGCACCCACTTTCTTTTCCTTAAAGGTTGATCACATCATCCGTTCCTTGGAGCCCTCGCCCTACAGGCCTCTCTGGAAGATAACTATCTCTTCCTTCCCTGTATGCACAATCTCTCCCTCTCAAACTGGATCCATGTTTAAACATTCCCCAATATTTTCCACTAAAAAAATCCCCTTGACCCCCAAGTTCCCCTCCAGCTATTCCCACATTTCTCTCCTTTTAGCTAAATTCCTGGAAAGAACAGTCCATCACCAATATCTCTGTTTTCTCACCTCCCATCCATCTCACCCCAACACGTTCCATGCTGGTTCCCGCCCCTACTCTCCCACAAGCTTCTCTCCTAATGTTTACATTAGGAGATGTTAACAATCAGCCCCAGGTTGGCAAATCCAAAGGGCTTTCTTTTGACTGTCTTCCTCCCACTTAATCTCACAGCATCATTTAGACTTGTGCATGCCCTTACTGAAACATCCTCATTCCTTGGTTGCTATGACAGCTGCTGGTTTTCTTCCTATTTCTCTTGTTATTTCCTATTTTATAGGTTCTCCCTCTTCAGTGTAGCCATTCAGTGTTAGTCCAATAAGTCTGGGTCCAGACACTCTTCTTTTCTTCCCTTTGTAAGAAATGGCATCCAAGCCTTAAGCTTAAATGATCATATATACAAATGATGCTTGAGAGGGTGTGGAGGGAAGGGAACCCTCCTACACTGTTGGTGGGAATGTAAATTGGTGCAGCCACTATGGAGAACAGTATGGATGTTCCTTGAAAAACTAAAAATAGAAATACCATATGACCCAGCAATTCTACTCCTGGACATATACCCTGAGAAAACCATAATTCGAAAAGATACATGCACCCCAATGTTCTTTGCAGCATTATTTACAATAGTTAGGACATGGAAGCAACCTAAATGTCCATCAATAGAGGAATGGATAAAGAAGATGTGGTACATATATACAATGGAATATTACTCAGCCATTAAAAGAATGAAATAATGCCATTTACAGCAACGTGGATGGACCTAGAGATTATCACACTAAGTGAAGTAAGTCAAACAGAGAAAAACAAATATCATATGATATCATATGATATTTAAAAATATGTGGAATCTAATTTAAAAACATGATACAAATGAACTTATTTACAAAACAGAAACAGACTTACAGACATCAAAAACAAACTTATGGTTACCAAAGGGGAAACATGGCGGGGGGGGAGGGATGAATCAGGAGGATGGGATTAACAAACACACACTACTATATACAAGAAGATAACCAACGACTGTATAGCACAGGGAACGCCACTCAATATTCTGTGATAACCTACATGAGAAAAGAATCCAAAATAGAATGAATATATGTGTATGTATAACTGAATCACCTGACACCTGAAACTAACACAACATTGTAAATCAACTAAACTCCAAAAAAAGTTTTAAAAAATGATCATATATACAATCAGAAACTTCAGTCTCCATCCAAGACTGTCCTCTCAGCTGCTTATCTGTACACCCAAACACCCACCTGACTTACTTCAGTGTTTCAAGAGCACTTCCAACATAGCATTTACAGTTTAGATACTTTAAAAGAAGCTTACATACATGGACTCATAATAAAATTATGCATTTTATACTGTTATTATCCCATAGATGGAACGGAGGTTCCAGGTTAAGTAGCTTCTCCAAGGTGGATGAGCAGAGAAGTGACACGTATGGACTTGAACTCAGGCATGATCTGCAGGGCCTTGCTCCTATCCTGTGTTCTGTCTCTCTGTAAACTCCACACATTCACAGGCTGGTCCCTCCCCAGGGCCGGGAGCAGCACGTGGCAGGCATTCAAGAAGTGTTTGTAGAATAGATGGACGAATCAAAGAACGACCTTCAGATGATTACTTTGTTTGAAGAGGCAGTCTGTGAAAACTCTTCAGCATCTTCAATCTGAGGTCCCATAAGGAATCACTGAGATAATATTTCAGAACAGGCTTCAAGGGTTTTACGCTACACTAACCTAGCTGGAGAGATTGATGGATAAATAGTCCCCAAACACAAAGGAACTAGATGACCTTAGGAAAAGACACAGAACACGCAAGTGGAAAATAACTGTAGTTACTACAGCACTGTACTTCTTTTACAAAATAACATCAAATTCTGTGGTCTTCTTCAGCAAGAGTACTGCTCACATAAGATCAGTCTGATCTATTACTACAAACTGTGTTTGATGAAAGACACATCTGATCATGCTAGATACCTAACACCTCAGTTTTAAAATGGTGATGACCTGAATTCAGGTAAGTCTTTATGGTCTACAGCAAATATGTGTTCTGCTTATATATACCAACAGCTTATAAATATTTACATACATTCAGTGTGACAGTTTAACTGTGTTTTAATTGCACATCACTTTACCACTCCATATAGTTGGAATCAACACAAAATAGGCCAGTAACTTTGAGAGCTATAAAAACGCTTATGAAAAAAAACAAACTGAATCCAAAAATATAAACATGGCCTATTTTTCCCACCAAAATACTGCACCCTATATGTAATAGACATAATGAAACAGAAAATCTTGTGTCTCCTTCACAAGGAGAATACAGATTTCAGGCAGTGATATTGATTAGGTGCGTGAAATGAAATTACATAGTGTGTATTTCCATGTGGGTTATCTGGTTTTGAGTCTAAAAAAACGAAAAATTCACTGCTTAAGCCTATTTCAGTATGACAGTGATGGCTCTGAATGTAAGTGGTATAAAATGTCCTCACTGAATAAACAGGCTTTACGTGCACCTTCTCATCTTCAGAACACCTGTCACACAGAAGTGTCAGGCTATGTTCAGGGGACTATTTCTGGATCTGGAGGATGAGAAGGGACAAGAAACAGAAGAAAAATTATTATTCCTTATCCTTGACCCTCTCCTTCTCTCAAGGAAATTCTCCCCTGCCCTGACCGTGGAACATGTCCAGATATGGATTAAAATTAAATCAAGTGATTTCTAAGACATAAAATAAAACCTCAGATGAGAGCCATCAGTACCATATCCAGTGTAGCTACACAGTTCAGATAAGGAACAATTCAAAGGAAAATAATAAAAACACACACCCACAACAGATTTTAAAAGCTACCTTTAAAAAGTCTATACTGGTGGCCTTTTTCATTTGAATGAATTTTGAAATATGTTCCCCCAATACTGAGCAATTTAAACATATGAGGAGATCCTTTTATAGGTTAATACGCAGTCAGAGCCCTGCTTTCATTTATGAACACTGCAGGTTCCCAACTTTACCCCACATGCGAAAAGAAGCTTGTATTCTCTTAAGTATTGAATATATGCTGCCAATCAATTTCAACCACTTAAGTCTTTGTTAAAACAAACAAAAAAAGAGCTTGCACCAAAAAGTTTTTAAAAAATCAGGAGAACACAATAACATTTTTTCTTTTTCTTTTCTTTTCTTTTTTTTTTTTAAAGAAAGCAAGCTACAGTCTGACTTAGTCCATGTCACCCAGGCCCATGTGCACATAGCTGGCAGCCAGAGGGAGGCAACGCAGCTGTAAGATGATCCCAGTAATACACACACACACACACACACACACACACACACACACACACACACCCATCACATGAAAAGAAAGTTTCGACTGTTTTTTCATCTTTGTCTCAGCTGCTTTATGGTTGTTCAGAAAAGAGTTCCTATCTTCACTTGTAAATAAAACTAAAAACTCAAGTATTAGAGAGTAATGTGAAGTTCGGGATGATAAAGCAGATTTTAAAGATTGAGATTAATGAGGGGAGAATCATATGTTTGAAATCAGATTGGATTACTCTTTCCTTCCTTAGCTACATTTTCACACTTGACTGAAATGTAGGGCCCCTTGGTCCTTGGGAGTACCGCGGTGGGTCTAACAAGGTTTAACTTCTAAAGTATCACATCTAAATGGCAGGCCTGCTCTCTTAGACAAAACACTCAAGAAACAGCTCAAGGAAAAAGACTCGTGGGTGGGCAGCTGCTTAATGTGACACGGTTTCCCAACGGACCCCTGTTTCCACAAAAACCTTTTTACACCAGTTCCCTGACACTTAGAATTTCATAATTGTAAACCAATTTCTTTGGACTAGAATGTTACCCTCTCTAGAAATCCAAATATCCTTGGCAGACATTCTAAATCAAGTGAAGTGTATCAGACTTTATCCTAAAGCTAGTATTTCTCATTCCTTCATTCATTTGTCAAACAAGTGTTGAGTGGCTACTCTGTGCCAGACACAGTGTGAGGCCCTTGGGATACAAAGATGAACAAGACAGATAAAGTCCCTGCAGTCGGAAAGGTTATCTGTTTTGAAAGCAAGACAGAAAAGAAATATCAAATAACAACTACAAACTTGAGACTGGAAATAATAAAATTATGAGCGATGTCATGAAGGACATAGAGAAATATGATAGAGAATATTGGGAGGCTGTGAGTGTGGGTTTAAATATGGCGGCCATGGATGACGTCTTGGAGAATGGGATTCCCAAAGGATGAGCATTTGATACCCATGGGGGAGCTGGGACAAAGGAGGGCAGTGCATGGGAGGAGAGAGGCCAACACAACAGTCCAGGTCTTAGTAAGAGCAGGCACAAAGTTAGTAGGAAAGAAGAGTCTGGTCTTTTCCGGGAACTGAAAGATCAACGTGACTGGGGATGTTTTGTGAGGAATGGGGTGAGTGGAAAGACCAAGGGTTCCGATGGGCCTGGGTACACAAGGCCTTGAGGCTTTGGTAAACCACTTGAATTTTATTCTAAGGACAACTGGAAGCCGACAATTAAATGGACTAGAGCAGGGAGCGTATAGAGAGGGATGGTAAAGATGAAAAGGGATCCCCTGAATCTGTACAGCGTAGAGTGGGAGGAGGTCTGGGGAGAGGAGAAGTAAGGATGAAGTAAAAACAGGAAATTTTATCAAGAAGAGGACAAGCACCTCCAAACTTCTCTCTGAATTGTCTCTTCAAATGTCCTGTTTCAGAGAGCCTTCCAAATACTGCCCCCCCTCCCATTTTCTCATCTGTCTTAAACTCTCTTTGAAAATAGATGTTGTATAAATAACAAGTAAGTAAAAGAAATACGGCTTTGCCTAAAGAATCTTGAGGACAAAGTAAGGTACCGATACTGCATAAAGACAGCCATGTAATTGATGAGAAAGCTCTCCCTGCTTCTATGGTGAACACTGAAGACTGTCACCCTGCTTAGCATAATGTCCCTTCCACTGGGAAAGGCACAGACCACCCGCTGTTCCCAAGCAAGTAGATTGGTCCCTACCTGTAAATTATTCTATGTAGTGAAGAAGAACACTGGCTTTTTTTCCTGAAGTTATGAGCACAGCCTGGCAAACCACCACAGATATTTTGAAAAAGCGGCTTTTCGTGACCCTAGTGACACAAAAGTGGCCAGTGCACTCCAGGGTTTGGCAGGGCTGTAACATTCATGAGAGGCCGGGCTGTCTCACCTGAGTGCAGGGGTGGCATCGATGCCCTGGCTCCCTGCAGGTGAGGTGGGCACCTCTCCAGGGGAGCCCGTGCAGTTTCTGCTTTTACCCGAGATCTGCTCGTACGTTTCTACAGCTGCATCTCCTCACAAGGAGTGAGTTGGGCTTTGCGGGGACTCCCGCGTGCAGAAACTGGGGGTATTTGGTATCAGGACTTAAGGAGGTGAATTCCCAGGTGAAAAAGCCACCGCCAACAGCTCCCTTTGAACGTGGCTAACCCCTGATCCTGGTGTTTTCTCACAAGGTTCTGTCCCCCTGACTCTCTTGCTCACTCTTCAAGGAAGTCAGAGTATGGGGATAATCTCAAAACTAGTGCAAAGGTCCTGAAGGAGTTGAAACTGACCGCAGCATCACCCTCAGACCAAGACCCGCACCCTCCCACCAGGGCAAGGGGTGGACAGGGCCAAAGAGTATGACTGTCTGAAGACTGTACAGTCTCTTCTAAGCTATGTTCTTTGCAGCCAAGGTCCATAATTTCCTGCCCCAAACCTTCTCCCAGGGCCTGGGCGGGCTTCTCTGCTGCGTCTGTCCTCCCTAGGTTCTGACATCTCTAGGTGTCACCTGTTTATCTGGGGGAGGAGAGTGCAGAGCTGGTGTGCGTGGGCCAAGCCCCTTGTGGTTCAGGATGGAACCCCTGTGGGGAAGAGAAGAGGCTTGGGATCAGCTCTCTCTGTGTTGCTACTTTCCATGCAGCACTGGTGGAGTCAGACTTCTAAAGTCAAACCTGCCTGGCCTTCCAGGACATTCTGAAATGCAGATCAGTCATGGTAGGAGGATTGTACGCATTTTATAAACAATCTGTTAATAAGATGGATAACTTTTGAAAGATTAGGTCTGTGGCTGGCCTCTCTCTAACGGCTGCTCAGGGGTCTGCTAATGTTTGGGTTACACCTGCTGATGGCAGAAGCTCTTAACATGATGAGAGGACCTTCCTTCAGGAAGAGTGGTGCACAGTTGCTGAATAAATATGAACATCACCTTGGAATTTTATCTCCTAAGCATATCTTTAGGGTGAAAGAAATATAAAGATTTTGAGAAACTTATTAATAACTCACAAGAATTGCTAGAATTGCTAATTCTGCAAAGAGCAAAAATATAAATAAAAACCCATTCATTCATTCATTCACTTATTATTGAATGCCCACTACCCAACAGGTAATGCATTGTTATGAACTGAATTGTGTTTCCTAAAACTCACATGTTGAAGTCCTAATTCCCAGGACCTCAGAATGTGACCATATTTGGACACAGGGTCTTTAAAGAGGTATTAAGGTAAAATGAGGTCATTAGGGTGGGCCCTAATCCAATATGACTGGTATCCTTGTAAGAAGAGGAGATTATAGGACACAGACACACACAGTAGGCAGACCATCTGATGACACAAGGAGAAAACCACCACCTATAAGCCAGGAAGGGAGGTCTCAGAACCCCGCTGACCCTGCTGACATCTTGATTTTGGACTTGTAACCTCCAGAACCATGAAAAAATAAATTTCTGTGGTTTAAGCCACCCAGTATGTGGTACTTTGGTATGGCAGCCCGAGCAAGCTAACACAGAGATACGCTCAGTTCAATAACTCATAATACAGAGGAAAAGAAAGACATGCCACAACTAGTAAGACCAGGTGATTAAGAACAGCTCACTTACATCCAACTCTCAGAGCAAGACTGAAAGCAGACTTGTTTGTAAACCAAAGGAAGGTTTTTCTTCTAGAAGTCCACTCTAAACCTAATTTCAACTTCCAGGCCTCCCCATCAGGATTTCTCATTCTTGGAACTGAAAACGTTCTTTTCCCAGGTGCCTTGGTCATACCCCCAGCAGTTCCAAAAATCCACCCACCTCCCACTTTTCAGGCCAACAAATAATACTCCATATCTCCAATGACGAGCCATTAACGAAGTACCTATCTAAGGAGGGAAATATCCACAGGATAAGGGAGCATCACTCCCAGGTCAAAACTCGCTCAATCCCATATTATAAAGAGTCAACCCCGCTCTAACATAGTACCCTGATGCCTTGGGTTGGAGGCGAGCACGGTCATCTGAAATACAGTAGACCATGCGTTCCCAACCAGGGCAATGCTGTCCCCAGAGGGTAAGAAAATTTTTCTTAGGGAAAGGAGAAGAAAACCTTAGATATTATGATAGTTTATGACCCTCCACGTGGCCACAGTACATAAGCAGATACACTGCATATCTATGGTATTAAAATGTTATGAGGGGGGGCTTCCCTGGTGGCGCCGTGGTTGAGAATCTGCCTGCCAATGCAGGGGACATGGGTTCGAGCCCTGGTCTGGGAAGATCCCACATGCCGTGGAGCAACTAGGCCCGTGAGCCACAACTACTGAGCCTGCGCGTCTGGAGCCTGTGCTCCGCAACAAGAGAGGCCGCGACAGTGAGAGGCCCGCACACCGCGATGAAGAGTGGCCCCCACTTGCCGCAACTAGAGAAAGCCCTCGCACAGAAACGAAGACCCAACACAGCCGAAAACAAACAAAAAAAAATGTTATGAGGGAACGAGATGTTTAGGAAAAAATATCTAAGCAATCTCCTTAGGGGGACAATAAGGACAAAAAGTTTGAGAGGCACAGTCATAGACTACCAAACAAGGAAATAAGAATAGTAATAGCTAACATGTACTGAGTGCCACCTGCAACTGAAATGCACAGTGCCAAGTGCTTGAGATTTGCCAGCTCATTAAATTTTTCTGGCAAGCCTGTGAGAAAAGTATTATTATTATATTACTATTTTAAGTGACATAGAAACTGAGGCATAAGTGTTTAAGTCATTTTCCCAAGATTACACAGCTGAAATATATGATAGCTGGGATATATGTGGCAGAAAGTTTCTGCCCAATATTCCACTTAATCAATATACCAGATAGTTCTGTGGTCTCATGTCCTCATGAAATGCACTGACCACCACCCAGCACATACTGGGCGTTAGCGGCTGCTCAGGTAATCTTCTGGCACTTCCACACATGTACTCTTGACCGTCAAGCTCTTACCAAACCATATTATGCCAACTATATTTAAAAAAAAAAAAATTACTGGGAAAAAAATTCTTTATATATATACATTTTTTCACATTCTTTTCCCTTATAGGTTATTAAAAAATAATGAGTATAGTCCCCTTGTGGGTTATCTATTTTATGTATAGTAGTGCATATATGTTAATCCCAACCTCCTAATTTATCCCTCCCCCACTTCCCCTTTGGTAACAATAAGTCTGTGGGTCTATTTCTGTTTTGTTAATAAGTTTGTTTGTATTCTTTCTTTTTCAGATTCCACATATAAGCAATATCATATGATATTTGTCTTTCTCTGCCTGACTTACTTCACTTAGTATGATAATCTCTAGGTCCATCCACGTTGCTGCAAATGGCATTATTTTATTATTTTTATGGCCGAGTAATATCCCATTGTATATTTATACCACATCTTCTTTATCCATTCATCTGTTGGTGGACATTTAGGTTGCCTCCACATCTTAGCTATTGTAAATAGTGCTGCCATGAACATTGGGGTACATGTACCTTTTCGAATTAGAGTCTTCGTCTCTTTCAGATATATGTCCAGGAGTGGGGTTGCTGAATCATATGGTAGCTCTATTTTTAGTTTTTTTAAGAATCCTCCACACTGTTCTCCATACTGGTTGCACCAATTTACATTTCCACCAACAGTGTAGGAGGGTTCCTTTTTCTCCACACCCTCTCCAGCATTTATTATTTGTAGACATTTTGATGACCGCCATTCTGACTGGAGTGAGGTAATACCTCATTGTAATTTTGATTTGCATTTCTCTAATAATTAGCAATTATGCCAACTATAATTTTGTATTGTGATTATATAAGAATAAATATTTTATAATGCAATAAAATAGGGGAACAAAAAAGGAGTTACTCATTGTATGAAAATCTACTTGAATGGCTTAGAAACATTCATGAAGGACAAGTCAGTTAAAGTTTCTGGCAAATCAGGGGACATATGGGTAAGGAGAGGGCAGAATCTTAAAAATCTTGAATGATTCTACACTCAAATTACTCTCCAAGTGCCTAAATGTTTTTATTCCAATATAAGAAAGCAAACTGGAAATCAGAGTCGATGCATTCGGGGAAGGGAAACAATATTAACTCAATCAGTGGATCCACATGCAGGCAATAACTTGGACCCTACATCAAAAGATTGCCAAGTTAGTGTCCGTTTAGATGGTTTTGTGTGTATGTGTATCACTCATTAAATATTTTTATGACTTCTTAATTTAACTGAAATTACTGTCCCAATTATGTCTGATAATAGATAACTTGTACACTGTATACATTTTCAAATGTATAACATGGTTCTATTAGCCCTAAAACCTGGAAAATCTGTGACTTATTATTGAGCCAAAAATGTAAGCAGAAGTGCTGAGCTCCATCCAATGGAGAGAGTTACCGTGACCAAAATAAATGATGCTCCCTATTTCCAACTATATTTGCAAGTTACTGAAAGAATAACATAGCTGAGAGAAAACAAGGGGCTTCCTAAATGATCCTTCTTGACAAAAGAGAGCTAGAGACAGACACAGCCATATAGTGACAGAGACAGAGACAGAGATGTGACAGAGAGAAAGAGAGAGGGGAGCAGGCAGAGAGAGAGTCAGAGAGACAGAGAGAGACAGAGACAGAGAGATTGAGATTTTCATCAGATGGAAAGGAGGCCAGGGATAATATTAAAGGAAAAGATGAAAAAGAACAGTTAAAGTCTTCCATACACAGGCACTTCTGACTACCTGAATTATTTATCAGGTGCACTGTAGTTAGGCCCCAAAAGGGCTATGAATTCTTAGTGGTGTCTTCTTTGTGACCTGTGATGATTCTGAACCTTCCGTGTCAGAGTCACGTCTTCGCTAGCAGGCACTGACAGCCAGAGGAGGCTGTGGGGGCCGCTGTGGTCTTCCCATTTTCTTTCCTAACCACCCCCATCCCACCCCTCTGCACAGACACAGCAGGAATGACTAATTTCTTCCCGTTTTCTAAGCCCTCTTTGAAGGTATTTCTCTAGGACTGCTCTGAACTGCCGCTATTTAGAGCAATTTAGTTTATCTGCATCCTTTTATTCCCTCTACCATTAGTTCAATTTCAAAAACAGTAAGAACAAAAAAAATTCTTCTCAGTTTTAAAAACAGTCCTTAGTCTTATTTATCTTGCTTCTGATTTTTTTTTTTTTCTTTTTGGTGGAGCTTTCCATCTCTCACTCAACTTCTTCACCCACGGTAATTTGTGCAAACAAATGCTGCCCACAGCAATCATTAATCCTTAAACGGTGACCTACTGTGAATAATAATGTTCAAAGACTTGGGCTTGGTTGTCAGAGGTCAGAAGAAGTCAAAGATATGATCTGAGTCCTTGAAAAATGTACACTATAGTTGCATAAAGAAAATACACACATTAGAGAAGATTATCAGGCAGCAGGTAAACATGTGAAATATACATGAAATAAGATATAAGTGAAAGATGATCTGGGTAAGAGCTAGGAGATCATGACTTTACTCCTGAACATTCCACTAATACAGGCATGTCACTTAACTTCCCTGGGCATCCTGTCATGCATCTTTATGGAAAAGGATGGACTCCATTACATCTAAGCTCTTATCTTCCAGCCCATCCCACCTACCCAAAATCAACAAAAAACTCCACAGAAATGTTTTTAAAAACTAATAAGACAGGGCAGGATTAATTTAGGTAGGATAGGCTTTGAAGTTCTTGAGTTCATAGAAATATATTAAAGAAAGCAATAGATGTGTATTTCAACCAGAGCAGTACGTTTTAAGGTTATTAAAATGGTCCCATCAAGACACAGTGAAAAGTCACCTTTTGTTACCCAGAAATCTGTACAATTTTAATGTCTGATCCCTTCTCCATTCTTTGTTCAGGTCCCAATTACCTGCCAAGATTTGACAAAAAACAAAAGAGAAGAAAAAATAAAGAGGGAACCCCTTCATCTTCTATCAGAAGTTATTTATCTGTCCTTATCTTGTCCTCAGCAGACAGCATCACTCATCAAGGAACAATAAGACAGGGGCATTTTTTAATATGCTGGTTTTGAGCTTATCAGTTATTCAGACACTGCCGTTATTGTAGAAAGAACTGACACAAGTCTTTTTTTTCCTCCTTAATAATCAGTGTCCAGAACCTCAACTTTCCTCTTCCTTATTGATACAAGCAAAGGGACCTCCATCTACTCTTCTCTGGAGTCTACCTCGTTGCAGCAACAGGAGCAGTTACCAAGCGAGCACGTACTACGTGAAGGGCTCCATACTAAGTGTCTTCAGGGAATTCAGAATGAATCAGTTCAAGTCCTTGCCTGCGTGTTACTTAGCAGACAGGAAGACAAGGAAGATGGATAAATGAATAATTGAAGGCAGAAGCTCATAAATGCCATAACTAGAGGTATCAACAAAATTATATCCAGGCAGAAAAGAAAGGGAATATTTGATTGGGAATATCTGAAAGACTTGAAAAAAAAAGTGGCATTTGAGATTAGCTCCATTTCTAACTGCCCATTGAGTTGTAAACAAGAGAAGCACCTCACAACCCCCAACCCACCCCCCAAATAAATTTGAGCACAGAGATAATCATCAATCTGGGGTTATGACCAATTTTTTCTCTGCAATATATCTTTAAAATGGTCATTAGTTTTATTTTAAACAGGAATGAAGGGCACACACAGAATTTACATGCATCAAAGGATATGCCATCCACTTATGACATTCTAGCAACTTGTTTCCTAATAAATAATTTGCCAGATATGTTCAGCTACAGGGCAAATAACATGATGTGAAGGTAAGGTTCCTAAAGCACAATCACGCCCACCCTTTCTATTTCACTCTCTGTAATAATTGGAGCTTTTGCCAAATCACAGTTTTCTGTACTGAATGTAGAGCTCCATTAAGCTACTCTCACTCTGAAAACTCTGACTTGGCTTTTGAACAAACCCTAATGAAGACAAAGAGAGCACAGAAAACAATCAATCCTGATGTCTTCAATTTGCTTCCTGAGCCACGGGGCGTGGTAATGAAATCGGAAACGCCATCTCCCTTCCAGTGGAGAAGGTGGGAAGGAAGAAGAGCCAGGAGCGGACCAGGAATGATTCTGCAATGGTAACTCCAAATCTGAGCCCAGAGACTATTGCAAGGTTGTTTTAGCAAGGTGGTTAACTTCGAGAAACTGGAATAGATGTATCACTATTTGAAAAGACAGCTATGTAGGAGAGAGCAAAGAAAATAAGGTAGTTATGTATGTATTTTCATGTAACATACATGTAAATGTTTATATGCATTTACAGGATGAGTGCGTGTATGTATATATACACAAAAAACATTTATACCTACAAAATACACTGCACTATCCTTTACTATAAATAAGTATTTCATGACAAATTTCCGATATGGTTTTACAAAAAAGTGTCTATTGCAGAAAGGGCCTTCCTCCATACAGACCAAGAAGTACTGTTTGTCACAGACAATGAACTCTTCTACCTGAGCTCCCATCTGTACAGCCTGGTATTCAGAACACTCCATGATGGACTCAAGGACACATCTCCCATTTCTGAGTACTGTATGCCAGATACATGGCAATCCTTCTGCTAGCACTGTTTCTTAGCCATTCACATCGCTGTGGCTTTACCAACAATAATGATAATGGTCAAAAAACTAATATTTGCGTGGAATGTAAAATTTACAAAGTACTCTCCCATGTATCTCATTTGATCTTCACAACATCTCTGTAAGACAAGTCTGTCACTGGTCCCAGTTTGTAAATGACAGAACTGAGGCTCAGACAGTTTCAAAGATTTGCTCAAGCTTATCTAGGTAGTGGGAAGCAAGGCTGGAGTTTAAGTTCAAGTGTTCTGAATCCAGAGTTGTGCTCTTTCCTTTGGGGTGAGAAGAGCTTCAGGGCTTTTCTCCCCAGGCCATTAATCCATTGCAGCCTGCTATTCCCCAGCTGCTACAGCAGCCTGCTGCTTTCTATTATGCAGAGACCTGCAGTCTCTCCGGGGAATTGGTGATGTGGGGCAGAACTTTAGTCCTGGAAGCCTGGCTGTGCTCCAGGACCTCTTTATTATGATCACACCATGTCATTTAAAGTTCAATAGGGCTTGTAAGCAAGGCTGACAAAATGGCTCAGCAATGGTCTCTGAGTTCATGCAAGTTCAACCCAGCCCTCATCGGTCTGGGCTGCCAGTTTGCGGCCTGCCCTGTGCCACATCCTGTCAGTGGGTCTCTTGCGTATTTTACTTCCCTCCAATCTCATGCTGTTCTCCCTCCAGCACTTCTGCCTCTGTCCCTGCATCCTCACCGCCTTCCTGAGCCTTAGCCCTGCCTGACCATCAGCTGGACCCTCTCCTTTCTGATGTTAACCTGTGTCCTTCATCCAACCTCCTCCCCACCCTCCCGCCGACCATAGGACATGGTTTATATTTGTTTATTTGAGAACATGCTTTTTTAAATTTATAAAATTAAGGTAATATCTATCTTTCTGGTTTGGTAAAAGGCTAAATCAGTCATTCAACAAACATCTACTAAGCACGTACGTGGATGAGGCAACGTACAGAATGATGTATAAGTCAGAGACTTGACCTCAAACTTGGTCTTCTCTGATGGCAAATATGATCAGGTCTCCACTATTCCAAAAACTCTTTCCCAGCACTGGAAGTCCACCAAACTTCCACTCCATCTTTCTCCTGGCATTCTTGTAAATTATATTATCTCTATTTCTTACCCTCTGGATCTTTATAATTTGGCTTAAACTATCCTGAAATATTTTTGAAACTGCTCTCTAAAAAGTCCACATTAGAATTTCATAATATAAAATCGAATAGTCCCTTTGGATCTTCCTTCACCCTGACTTCTCTGCAAGGAATGACACTCCTGACAACTCTCCCTTTCCCTAAGCTCTCCCCTTCATCAGGTTCTCTGATATCCCGTCAGTCTTCCTCTTACTTTTCTGACCCCATGTGTTTCTTCCCAACCCCTAAATGTGGACGGTCCTTACAGTTCTGTCCTCATTTACCTTCTATTCGACGCACGATGAAATGTTACTGCTTTAATCGTATAAAGCTGGATCCCAAATCTTCAACCCAGTTCCAACACCTGATCAGAAATTCAGTCCTACATTTCCATACCCGTGGATGTTAACAGCATTACGTCTATCTGGAACTTCAAACCAACTCTCTCAGGATCTTCTTCTGATTCTTCATTTTGACCAATGGCATCAGCATCCTCTTCGTTACTCACAGTGAAAAGGTCACCACTGCCTCCTACTTCCTCCTAACTTACCACCCAAATGAGTCACTGGTAAGGTCAAGTCTTACTTTAAAACTGCCTCTTCAGATATTTACTGCTAACCTCATAAATAAGCTAAACTGACCTTTCCTCGTATCTCCTTGTCCCCAGTGTGTGTGTGCGTCCGAACACTTTCTCTGCCATTAATGCGCTGCAGGCAAATATTCAGTAAATCGTTTAACTTCTCTAATCCAAAATTTCCTTACAACA
This sequence comes from Balaenoptera physalus, assembly GCF_965194825.1. Classification (NCBI taxonomy): domain Eukaryota; kingdom Metazoa; phylum Chordata; class Mammalia; order Artiodactyla; family Balaenopteridae; genus Balaenoptera; species Balaenoptera physalus. Next base: position 18,111,064 of record NC_138883.1, read on the forward strand.
TGGTTGTAAAAATTAAATGAGGGCATTTATGCAAAGCTTTTACTTAGTAAATGGACTGAATGGAGTAAGTGCTCAGTAAATGGTAATCATTATTTTCATCATTCGACTTAGACTGTGTCTATATGAAGTAACTAAATGAACAGTTTTGAATGAAACAACTAAACTGAAATAGTGACAAGTGTAGAGAAGCCATTAAAGAGAGTCTAAAACTCAGGCGATCAAAGGTTTATTTTCCAACTGTAGACAATTATGTTTTTGACTGTAAATAAATCCGTTTTGCTGGTATAAAAAAAAAATGTCTCCAGAGCATTTTATCTCTGTAGTCCCACTCAGCGGTGACATCCTATCAGTATATAATTTTAAACCACACATCTTACTGTGTAATTCACCAATGCCTTTAAATTTGTGCAGAAGTGACTGAAGTATAGAGAAGCATGGTTTCTTCGTGAACAGATCGTACTTCTCACAAGTTGTTTAAACCCCTAAATATCCTAAAGTTGACTGCATTTTGGTATCTCCAGCATTCAGTTTTAACTATGAAAACAGTGTAATTTAAGAAAAAATAACCCCATAGGCTTTTGTCATTTAGCTGGGAATGGCAGCTGGCAAAATCTGATAGAACAAATAGAGAAAACAAACGTTCAACAGCGCCTCCAAGTCTTTCCCCATAAAGAAATCAAATATCTCCAAATGACTCACCTCATTTACTCACATTTTTCTCTTGGTTAATAGGAGACTATGTACTGAGTACTCTATATATATTAATGTAGTTCATGCCTAAATAGCTAATATTTCTCTTCATCTTTCTTTCATGCCCTGACACATTTTCTCTCATTTTCCAGCTCCTTGAACTACATTTTTCCTTATTATATTTTAATTGACTTTTCATATTAAATTTTGCTGGAAAGGATGATTTGAGTTCAAAAACACCAGGCGTCATACCTTTTGAGCAAAGCCTTATGTCATATTTAATTTGATCCAAACTTCGATAGCAAATTCTGGTTTTCCTCTTTATTTTTTTTCCTATCCACACAATACAATATAATAAAGCATAGTTAATAATAATAAAGAGGGAAGAAATAGTTTCTGTCATTCAAACACTGATTTCACCTTGAGTTTCCCACTAGTAAAACTTTATCATAATTTTAAAATGTTTGCTTGCTTTCTGAGAATCAAATCGTTAAAGCCATATGCTATCTCCCGGCCTGGCATTCTCATTACCATTTAAAGTGTGCTTAAAATCAATTGAAAGTCAACACGTCACATAACAAGGCCCAGCTAACATGTTCTGATCTGTGCAGCTGCATGCTAACTGCTCACCTATGAAACATCTGAATTCTTGCAGGTACCATGGTGAGAAGCAGAAAGAGCTTACACAGTGAAAATGTTTCAAAGAAAAATAAACAGAAAAATCTTCCAAAAGATGACGGGCTCAGTTACTTTAGAATTTCTAAATCTGAAGTTCTTTTATCTACTTGAGCATTGGAGAAATCCATTAAATAAATTCTCACATTAAAGTCCTTTTTCACTTAAAAAAAAAGTTACTTCAAAAAAAACCTGTCTTGTGTTCCCATCTAATCTCTAGTTCAGTCCATGGTTCTACAAGGCATAAATATGACATAGCAAACAAATGTGCTGGAGTGTCTCAAAAAAGAAAAAAAAAAAAAAACTACATGAAAACTGTGTGTCCAACTGCTTTAATATTTGCAGAAATGTCTGATTCATTTGAGGATTCTTGTGAAGATGAGGGCTGCTGGTGGTCATTTAACTGACCTCACCTAAATCCGTGAAGACAGGTTCTATGTCAGTCTCCAGATCTGGAAGAGAAGATAACGTGTGAAAACAAACCACGGGGAAAGTTCACAGGAGTCTGTTTCCTGGCCCCTGGGTGAGATGCAGCCTCGCTGACCTGTGCAGGGAAAGACTGTTTGTTTGTTGGACGCCAGTATTTAAAAAGGCCCTTCCTGAACAGTCACAAAATGAACTGTAATTTCCTGAGAGGCCGCCACAAGCCTGTCCGAAGATGAATGAAAAGAAAGTCCAGTCCCAACAGCAGAAATCTCCAAGCCCTCCAAATCCTCCGCAGGAGACTTACAGAAGTTAACTCCAAGCGACAGACCAAGCAAGGAACAGGCTTACCTCTTGCCAGTCAACTGAACCGTTCTAAGGCACCAAGAGAATACATATGTGAAGACAGGAGAACACAGATATGGCCCAGCTGTCCCACTGGGCCTGTTACTTGGTATTGAGAACTTACCCCCTTTAGAAATAGCTATGGGTTTTGCTTCCAGGCCTTTCTGTATTAGAACTTCAAAGAAAATTAGGAATATTAATCCTATTGATGCTATTTGAACATGGTAGGCACTTATATCTTGGATAACAACAGGGCTTTAATTCCTAAGCTCTTTTCATATAGACTTCAAAAGATTCTTTATTCCTTATCTTTGAAAGGAATCCATGAGTTCTCCTAGCTCTGTGCATATACACGTACAGAAATAAACAAGCATGAATATACATTCAAAATGTGTCTACCAACTATGGACACATTCTCCAGGCCAAGCACTTTCTCTGGCATTTCTTTACATCTTATCACTAATCCTCACAAAACCCATGCAGGCCATTATTTGTAACTCATTATTGAGCTTTTTAAAAATCTAAATTTAATTAAAGTGAAATAATTTGCTCAAATTCACACAGATTATAAACATCAGCTCTCGAACCTAGGATGATGTGAGTACCAAATCCCAGGGTCATTCTGACATATCACAGGTATCCCCTGTTAGGTAATGACTGGGGCTGTGTGTGGAACTATGGAGAAAACTTTAGTTCTTATCAGGATTATACGAAAACTGAATGGGAGGACTTGGACTCCAATGCGCTAAAAGATAAAAGCCTCCTGTATGTTTATCGACTGAAAATGACTGAGATGGGGACAACTCTTTTTTTTTTTTAAATTGATATAAATTCAGTACAATACTTATACCAGAAGCAAATTATTTTTTATCTTTATTTATTTATTTATTTGGCCATGCCCCGTGGCATGTGGGATCTTGGTTTCCTGACTGACCAGGGATTGAACCCGTGCCCCCTTGCAGTGGAAGCATGGAGTCTTAACCCCTGGACCCTCAGGGAAGTTCTGGGGACAACTCTTAAGGTCCAAGTCTTAACCCCTGGACCCTCAGGGAAGTTCTGGGGACAACTCTTAAGGTCCAAGTTCTTTCAGAGCTCAGGGAGAACATTCCCAAATGTTTATTGAGCACCTAATAAGGTAAGAGGGATTTATTTGGGTGTGTGGTGAAGGGCTGAGTGAGTGCAATTTTAAATAAGGCATTTGAGCTGAGACTTGCAAGAGGGAAGGAGCTGGGCACATGGATACCTGGAGGAAGAGATTCAGGGCAGCTCTGCTGACGCACACGTGGCCATACTCCAAAGACACACATTCACACACATTCCATACCATACTCAACAGATCCCCAATCCTCCCCAGAGTAGTGATCGTGGCCCCCATTGCTCCTCCTCTCCCTCCACTGAGGACAAACTTGAAATACAGATAGAACCTGAACAAAACCCTTGCAGCCATGTGTAGTCACTCCACCACGACCTGCATTTCCAACCTCCTGCAAAAAGTGTCACTTCCTGGTACAGACGTGTACTCTCCTCTTGACATACATAGGGTGTGTTTGTGGAATTTTTTCTCCTATTATTCCTTGGCTGTCTCCTCCAGTCAGATGGTTTGTTTCCTCTGCCTTCTCCTTTCCAAAGATACCTCCTCTGGGCTTAATCTAAGTTAGAAATCAATATCATCCCATTTGTAGGGCTTATTAGTATTAGGAGACCGCTTCCAATCAAGATAAACTTTTACTGTAAAATGCTTTCTTATCTGAAGAAAAGCCCTGGGGATCCAAGGGAAGGAAGCCATGCTGATGGGAAAGAGAGGGGCTGGTGTTCGGGGCAGGGCATCCAGCCTGCTGTGTCTCCCGCCACCAGCCCACGCTTCATGTTCTCAACCACAGAAAGAGGCTCACGTTGGTCACATGACACAGAGCCTGGTCTTTTTCATGTGGCTGCTGAATTACCCAGGTCTACCAACTGCAATTTGAATTTTCTAGAGAAACTGTATTGAGGAGCTTAAATCTAGTGTTGGTTCATTAAAATATTCAGAAGACCACAGTTGGAGTGGACTGAAAACCTCATTATGGCTGAAAATCTAAATTTTAGCTTAAATTATTTTAGGTAAAAAACAATTGTGGTCATTCACTCACTGATAAAAGTTTCATTACTAGTTTGCTTAATGTGTTTTAAATAATCATATTTAAGTAGTATATACTTAATATTAAATATTGTCTTTAGACGAGTTTGAAAACAAATTATTAACAGATACTTGTGACTGGAATGTTCTAAATAAGCAGGCAAATGATAGGATCCACAGTATATAAGGCGAATAGAAATCTTTAAAATCTTATTTTTAAAAATCAAATGTTGAGACTTTTTAATGCTCAGAACCAGGCATAAAATAATTTCAATTCAAGAAAAACAAAAACAAAAACAAGAAACACAGGTAACTAAGAGCCCTGTAAACAATGCTAAACAACCAAAAGAAACAGTTAAGGGTCAGCAATGACATAAAGAGTTCACAGTCTATAAAACATTATTAATTGGTTCCCAGGTGGAGTATAAAGACCCAACAATATCCCTCGGTTCCAATCCCCAGAAAGTATATGACATATCAAAAATCCTACTGGCACCTACTGATTTTGACGGAACACATTTTTAATCTTATCAAATCAACAGGATTTCACAGTTGTACTTAAAAAGAAATTATATGAAAGGTATGACCAAGCCTTAAATTAACCTACTGGCTCCGCAGCCAGGAGATGAGGTACAGAAAAAGAGCTTGAATATCATGAGGAAGAAACAGCAACGAGCCTCATGTAATGTCAAAAGCAGCACAGAATAGGGGCACACAGACATCACAGAAAAAATCTAGAAATTTTAGGAAAAGTCTAATAACTCATTGATTAAGCATTTGAAAGCCGCACTCGAAGAAGTGAAAAGTTAATCTACAGATTGTATATAGACATCTGGTCAAGTACTCTTTTTCTCCTTTCTTCTGAAGAAACATTTCTTCTAAATGTTCTTAAAGGGACACGGTATATAACCCAGTGGCAATTATATAGCATAAGATGAAAAGAAAATGTTACCCATATCCAGATGTGTATTGAGATTTAGTGTAGAGTAGATGAAGATGTATTTTGCGTATTTTCCGCCCACTGATTTGCAAATATTATGTGAAACATTTATGTAACTGGAAAAGAGCACGGAATGACTACAAAGAAAGCCCTGTGCTCCCGGGACAGCTGATGCCGCATGTTCCGCACGTCTGGATCCTCCACGGCACTCTGCACAGCATCCTGGACAAACAGGTGCAGAATTAACGTGGTTACAATTTTTGATTGAGCAAGTAATGCCAATACTTCTTTGTATATACCAGATTCCATTTATTTTCAGAGTTGATGCACTTTTATCACCACGGGAAAAGGATGTACCAGTTCTTCTTACCTGATAAAGAAGGAAGGGAAGGAGAAGGTCTCCATTTACTGTGTGTCCCACAATTTGCAGCCCAATTGCTATCTGATTGGGTGAGAAACCAGGGATGTGACTATAGGGGTGTAAAAAGCAGAAAAAAACGAGGCGCTACCTCTGTCCTTCTCTAGAGTTCTCTCCTTCCTTTTCTATTTTGTCTTCCGTCATCACAGAATATACTGATTAACACTAAGAGATAAAGTCGTCTTTATCCTATCACTTTTTGCCATTGCTGTTAAAAAAATAGTCATATAAAAGATTTTTGTTTTCTTCTTGTCACATCTGTTTTTAATGACCCATCTCAGACAGGGTGAAATCAACTACTACGTAGAGAAATATTTAATTTGACACTTTAAAAATCAATTTGCAATTTACTTTGTTACTTCCATTTACTGGAGTGAGTCATTCATTTCTTGACTGTTACATGTGTTTAAAACACTAAGATAAATGCATATTAAATTTATATAGCATTCTATGTAAGTATAATGCCCTTTTATTTTCCACATCCATAAGAGTCAGGGCTTAGCTCATGAAATATTTATTAATCAATAAAAATGCTATATATTCAGCAAACAAAACTCCACCTCATTTATAAATTAGGTACCCTTGTACACCTGTCACTCAGTAAATCAAAAGCAATTAAAAAAGAATTGCATTTAGTTGCCTGCTAACCTAGATTTATACAGATTTGTTTTATTCTCAGCTAACTATTTTATGTACTAACTGGCAAAAATAATTTGATGGCTATTTTGGAGGCCTGAGGTGATAGGATTTCTAATCACCTAAGCGTTCACCTAGGTTACCTTTTAGGAGCAATTGGAACCTGCCCCATAAATTCCCCAAGTAAGGGGCGGGGCTGTGGTCTGTCCCCTGCCTGTGCATCTTTAGATCCTCAGAGCCCAAGCACTTTTCCATTGCAGACTTTCTAACCTAGAGAATAAATTCCCACAGCACAACGCACTTCAAATGCACCGATACTGGAAGAGGGCAAGATGTGTCCTCAGCTTCTGTGAAATGAACAGATGACAACATCAAGACACCACTTATATGTGCTTTTACTACCTTTTTCCAAAATGGTTTTGTATTAACCCAAATCCTCAGCTACTAGAAGGCCTGAGAAAGCTAAAACTAACGATGGCTTGCAAAAGGTATATGTGGCTTTCTTCTGATAGTATTTTATGCATTAATGGCTGACCAATGGACTATTTCATCTTGAAAGTTATCGCCGTGAATGATACTTCTATTTTCCAAAAATTATACTTTTCAATGAACTGGATGTCTTAGAATTCCTTTCAAAGTGTTTCGCCGTTTATACACCACTCTCCAAAGTGTAAGGTAAGAGGACTTGTGATAGAAGGATGGTTCTCAATTTTTCAAAAAGAAAAAAGAGGAAACACAAATGATTCAGTGACTTGCTCAAGGCCACTCAGCCATTCAGAGGAAACAGTGATAGAAGTCTGACTCAGAGGAAACAGTGATAGAAGTCTGACTCAGTGAACACATGACGACTGTGTATCTCAAACACACATTCAGGAAGCGAGCGAAGAGGGATGAGCAATTGAACAGCTGCTGTGTGGTTCTTCATGCACGCTGCTGTGCGTATGATATCGCCTTCACAAGGCGCAGAGCCCAAACCATTTTTAACTGACTACACCCACAAAGAAAATAGAAAGGTGTTTGTCAGTGCACTTAGCCCATCATCAAGATGAACAAGCAGACATTAATGATCACTTACTAAGGGCTAAATCTCTGTGTTCAGAAGAAAGAAAGAGAGAGAGGAAGAGAAAGAGACAAGAAAAGCTGATAGCTGTAGCTATGTGCTATATGAACAGGGAGCGGAATTACAGTAAAGAGAGTAGAGAGGAAGGGAATTAGTCTAAGACATTCCCAAGCTCTGCTACGTAACTAGTACAGCGGTTCTCAGTGGGGCAATTTTACCCCTCTCCCCAGGGGACATTTGGCAATACTGGAGACTTTTTATTAGTCATGGCTGGGGGTGCTACTGGCATTTAGTGGGAAGAGACCGTGGATGAGACCTATGGATGTTGCCCAATGTCCTAGAAGGCAGAATGCAGCTCCCACAACAAGGAGCTATTCCGTTCAAACTGCTGATAGTGCTGTAGTGGAGAAACCCTGAATTAGTGATATGACATTGAAAAGTTATTGAACTTCTGGAAATGCAAGCCTCCTTATCTGTATAATACTATTAATAATACAGCAGTCCCTACCTTGAAGGATGGGTGAGGTACTGAAAGAGATAATTCAAGCAAAGTACTTCATCCTGTTACTGGAATGCTTATAAAACTGGAAGTATTTTTATTATTTTTATTCATAATAAAGCCCATGTCTTTCATTGAACAGCACATGAAGAAAGGAAAATATATAAGGAGGCATCAGAATAAAGACGCATTTTAAGCTTACGATAGTATTAAAAAATAAAATTCAGAATCAAACAGTCACATTTTGTTCAGCCTAGAATATTTTAATCTGATCCCATCCCCACCAATAAAAAGGAAAGCTAAAATAAAAGCAATCTTCCAGAACATTCCTCATCATTTACCCTGTGAGAGTTCCAGAGATTTCCCTAAAAGGATGATTAAGACAATACAGCCTTACAGTTTTGTGGGTAGTATTTAATCAGGAGAAGTTTATGCTAAAAGGGGATGTTTAAAATTATTATCATTTTAGTATCACCTTTGAAATACGTGTTTTTACTCCAAGAGTGATTTTTTATTTCAAGTCTTAAGGGTCCTGATTTCACTCTTTTGAGCTGTCAACTGTGCCCACATCTAAAGAGACAGTTTGCATTTGTCTGTTGAACCTGTGGTTAGAGCTTGAGTAATAGCAAAGTGTTCACTTCAAAAAAAAAAAAAAATTCCACAGTCAAGTCCTTTAATTTGCTGAAATAGTTAGAACTTGAGCAAGTTCTAGTTCAAATGACCTAAGAATCGAATATGTTTTTCTGCTTTAGGTGGTGTAAACCACAAGATTATATATCAAGTGAGCAAACAGAACAAATCTGGAAAACCTCGGACAGCAGAAGCAGCCCTTCCTTGGGAATTCTCTGGAACTGTGGGCAAACTGGTGTCTGCTGTCAGTGACAATTAGAGTGACCAAGATAAGCTCTGTTTTCTTTTTTTTTTTTTTTTTCATTCCTTAGCCAGCTACAAACTAGATGACAAAGCAGTTTCAAGGCTAAAATCTACTTGTGCCCATGTCCTGAAATGCTGAAAGAAAGTAAGTGTGGGTTTTTTTTCGAATATCATTTTGAAAATAAAGTAAAACTGAGCTTCCTCATTTGATGGTAAAACTGGAAATACACCTTTTCTAACACATAACCAAGGGCCAAATATCAAGTAAGATATTCTTTATATAAAATAGTGCAGATTTCCGTATAGTCAAACTGGAGAATACTGATCTATAAAGGGAAGCCAACTCAAAAACAAAAACAAAAACAAAAACCTCTACTATTTTTAACATTCACATGCTACCTGGGAATTCCTTTGATTCAACTCAACTCCATGAGAACCAGCTTACCTTCCTGTGTTGATCTTTTGGATTAGAACATTTTTCTTCTGACTTTGAGAAATATCACGGCCCCATTGTACAAGTGATGGGATCATTACTAAACTGGTTCCATGTCTACTATGCCCATGAGAATTTGCCTGACTGGTGTTCTGGTTTCAACTGTTTAAAAAAAATTTAAACAAAGACCCGTTTTTACTTTGAGATATATATATAATGAAATAGCATATTTTCAATTCCCGAGCTGTGGAAGGATTGGCACATAATCCTGGTGAATTTTACCAGGATTATAAAATTCCGATTTGGGGCATTATTTCATTTATTTTTAAAAAATTTCATTTTATTGTGGTAAGAACACTTAGCAAGATTACCCTCAACAAACTCTCAATTTTTAAGTGTATACTACAGAATTGTTCATACAGGCACGATGTTGTATAACAGATCGCTGGAACTTATTCATCTTGCATAACTGAAAGTTCAGGCTCCTTGATTGATCATCATTTCTTACACCAGCATTATCAATGCAGTAAGCAGAATAGATAAAAGCTCATGCTCCACAGCCCCTGGGACTGAAGCCGGGCTCCACTGTTACAGGCTGTGTGACCTGTGGGCAAGTTACTTAACCTCCCCTGTGACTCATTTTCCTCTTCTGTGAAAAGAATTTTAAAAATCATATATATGTGTTATATGTTTTATATATATATATGTGTGTGTGTTATATATGTTATATAAAATATATATATTTATATATATATAAATCAAAATAATACATATATAATATATGTTATATGTTCTATAAAACATATAACATGTATGTGTGGGTATACGTGTATTAACTATGTATGTGTGTGTGGCATGTAGAACCAATGCCAAGAAGATAAATAACATAAAAATATTTGCAATCATTATCACTGACTATCAGCAAAGCTGAAGCATTGGTACTCCTGAAGAACAACATGAAAGGAAAATGTATATGCATTTATATTCTCATTCTAAAATGAAGAAAATAAAATTCACCCACCCTTGATCTCAACAAACCTTATGTTGCAGAATCCAGAACTCTAAATAACATATTAATATGATACTTAATAAAATACCCATCATATATACTCTCATGCCCATGTGAAACACATACACACACAGGCAATGATTCTTTCTGTGTACTGAGATTATAATTGCTGGTTATTTTACTCTTTAACTTTGGATTTTCCAAATTATCTACAAATAAGCTCACCTTATATGTGTAATCAGAAATAAAAAGGTTCGCAGTTTTCAAGTGGAGATAATTTTGGAATTCTCATTATAACTGAACACGATTGAGCCCCCTTTGAGTGGGAAAAGCCCTTAAAAATGATCATCTGCGATGAACCAAGTGGGACAAAGAACAGTAAGAGAAATAAAACATTTGAGTAACATCTTGCTCTTTGAACCCAGAGGACAGATGCTCACCTCAGTCAAACCTGAGGAGTGGTGGCTTGGAAAGGCTTAGGGGCTAGAGACACTTATTGAGTCCTGATGACAGATAACTTGACAAGCATGATCTCCCTCAATCTCACCTCCAACTTGTAGAGAGCTATTTGGACCACGATTTTACAAATATGGAAACCAGGGTTCAAGGTCAGCAGCCATGGTAGGACACCAGCCACATTTCCCAGTTCTAAGTTACATATCCTTTCATGATGCCACAGAGGCCCTCGTCTGCCTCTTGCCTTTCCTCAGCCCTCTCATATATTTATTCATTGCCCCTACCATGCTCCCTCTTCAAGCCCACCCTCTTCCCTGCTTTTTGGATGTGGTCCCATTTGCAATGAAAAGTCAGCAGGAGTACAAAAGCCTCATATAGCTCCCACACAGAAAGCCTGACTAAGGTAGAGACAGCAATGCCTGAACCCACCAGTGTTCTCACAGACGTGCAGCTGCAGGCATGCACACCGATTCTGCAAAGCTCATAAAGCAGCTTTCAGCGCCACTTAGAACCCTGTGTCAGCAGGCATCTGCGGCGGAGGCCAGCTCCCACAGAGTAAGTGATTCTCTACTGAACCCAGGCAGGACTGCATGGGACCCCAGGGAAGAATGTCTGTCCTCCGTGGCTCTGGAGGGCATATTGTCATATCCCAAAAGATAGGAAGGGGAGAAAGAGCTGCAGAAATGTCTAAGGAAGAACCTCCAAGTCTGACTGTATCCAGTCACCCAACCTAGGCATGGAATGTCTACTGCTTGACAGAAATACAGAATTAAGACATCATTAAAAAAATGCCTTTCATGGCTTTAATTGGCCCCCACTATTTTTTCATTTATACCTTTCAGCATATATTTTTTCATGTAATTTCTCCTGCTAATTATTTGGAGAAGGAAATGAGTGCAATGCCTAAGTCAATATTATAAGGCCTGGTACATGCTCATGCCATTACTAAAAGGCAATTCCTAGTCCTGTGCACATATTAATCAACCCTTGCATTTTATGAGGCAAGTAGCTAAGAAGCCCTAGTTCACCAGTGCTTAAAAAGAGAGGTTAGGACAACAGAGCAATTTAATTGTGGAGCTTTCCTAAGACTGAAAGCTTATAGGTAAGAAAAAGGGGAGTCCATATTCCCTGAGGGAAAAATAAATAAATCCCATCACAGGGATAAAGACAGTCCAGGGAGCCACAGGAGCCCATCAATAACAAAAAACTAGTGCCAATCACCTCCTATTCTTAAAACATCCATATACCCATTGTCAGATTCTGATTAGCTTAAGGCCCATTTTTCTCTTCCTTCTCACTGATTTTCAGGAGGTACAGATCAGTACAATCAACATGCAGCACACATATAAAGTAAGATATATTTTCTTCCTTGCACAATGCCTTGAGGAAACATTCTTTAAGCGAGCCACGAGCTCTGATCTTGCCTTTATCCTGTAGGAACCCTGGGATGTGCTTGGAGGCTCTCCCCATGACATCTACTGCCTGATTCTGTGTGTACCTAGGGCTTCAAGCCACTATTGCCAAAATGGGAGTGTTCTGCTCCCAAAATTCATTGCTTTAATCCACATTTGAATTCTGTTCATGAGACAGAGTGCCCCTCAGTTGCTCCGTGGATTAACTCCTTGATTGTTACTATTGGTGAACTTTGCCCACTCCAGTTTACCATCAGCAAGGATTTCAAATGGGTTAAAAGTGTTTCCTTAAGTTTTGGTCTAACAAAATGGATGAATCTTATCTATCATTTCTCATTACCTCTGCTTCTTTAGCTAGTATGACATAGCATAAAAAATTAAATGAATCAAAATTAATTTAAAATAAATAAATGTCCCTGAAGTATTTACTACTGGAAGGATTGGGACATTCTAAACTTCAGAGCTGATCCGTCCCAGTAACTTTCAGAATCTTACAGAGATTATCTTTCAATGATTTTCCGCACACAGTTCCTAGAGCCCTAACCCTTCACAAGGACAATTTTATTCCTCACATGGGAATTTTCTCTAGGTACTATTTTTTCAGATGGTTTTCTACTTTAGATAAGGGCCAGGAGAGGGGAGTAGGGAGGAACCTTAGCTTTAACCTCCAAAGTTGTGCAGTGAAACGATGTGCAAATGTTATTCTCAAAAAAATATGCAGAATATTATGGAAATATATAGTAAAACAATAAAATTGATCTAACATACACAGAACCCTACAAAAGGATGTCCTTTTTCATAGCTACTATTTAACATCTCTCAAAATTAGGTGCTTTCATCCCAAGTTAGTAATAAAAACAGCTAGACTTTATTTAGCACTCTCTTTCCAGGACAAATTTATGCATAATTATTGCATGTAATCTCCACAGTGACTGCTTAAGATAAGACTATCTATTATCCCCCATTATACATATCATAGTAACGATAATAACAACAAGAGCTATGATTTATCTACTCAGTGCCTAACTACGTGCTAGACACCTTACTTAAGTCATCTTCATTTAATCCGTGCAGTAGCATTATGAACCTGGCTCTCTAGCTTCTCCCATTGTACCGATGAAGAAACGGAGCCCACAGAGGTTAAGTAACTAACTAAGATAAACACTAATAAGGGCCAGCATTTCAACCCAGACTGAACTCTTTCTTGACTTCTTAACCACTTTGCTCTACTGCCTCAAACAAACACGAAGTACAATGAAAATCAGTGAGTGGGGTTGAGGAAGACCTCTACGAGTCTTTGAGCAAATAGTTTCTATCTCCTCCTTAGGTCCCCAACTCAAGATTTCTGCCACTTTCATTGAGCTTCCTAAATCAACACAAACTATGATTACCCATTACACACACACACACAAACACACACACATCATAGAGTCGTAAGGCATATGTATCAAAATAATGCTCATCTTGCTGTTGAATAGACTATCAAAACTCCATTTGTTTTGCCTTACCACCAGCCTGTAGACCTAAGAGCAGGACCTAAGTACACCTTAAACCAGGCAAATCATACAGACAATAGGATGGTAGCTGTTATTAAGTAAATATCTTCCATTGTTAGAGTTACTGCTTCCTATAAATAGCTTCTTCCTTAAGCTTCACAAGAACATGGCAGAAAGACTTCTTTTGTACAATTTAAAACAGGAAGACTCAGATGCAGAAAAATAATGATCACACAAATATTTAAGACTCGCTCCTTCTCCAGTGCTGGTGCTCTTTCCACTAACATACTGTATTAGTAATGCTCCCCACTTGCCACCATCCCCAAGGAAGAAAACAGCTAGTGCAAATGATGCACTCCATGAAAAGAAAAGCCCGCCCTTCACTGTAGGGAAACATCAAAGTGGAAGCCAAACTTGCATCTGTGTTCACAGGTATAGTTTTCATCCATAGCCAAGACTTCATCCCTTCAAAGGCTACGACCCAAGTTGAAATGAAATGATAGATATTTGTCATATTTGTCACACATCCTAATGGTGGACAACACAATATGGAGAAATAACACAGCAGAATGACCCCAAATATTAGACTTTTTTCACTCAAGTGAAACGTAGCAAAGGACCTTTTTGGACACCACCCTCAAACCGGCCCTGCAAAAAAATACACATTTTTTTCTGAATAAAAATAAAGAATGTTATTATTTAAAACCTAGTTCTACAAATTTAAAAATAATGGATACTACAAAACAAACTTTATAAAATATATGTAATGTCACCACTGCATAGGGAGAATTTTTAACCTTTCACTCCAGAAGAAAATGGAAGTCTTCATCCTGGGGTCAATTTTCAATGCTAACGTTACTGGCCTCGTGACTATGAATGCCCATGAGGACCGACTAGGGCTTTGAACCAAAGGAAGGGAATGACCGCCATTTTGTTCCAAGAAGTGGAGACGTGGTAGAATTTTCTAAACCGTTCGAACTAGGGCTCAATGGTACTGTCAAACTATTGTTTTCCTTTCTTTGACCACAAAATATAGAGGCTGGTCTTCTCTGGGGGTCAGTGGCATCCTGTAATGAGCCATGTGAAGCCACCGGCTTGTCATTCAGAGCACTGCTTGCTCTGTTCTAGAATCCTGGAACACCCCATGACTGCTGCTGCCTCCGGACCATCTCCAAACAAATGGGAAGCTTATTTGCATAAACCTCATTTGCATTTTATTCATCCCCTGCCCAAATCTAGATCAGAATGTTTAATATCATCCCCGCTGTGGGAGGTCTCGTGAATTTAAGGCCATTTGTGGTCAATCATGAGAAGGTCTGGGTTCCAGAGTTGGGCTTATATTTGAAATTAAAAGCAGAAACAAGAGAAAGCCTGCTGCAAGATACAGAGTATGAAAAAACAAAAAGACCAGTTACAGTATAAACGTGGCAGAAACCAGAAACCATTGCTGAGGGCTTGCATTTCTACCGATGAGCTAGCAAGTCACCATTCAGGGGCGCCTAAGATGACACCAGGTACTTTACTTGCATTTCCACATTTAATCGTTTTTTACTCCCTGATATACAAGGAAAGTCCAGAGGAAAAAGAAAATCAAAAGGCAGGAGGTTTTCTCAATGTTAAACATCCTCTAAACAGTAGAAGCAAGATTCAAACGTAGTAGTGTCTGGCTGTAACCCCATTCCTTCACCCGCCACCCCAACTCACCTCCCTTCTGCTGACCCCTTGTTTTCTGACATTAGCCCAAAATACAACAGAAAAGTATCCTAGTAAGTGTAAACAAAAACTTCAGCGATTCACTCAGCATTTGAATGTTTTCTTCTCCTTGAAGATTAATCAGACAGAGAAAAACTGTTACTTAAACTAAACTCTATTTAGGTTTATGAGCCAGATTTTGAGGTGTGTGCGAATGTTAGTTACCAAGAATAAATAGGCTCTATGTCATAATAAACACACACATACGTACGTGAACACGTATTTCTTGAGCAAACACAATCCCATTAGAAGGAGAAGACAAAACTACTTGTGAAAACTCTGCAAAAATCCTGCAACAGCATCTTCCTGGATCATTAATTCTGGCCTAAATTTGCGACTATCAGGCAAATCAGGCACACTGTCCAGCAGACACCCACCTGCTATTAGGCTGAATGTGCCCGGCATCTTGACATTCTATTGATTCCAATCCAAAGCTTATGTAAAAAAGGCAGCTCAGAGTCCAAAAGGAATTTTAGCCACAAATACTTTGGGAGAAATCCAAACAACTAAAAACAGAAAGAAAGACAAGATGCAAATCTGAGTGACAAAACTGCGACAACTCAAACCAGACTGGTAGATGCTCAAGAACAAATCTGCAAACGACTCAGGTCTCCCCTTTTGATAACTACTGATTTTAAGAAATCCCAATAGCCTCTACAAATCTGGACCATCACTACTGGTGCATATAGCCACGAAAAGATTTGTTATTACTCCAGGGGTGTTGCTTTCGAAGAGGACTCTGTCAATTTCTGCCCACTAGAGCCCTGTACACATGCAATAGAAATTTGTTGTACCGTAACTATGATCCTGATAATGACAAAGGTTCTTATGCAGTTCAGATGAACCAGCAACTATGTAAAGTGCTTAAGAATACTACATCCTTTAATCTGCAGAACACCCCCATGAGCTAAGAGTTTTATTTCCATTTTACAGATAAGGAAAATTGAGGTTCTGAGAGGTAATTTTCTCCAGGTAGCTGGAAAATGAGACACTAAAGAAGAGAGAGCATCAGGATTCATTTATAAATTTTCTGACACCTCCCAGCCTTCCTCCACTCCCAGAATAGCCTAAGCCTCAATGGGATGGGTGTATGTCCAATTTCCGAGTCCTGGCACTAGTGGCTTCGGTGGCAGCTGCTCGTTACAGCCAACTTTGCATAAACAGGCTGGCTCTAGTGGCGTTCTTTAAAACCAGAATAATTGTGTCTTTACTTTAGCCAAGAGAAGACACGCATTTCAAAATAAAAAGTAAATATATGTTTTTAAAAGGAGGCAAAGGAGAAACCTGTAATCCCATCGAACAACATGGATTTCAGCCGGCCCCCACTCCTCCCCTCCACCCACCTCCCCGCTCCCATCGGCCACTGCACAGCCCCCTCTGACTTCAAAGGCAGCTCCAGGGGGAAGAGGAGCACAAGGTCCATGAGGGCCAGCTGGAAGGGGGACCATATCCCTAGGGAAGGGTGGAGGACGAGTGGAGATTCACTACAGAGGTCGGTCAGCTCAAAGAAAAGAATTCAAAGTGTTTCCAAAAGCTGATTTCTATCAGGACCGCCAGGGCAGATCAGAAGGTATGAGGTCCCAACTGGGAGGGATGAGTTTCTGCTGCTCAGGTCCCAGGTTTGCAGGGTAATCCCAGATTCCTGAGTGCCTGGCTGGATTTGAGGAGCAGGGCTGGCCACCCAGATGTCAAGTAGACTCAGTTTATCCCCACCATGACAAGGCAGCAGTATTTCACCCGCCCATAAAGCTGTCTGTGACCCTGAGCATGTCTATACTTTGAAGCAATACTCTTTTACAAGAATGCTCCTGAATTGAGCTATATAAACTAAAGATGTGACATAACCAAAAAGTTCCTTAAAATGGTTTGTAACATTCCTCAGCCCCCATTTTCCCCCCACTTGCTGCAGCGTCTATTTTTCTTGTCCACGATGGGGGTTGGAGGCCCTGACTGGAAGTCAAGCCAGTGCATCCTTCCCTTCTGCCCTGCCTCTGATTTACAAGGTGACTTCTTCGAGACAACCACTTAGCCGTCTATTCTTGGTTTATCATCCATCCGTTATCATCGTTACTGCTGCCGTTATTATTCAGAATGATTATGGACTTATAAAGATGTTCTCATCTGATAATAATGTATGCAATATGCTTCTACACTGCCTAGCTAACATAGCATGCCTGTGATTTTTGTTCTGGCACAAGTCAAAAAAGCTGCTGCAATGGAATGTTTAGTAGCTTTCTGAACGGTTACACGTAGGACTGGGGAAAAAAAAAAACAGGTGCCAATATACATATTTTTTAAACAGCAAACTGGGTGTACTTTTGTGCATAGATGACAACAAAATAGGTAACACCATATGCAACATTAGAAATATCTGGCCCTTTCCTCCTCAACTCAGTGTGGCAAACTCTCTAAGGGCAGTGATTGCCATTTGCTGTCCTTGACGATCTCACTCAAGTCCTGTTGACAGTAGGGGAAGTAGAACAGGCATACTGAAGGCAGGGCATGGTCCTCAGAGGCCAATAAACTGAAAAATAGTATACTGGCTAGAAAGCAGAATCTTGAAGGAGAGCACGGCTGCAGGGAATTAATAAAAAAATCCGTACATCTTTTTTTAAAGGCAGCAGCAGTGGGCTGTGACTAGAATTCACCTCTTCATGCATGCACTCAACTCCCCTTAGTGTGGACGGGAGTTCTGTAACAGCATTGCAGGAGAAAATGGATTCATACGTCATTTAAAATGAATCATTTCACTTCCTCTCCTCCATTTTTATACATATTGACAAAATATAAAAATACATTTTAAAAAATCGATTCTGCTTTGTAGTTTTCTACAGCAAAAGGAGGCATCAGAATTATAAGATTCGATGGCCTCTGAATAATTATTTAAATGGGGTCACCCACAACGGCAGTCCATGGGCCTCAGATTCGCCAACCCAAAATGAAAAACAGGCAATGCATTACAAATCGCTCCTTATTTATTTTGAGATTTGAATTTCCATTTTATTTTTAACAAGAGCTTCACAGTTCGCTGACAAATGTTCTGAGCTGTATTTAGAGGAATAACTGTATGTAAGATCAGGAGCACACAAGGACAGAATTGGTTTTTCACTTTTTCTAAACAGAAATACAAAACACGTGTGCATTGGGTGAATTTCATGTCAAGGATCTGAATTGGCCCTCAGAATTTCTGCTCCTCTCTGAGCACAGTGGGTCAATGCTCTTGGAAGGATATCTGGAGCGCTTTCGAGGGGTGTCTATAATGCCTTTTCTCTGACCCAATAGAATATTTCTACCATCAAGCAAGCAATTAGTTTTAATATGAAGAACTGCAAATCTGAAATGCATTTGAAAACAAAATCGACAAATGACTTGTTAGCCTCCTCGCAAAAGGTACAAGCAGTTTGTACTGCTATTGCTTTAGGAATTAGATTTTCAGAAGTTGGAAAACACAGTCTTTGGCTTTCCTTGAAAGAATGCTAGGCAATATGCTGATTAGTTTTCAAAGTAGGAAAAGAAGGTGTTGAAAGCTTTTCATAACACGTAAAATTCTGAGTTTGCAAGCACCAAACACAAGACAATGATAATGTTTTGGCACTTTATAAACGTAAGGCACTCTCTCTACTGTTTGGAGACAGCAAATACTTTTAGACAAATTATAACATCCCTGTCTCTATGCCCAAATAGAGGAAAACAGCCAAATACTTTGAGGCATCAAAAGATAAGTATGGTGATGAAAATACAGAGCTCTTATCCCAAAAGGAAAATAAGAAAAGCACATATAATTAAAATAGCAGCAAACCTGAAAGAAATCCGAATAACTGAGGGTTTGGTCATGAGTTTCTGAGACTGCCTCTGACAGAGTTTCAAATATAGCACAGATTGCAAGTAAAGAAAGATCATTTCATTTCAAGATTGGTCACTGGTGAACTCAATGGCAGATTATTAATTGGAGGAAGCGCAGAATATAAACATACGAGGTCGTGAATGATCTCTTAAAGGCTTAGTGCAATAAGCATCCTTCCCAATTCTAGAATATGTCCTCACAAATAGAAGTTTACGGGCAAGAGAGAATGAAGGTTTACTGAACTCCTTAAAAGCCCTGTCCCTCCCAGACATTGTGTTAAGCACTTAACATATATTCCTCGCTTTAATCTTCTGGATAGCCCAGCCAAAGAGGTAGTATTATCGCTTCTTTACAGATGAACAATTTGACACTCAGAAGTGAAGGCACTTAGCAGTGGAACTATGGCTGGCAGGTGGCTCTCCTGGAACAAAGGGGGCCCCCCATTCTGTCTTCCCTCCTGCACCCTCTCGCTCTCTGCATCTTTTTTGTTTTTTTAATTTATTTTACTTATTTATTTATTTTTATTTTTGGCTGCATTGGGTCTTTGTTGCTGCGTGCAGGCTTTCTCTAGTTGCGGCGAGCAGGGGCTACTCTTCATTGTGGTGCGCGGGCTTCTCATTGCGGTGGCTTCTCTTGTCGCGGAGCATGGGCTCTAGGCGCGCAGGCTTCAGTAGTTGTGGCACGCAGGCTCAGTAGTTGTGGTTCGCGGGCTCTAGAGCGCAGGCTCAGTAGTTGTGGCACACGGGATTAGTTGCTCCACGGCATGTGGGATCTTCCCGGACCAGGGATCGAACCCATGTCCCCTGCATTGGCAGGCGGATTCTTAACCACTGCACCACCAGGGAAGCCCCGCATCTCTTAAAGAGGCTTGAAATTGCTGCTGCAGGTTGTTCATTCATTAGCCCATCTGCCCCCTGGGAAGAAGCACAGTCTGGGGCAGGGTTTTCACTACTTGCTGTAAACCACTTTGTTTGGAGCCTCAGGGGTCCAAACCGTTCATGTCTCCTTACTCCATTTAGCTACCCTTGGAAGGGGGTTCTCGTTGTGGGGCGCGATGTGCCCATCCCAGAGCAGAGAACTTTCATTTCCCCATTTCCAACTTAACTTACACATACTTATGAAAAAGGTGAGCTATCTTTTCTTGAGCTGAAGAACCACTTGATCCATTCTAAAATAATGTTTTGAGGGGGAACCAGAGGTATCGGTAGATATTTGTTGAGTTTGAAGAAATATTTCAATAAGAACAAATTGTCTTCAGCTCCAGAAAATGGGAAACAGGGTTGTAAGTCAGAGTCCTCTACCCACACACACTCTGCTCCGAGGTACCCAGAGGTATCAGAAGTAGATATTCAAAATTTACCTTCAGCCTGTTTTAGGCGTAAGGACTGTATAGGATCATCTGGGTCCAGGTTTCAAGATCTCAATGAGATGGTAAAAGCCCAGAAGCACAGCCTGGGAATAAACAACCTTCAGATGATGAAGGTTGGGTCCAGGCTGCTGAACTATTTCCTTGGCAATCACAACCACCTATTACAGGCTCTGTGCCAGTATGGCCATATTCACAAGTGTGCCCATTAAGTGTATCTGAAAACTTACTAAATAAAAGCCAAAGTGAAAATATTTGCTGACCTAATGACCATAAGTCTTTTCTACTGAGTCAGTGAGACTAAGTGTGAGTGGTACCCAAAGATAGTGAGTCAGTAAGACTAAGTATCACTAAGCGTGGGTGGTACCCAGAGATAAATTTCAGTGAAAATGAATCCTGGTGGTGTTGGCCATGACCTGGTCTGCTCTTAAAAAATGGCCCAAGGCCTTTGTTTCCTACCTTACCTAGCATGTCTTGGGTAAATTTTTTCCAAAGTAGACTAAAGAGATGCAATTCACAAACAGTGGGAAAATATTCCATTTGGAAGAAAAACTATTTGGGAAGACAACACATTGGTCAACGGGGAGGTCTTAGGTTCCTCACAAGTCTCATCAAAATAAAGCTCTGAAATTTAGGAGACGGTAGTTGTACCCACATGAGAAACATTGGAACAGTTTTCCACATGAAGTGATGGCTTCATAGGAGCAGTGTGGCTAGATTCCTTTGCACTCTAAAAAAAAAAAACCCTTTAATTTATTTCAGGAAAAAAAGTGAATGCAGCTCTGGCAAAATGCAGCATAAAGGGAAGAAAACGAGTGAAAGATTTAAAAAAGCCATCTTCAAATTTCTTTCTAATACAATGATCTTCCAAAGGTTCAAGACACAAGTTAACAGGCAATACCACAGCTTCCGCAAACCTCTCTTTGTCTAGAGATCATTTTTGACCCCTTGGTATTAACATTTGTAAAAGAACCGGGACTGTACTGGTTTTCTATAGCATGAAAGGTTGCCAGGTGAAAAAAACATAATACAAATAAGGCATGGGACCTATGAATGCAAACAAATATTCACTGTTTATCAGAAAATCAAATTTAACCAGGCATCCTATATTTTTATTTATTATATCTATTAACCCGCTAATAGAACAATCAAGCAGTCATGAGCAAATTTTGAATGAACTATTTTTGAGCTGGTTAATGGTGCAACCAGAGGTCCTTAACCACTATTGTGCTTCATGTTTTCCTGGGAAGCTCTTTGAAAATGCAGACTCCTGGGACCTTCCCCTAGAGATTAGTTCTCCTATGGGCCAAACATCACTGTGTTTACAAGTTCCCAGGTGAATCTTGATGCACACATATTTGAGAATGACTGTTTTAACCCAGACTAATAAAAATAAATGTGGAAGACACAATATGCCGGATTTCTTTGATGGCTCAAATCACTCCATTAGGCCTTTAGAGGTGACTCAGATGCCCTAAATCTTAAGGTAGTGTTAACTTGAGAATGTCAAAAGGAGATAACGTCAACCCAAATCCTGGTTAAGAAAATATTGTCATGGACCACTTCTTCATTACCCACATGAGGACACTGAGGGAGAACCACTCATTCTAAATTAGTAACCCAGAAGCACAACCAAGAATAGAACCTCTGACACCTGATGCCAGAATTCACCCCATGTTGTCATTTCTAAACAATTCCTCCTTACATCCTGTTTCTTGAACAGCTGAGAGAGTTGGCACACCCAACAGAAGGAGCTGAGACATTCTTCTACCCTTAGCTAATGTGCGAACTCCTTTGCCACCATGTAACCGTCCAATCACAGTATAACCTAACGACATCCACATTTGAATCAGGAATTATCTCAACAGATGTGAGCTGGGTCTTCATTGTATCAGTAAATGCTAACATAGCATTAAAAGTGAGTAAAGAAAAATCGAATTTTTCTTCATGGAAAATAAAGCTCAATGACTTTTTGCTTCCAAGGACATGCTGTGTGTGTGTGTGCGTGTGTGTGTGTGTTGCCTATAAATGGGCAGGAATGATGGAGGAGGGAGTGTTTCCTTCTCTTACCATCAGCAGAATTTCTTCTCTGGGGCATAATGGCCGTTGACAATAGCTCCACACACACCCTTGCATTTACAATAGATAAAAACTTCCCTCCCAGGGAGGCTATGTTTGACAATCCTGGGTTGCTAACTACGAGATACAAATGACCAAGAGGATGACCCAGCCAAAGAAAGATGTTAACACAGAAACTGTGGCTAATCAGTCATTAGAATGGCCAAGAACTGGAAAGCTAGAACTGAAGCATGGGTCTGTATGCAGCAGGAATTCAGGAGAGTGGAAAGCAGGCATTAGAGTTCTCTCTTGAGAGTTACTCAGACTTGTGTTCAAATCCGAATTCCATCTTGACTGGCCCTGAGATCTTGGGCAGGTTACTCAAACTCTCTGTGCCCCTTAGCCCTCTGGAAAATATAAGCAACAGCAGCAAACTCAAAGAGCTCCGGTGAGGATTAAATAAATTAGTGTGTGTGAAGTACCTACCACAGCGCATGGTACATGCTCACTAAATGTGAATAATGAGAAGCAAGAATGCACATTTCTGTGGGCCCAGTGGGTCAACCCATCACCATGTATTTGCCAGTACTTAGGCACAGACTCTGTACCTAGCTACATACAGGACGAATGAGCAATAAAAGAATATCAAAGCCTACTTACTGTCTGCATATAACTGTCTTATAATCCATGTACCAATATATGCTTAATAGCAACCCCTGCCATGAACGTGGGACCTGATTAACTGATGTTGATAATACAAAACATTGTAAGACACATAGCCCTGCCCCCATGTCTTGGTTGAGGAAATGACACACACCTGCTGGAGAAGTTAATGAAAATGATGGTTGAATAACAACAAAAGGACAACATAAAAGTACAAAGGGCAGTAGATGAATCACTGATGAGCAGTCAGACAAGTGGTATAACTGATAACCCCATCCATGAGCTCAGAGAAAAAGGGAACTGCCATGAGTTAAAGCAGTCGGGGAATTCTTCATGGAAGATAAGCCACTTGAGACTGGACTTGAAAGAAGAGTAGGATTTAGATAAGCAGAGAAGAGGAAATCCTAGATTTATGATACAAGAAAGTCACAGAAATGAGAAAACACAGGGCTAAGTGATGACTTAGACATACACAGTACATTAGCCGTGCTGTTTGCAGCACTGAATGCCAGGCACAAAAGTTGGACCATTGCTATTTAGGCCGGTGGTTCTCAACATTTTATTGTTTGTCTCACCACTATACAGCTGTCAGATAATAACAGTGATCATTCTCAAGGCTCCACTCAAAAGTATTTGGGGTTGCATAAATAAGACTGATTGGAGATTATATAAAGTCCTAGTAAACTGGCACTAGCATCCCCCCCCAACTCCAAACACACACACACACACACACACACACACACACACACACACAATTTCACTGACTGCAAAACAGTAGTCTCTTGACACATGGTTTACATGGCTGCCTTGGGACAAGAGCCTCTAAGAGCGTTAGCAAGCCAAATCAAGAGACACTTGATAAGGAAAGAAGGTGCTCTCTGTGTTCTTCAAACATCAAGTGCACTGAGTCAGAGAAGGAGAGTCCCCCTATGGCTCTGCTCCAGTGGCCTCCCCCAGCCCACCTTGTTACAATGCCTCCCACTCTACCATGGGAAGAAAGTCAAGGAAATATTCAACACCAGATGAATAATGATTACCTTTGATTCTCATTTTTGGAATCAATCTTTGATACAGCTTTTACCCATGTCAGTGGAAGGGAAGAGCCCAGAGATTAGATAAACCATTTCTCCTTTCTTATGGCCACATCCACCACCCCATCCATTAGGTTATACTTTTTAAACTGACAATTATGGACCACTGAATTAAAATGTCATAATAGGTACTATTTGGCCATCTAATATTTCAATATCCTCCTTACTCCACAAAGTTCTTTATATTTATAGTTTGTTAAAGTTTCTGAAACTAATGTATAAGAGTGTGATAATTTCCATTTTAAAAGAAATTCTAGAATATAAAAATGTTATAGCAGATGCAAATATAAACACATTATAGCCGACCCTAAGCTAACATCATGTTGATTCTTAAAATCATGCACGCTTCTGAGAAAAACCTTAGCAGATAGCATCCTGTGATAAAAATAAAAGTATATCCATTTTAAACAACTTCAGCCTTGAGCAAATCAGATGAAGAAAAGCCCTGGGTTCCAAATCCTTAGGATGTCACCAGGGCCCAAGATACACTGTAATCACCTTACACCCCCCAAAGCCAGTATCACTGAGAACCATAAACAGATACTTTCTAAAGAGAGAAGTCTTACAAACACTTGCAGCAACAAATGCTTTAAAATCTAAACTCTTGATTCATGGCAGACTACAATGAAAATAAGTATAAGGAACATATTAAGACACCAGAGCTGTTCTCAAGGAAATAATGAAAATTTAAGGGAAAACACAAGCATAAAGAATTCCTTAAAACCATGCACTTCACTCTTTGCTCTTTCAGTAACTGTATAAATTAGAGCACATCTATGCAATGTTTAAAAAAAAAAAAAACTCTAAATGTGAATTCATTTAGCTGCTTCCGATACTGTGGTCAGGTTGAGGTGAAAAAGTACAACTATGAATCCTAATGCCTAAAATGAAAAGAGTTCAGTTATTACATGTTCAATTTTGTATGTATCTACTCAGTTATTTACAATATCCTCACATAGATTCTAACCTGGAGTTGGAATTTGAAACCTACGAAAACCAAGGGCTTTCATCTTCAATATTCAGCACGAACTTGGCATCGGAACAAGAGAACATCTTTGAAGGAGCCTAGGTATAATTTGGGACAAAAATGACAACTCTACTCTCCTGGGTGATGGCTGTCAATACCGGAAGCTAGAGAATGGTGATGGTGGCGATACACAGTCTTATGTGGTGTGAAAGCTTGTCACTTTCTGTTCCTGATTTTTTACTAAGGTTGAAAATGATATATCCATCTGGAGAAAGCCTGTTTAAAGAACATGGTAGTAGATGAAATGGACATGTCAACATCCTATCAATACCACTAAGACTGACTCTCTGTCACATTTAATTAGCATGCTCCCAAAATTGAACTGGTCAAAACCTGTATAAGAAAACATCTTGGTAATGGCAGCACTTGTGATGATTTTATCGCTAATGCGAAATCCTTCCAAAGGCACAGAAAAAAAAAAAGCTTTAATAACATTATTTCAGGATTGGTATCCTGCCATTGTCTCACTGGTGTTCAGCAAGATAAATGTATTTTTTAGTAGCTCTGATAAAACCATAACAAACTGGTAACCAAAGGGCCCAGTGACAAAATAAACCTCATCTGAAATTCTTAAAACACACTCCTTTGTGTGACTGTCTGCAGAGCTTTATGAGAACTCTGTAGCGCACTCACAATTGTTCTGGTTCCTACTGGTTCCTTGTCTCTAAGGTTTATCTCTAAGGACCAAGTTAAATGCATCCAGGGTGGTGTTCACTGTAGGAAATGATCTCTTCCTCCTGTTGCTCTTGCACTGCTCTGGTCCACAGTCCCAGCACAGAGGGCTAGGTTCCACCTTCCTCCTTGCCCCTGGTGCCATTTCCTGGTCAGCTCAGGGAACCAGAGGGGCTCAGTTTTGCCCTTCTCTCCATCCTAGGCTAGAAACCTGCACTGACACAGGTCTCCTTAACAACAGCTGGTCAGCTGTCAAGGACGTGGGGTAATGACAGAGCTGCTTTGGGCAGACACATCTCCTCTTTTCTTTGTAGAGGAAACCAAGAACAGTGCCCAAGAACAAAATGATAACCACCTCTACTGGCTAAAGTGCCTTCCTTTGGTCCCACAGAGCCCTCAGTAGTTTCTCACAATGTCCAAAAGGTCCACCATGAATATATTCCTTTTTTTCCGTGAAGGGTTGTGGTTGCTAAGAAATTACTGTCACAATGTTACTACTGATCATGATAGGGTTTACTCATTAATTAGTATCAGAGCTGGAATTTCTAAGATAAAGGCTGACCTGCAAATCCTTAAGACATTAGGATAAGAGGGGATGAGAGGGGATGGAAAGAATGAGAAGCAGAGAGAAATGGTTAATATATACCAGGCACTGGGCTAGACATACATACCATGTCCATTAACCTCTAGGCTTCTCTATTTTACAGACAATGAAAATGAATTTCAAAAGGTTGAGTAACTAAAAGGAGAAAGGTAAAGAGCCTAAGAATAGGAGGAGGGAGCCCCCAAGGCAGGGCTCCACAGTGAGTGTCCTCATTAATTGGAGGCGAAGGCAGGATCAGGACACTGGAGCCCTGAGGAAGTTCATGGAAACAGAAAAGACAAAAGAAACGACAGGTAAACTAAATGTGAAGCTCAGTCACCATCGTTTGTGCCATTTGATTCAGAGTTGCTCCCAGCTTCCTGAGCATGAGTACATTTTTAAGGAAAATCCCCATCTATATTATATAAAGGAGGAAAATTAAATTCAGTTGGAAATACACTTAGCAATGACCACTGTCTCGGTCCTAATGCCTCCCTCACACATGGTTGTTAAGGTTTTCCAATCATCTTTTAATTTCAGCATTCATCCTCCTTACAATAACCCTTTCCATTGTCCAAGCAGGGCAAAGAAACTCTTTACTTTCAGCAGGAAACTGAGTGACCAGCCTAGGGCAGACTTGGAACAAAAACCATGTTTTCTGCCTCAAAGACCCACGTTCCTCCCCCAGCGCCCTCCTTCCCCAAGTCAGCGAGGTTCTACGAATAGAGACACTGTTTGCTGCCTTCTCACTTCCTTGTCTTTATTTGTCCCCTGATGAAACAGGATAAGGGGCAAATTCTCAAAGAACCCACCATGAGGAAGATAGAGATGGCTAATCTCCAAATAAGCAGTAAGACCCTTGCTCTACAGAGGAACTGCGCAAGTCTTCGGCAGACCACCTGCTGGGAGGAGGGTAAGCCATGCTGTCGTAGAACCTAACCAAGCTGAATGTTCCCCTGATCGCTATAGGAAAACGAAATTTACTCATAAGTCCTTTGCCCTATGCTAGACCCCCTTCTAAGTGCTTTACAGATATTAAGTCATTAAATTCTCACAACAAACCTATGAGTAGGTACTGTGATTGTCTGCATTATACAGAGAAAGATACTGAGGCAGAGTGATAAAGACCTTGTCCGAGCTCCTAGGTAAATAAGTGACAAAGCCAAGGTATGAGCCCAGGTGGCGAGTCTGTCTTTGGAATCCATGCTCTTAATCCATATAGTATGGCAATAGGGCAGACATGCATATGACACGTACACAGAGTATGTCTTCCTAGAAAGTTCCACTCTGGTCTAACAGAGGAACTGTGTAGAAGGAGGTCCAAACGACCTTTGGAGTTTCTATTATGTGCAGGCACCATGGTATGATGGGAATACCATGATGTTCAAGACAATGCCCAGATGCCCATGGGGTTCTGAGGGGACGTGTCAAACATGGCAGCTGACCCGGGCTGGTTGCAAGCACTTCTGCAAAGTTCAAATCCAATATCCTGCTCCCAATTGATGGACGCGTTTGCACACACCTCCTCTAGCTCCTTTGAAAAAGATTACCACTGAGCCAGGCATCAACACATTTTTCATTTTAAATAGGTTCCAATAGATGTGTCCTTCCTCCAACTTTCAACGACACTGGCTGAATCATGAGAAATTTTGGTGACCTGTGGAAACTATTTTCATTACTTTCTAGTCCCAACACAAATATTAATATTGTTGAAAGTTCTGCACCATATTACCCTTCATCTGGCAGAAACGGACTGTTTTTTTCATCGTGACTAATTCACAAACGACCAAACTGAAAAATATTTACGCTTGCTTCATTCTGGGAAGCTGATACACTGAAGAGGTCTGTTCCTTTTCAGTCATGCCGAAGATTTGCTACGATGCAATACTGCAACTGTTTTTCAGCCGCCAGATGACATTTTTTCTCCCTGCAACTAGGCCGGGAATATAAACCCTGAAGAGTATACCACACATATTTGGATCAGCTACTGAACAATACTGAATATTGCATTTTCCCAAATGCTTTCACCAAAATAGCAGCAGAAATCTTCATCTTACACACACACACACACATACACACACAATCATGGGAGTGGTGAAGATGGTTCTTTTAGGATTAGACTTGAGAATTTACCAAGTGTTATCTTATGGGCTGAAAAATCAAAATGATCCTCTGGATTCCTTTACAAAGCCATTTCGTTCTTGAAGAACTGCCCCAACTTCAGTCTTGAACGTAGTAATAATGTGTGGTATTCATTCAGTGAATACCTTCTTCCCTGACCCATGAGTGAGTGGCTCATCAGCGTACTCAAGCCCACAACAATACTTTGATGTTTTTCCCTTTAATACCTGTAGAGACTATTGTTTGTTGACTCATGTACACGCCTTAGGGTCCTCAACCAGAGTGAATGGGGCAAGTGCCAACAGGAAAGTGGTTCTCTGTCCAGGTGCATCCAACTTTGTCTTCTAATCTCCACTGTATGAGTTATCAGGATAATTCATGAGAAAACTACTGCTGGCACAGTAGCATTTGCAAATTTCCCTAAACTTGTCATTTTCCTATACTGGTTTATCTGTCAGCATGGCCTAGATCTGGCAGAAAGCAGAGACTCATCCTTCTCATTCTAATGACTGGGGGTATGGGAGAATCTTAACAAAAGTTGATTCGTTTTGCTTATCCACCCTCTGTTGAAAGCAGTGAAGTCTCTGTCTGGAGGACTAACAAAGCAATGGCTTTTCTCCCTTAAGATAACGGCCTGGCGGTAGGCATTTTGTAATAAACTCCATTACAGGTTCTAAACCTTCCCAAGGCCCCATGGATTCAACAGGTAGGAGTACATCAGTGTCACATGTCAAGTACATTTTCCCTCATGATTTGTAACAGCTCTTTTAATCTAGGAGTCTTTTTATGCTATTTCCAAGTGTCTTTTAAGCATGACAATCCAAAATAGCAACCCTTTTTAAAGCTAACAACCTGTATTTTAAAACCAATAACCTGAGCGCAAGGACCCTCAAGCATGTACATCTTATATATTCTCTGTATTCTGAAATCATTTGAAAATTTAAAAAGTAAATAAATTTGGTCACTAGCCATGCATGTACTGGAGCAATGGTGATATTCCCATTAATCAGATTAAGAAACTATCGGGGTTCCAGAGGCTGTATAACACTCCAAATAGCTCCATCAAAGTCATTATTTTTACACCCAGCCCATTAAACCAATTGCAGAATCCCCTTGTCTCATATCCACATTTTAACTGAAAATGGATGTGACAGATTTCTTATGAGAAAAATAATAGCACACAAGTGACATTATGACAAAAGATATTTTTATGACTCCATACATCCTGGTAATATTAATATCACTTCTCTTATGCAAAAACAATATATGACACTGCAGACTGCATGCCATTTTGGTCAGGAAGAATTTCGCTATCCTCGTCCTGATAAAAACAGAAACAAAACTGTTTTTAAAGTAGGGTATTTCATTTCCTTTTTCTTAAGATCCCTGAAAGAAATGGAAATGACAGAAATGGGTCTAGTTTAAAATAAGACTTTAGGATTTCTGTGGCTTTGCATCTTGAATGTTCTGTAAAATATCTTATAAATTCTGTTCCTAAGACTGGTATAGTTCATAACTCTACAACTCTTTTCCTGCTGTCATAGAAATGGTGAGAAAGAAACAAGATACAACCAGAGATCGTATGATAAATATCCTACCTCCTTCTTACTATGAAACAACCAGTGTACATTCAAAATTTCCCTTTCAATATCATATAAATTTTTTGGAACCCAACAATTCAGGAGTTTGAATTCTCTTTTATATTGAGGAAGCAATATTTTATAATCCCAAAGACTTGATTGAACCATAAAATTAAATTGTTTGCTTTCTGGTAAGAACCAGGGATGCAGCTGAGAACTAATTCATGGCTATACAGGAAATATGAGGAGAACAATTTCGTGAAACAAAAGGAGATAAATTTAAATGGGTATTACTGTACAATCTTAAGACAGGACAAGGTGATCCACATGAAATGTGTCTTAATGTATGAACTACCCCATAGAATCAGAATAATAATCACCACTAGGACTTACACATGAATAATAGTCTTCAACTTGCAAATCACTTTTAGATAGGATCTCACAACTGATCACCATAAAAACCTTTGAGATCAGCACTATTATAACGCTCATCATATAGATGAAGAAGTTGATTTGCAGAGCTGCACAGTTTAAGAACTATTACATTAAATTACATATCATTTGTTTCAATCACGAGAGGTACAGTACTATTTTTCTGCAATAGTGTTAACCATGCCTACAAAAGACACAGAAAATGGTTCACGTTACAGGAACTTACTTACAAATACTTTTTTTCATGCTATCTATGAGTCTAATGGGACACTCAGAAAACTAGCCCTTTTTGCCAAAGTCAAAATGTCTTCACATAGATCTTCCATGAATACATTTCGAATGGTCTTGGTTGGAACAACGGACATGTAATGATTTAGGCACTTAATTAGGCACTTAATTACCTAAATATGTTTCTAACTCAGTTGTTACTTTTTGTTTGTTGAATTTTTGATTATCCTGCATCCCTTTAAGATAATCAATTTATACTAAAATGAGGGAAACCAGTGTCCCTTTTAACACTCCCAAGTTGGTCCTCACCAAAGGGTTAAAAAAAAAAAATCACGAAATCTTCTAAACCTATCCATCCAACTCAAGCAATACACAGTCATCAGCCAAATCAATCCATGAGACATGAAAAAAAAAAGTTATTTGGCTATAACATTCTCCATATACAGGCAGAGAAGAACGGGTTGCCGAGTGTCACTTTGGTTTTCCACCATGTTAATACTGAAAACAGTGCACTGAAGTGTGAACTCCCCTGCCTGCCCTATACTTCCCTTGATAACATCATTTATGATCAACTGAAGAAAAGGGATCAATGCCCTGACGTCCAGCTGTCCATTCAAGCATCAAATGTAGGAGTACTTTTTTTTTTTTTTTTTTTTTTTAGGAGTACCTTTTTTTAAGGGCCTTTTCATGCTCGGACTTCTACCTGTGTCAATGCTGTCTTCCTTTTCACTCTATGTCTTCATTGAGATTTAGAGTGAACTGTCATCTATGAAGTTATATACAAATATCAGACGCATCCTCTACCTAGGAGGAAATATATGTAATATTTCATGTTTTTTGAGAGAGAAGTCCAACTCTGTTTTTGTTTTTCTTTCCCAAGGTCATATAAAGTACTGGGGTCTGGAGGTAACAGAAAATCTGAATGATGTCAGTCACAACAGAAGTACCCTTGGGAAGCATTCAATGAATCTGGAATTTGTTAAATAGCATAGACTTTGGAGTCACATAGAGCTGGTCCCATTCCAATCTCATCGTTTTCTGGTTGTGTGGCCCTGGTGACAGAGGTAACTGTTGTGATATTACTTGGGTGTAATTGTAATTATGAAATAATTCTTATTTCATAAGACTTCTGTAATGGTTACACTGAGTAAGGCAACAGTGTCCAGAAGACCATAATTCTCAAAAAATGGTATGTGTTTCTTTTAAGAACTAGATGTCCTATTGATGCTTCTAGCTATCTAACTTTACTTAAGAAAAAACAAAGTTAAAAATACATGTCTTTATTATTTATCTTTATATTTAACACAGTGGAAACAGCCTTCAAAAAGCAAAACAAGAAGCCCAGGTTCCAGTTCACACAGCTTCTCAATCACCTCTGGGTCTCTGGGACTCAAGAGCTTTGTCTCTTCTTACCAGGTTCTGTTACAATCCATTGATTTTTTCCTCACAGTATAAAATTTCCTTTGTTTAATTTCATTGGGCCATTTTCCCCTGGGTCACTCTGACCGATTATGTTCCTTGTTGTTTATACTGTTCAACCTTCAACAGATTTCATTTTGAAGAACATGATGCAATCATGTGATGGCATTCTTTCTTGTTATTGAACTGTCGTTACCTAAAGAATGTCCTAAAGAACAGGAAAATAATTGATGCCCATAAGCATCACAATCTTTAAGACAATTATGAAGTAAATTAGAGATCTTGCATTTTGATTAAAGAAAAAAAAATGTGGAGTAGGGTTGAGAGTTGGGAACTAGCCTCAAGTAGCTGACATTATATACCCATCTACTCTCTCTCCCTCTCTGATATTTATATCTCATTTGATTCTCAGAACAAGGCCATGAGTTGGTATTATTACCTCAGTTTACAGAGGAGGAGACTGTATTTCCAGAAAGTCAAATAACCTGCCTCACAGCCAAAAAAAGGGTAGAGACTGCACTCAGACTTGGTCTTCTTGATGCCAACTGCCATATATCCTCTATGGAGAATCCAGGAATAATATCAAAACTTTACATTGTCTACATTACATTCCGATTACTTTGGGTTTGAATTTCAGAAGTATCCATGTCTACATGAAATGAAGTGTCCCTTTGGAAACCTGAATCAGATGGACTCGAGAAGCTGACCAGGTGTGCAGTAACTTTCAGAAGGAAATGAAGCCTTTCCTCCCACGAATGCTCTCCCCCCGTTGTTCAGAAGCTGCTCTAAGCATTCCATTTCAGAAACTATCTGCATTTAGTCCAAGGCCTTACTTATAGTTTTAAAATGTAAATACTTTCAGAAAACAAACATTGAGCATTGGTGTCAGTCATATTCACTGTAGTGGCAATGAGTTCCAACTTATCTTGAGACCAGTTGTATTGGTAAGAGAGCTTGAGGACAGAAAAGAAACATGGTGACAGAAGTGTCCCACAGAAGGGAGGATGGGGTGCTCTGGAACTGGTAGGGGCACTAAAGCCAAACAACAGAAACAAAATACAAAGACAACAAGAGCCACAACCAAAACAATTTTGTAATTTTACCCAAGGCTTGGGGCTGTCTTAAAGAACTAATGATTTTCAAGGCTCTATTATTATACATTTTAAAATAAGGGAAATTTACCATTCTATTTAGAAAGGTTTCCAGTGTGAGTCTATGTGATCTCACTCCTACTTTATCACTGTATACTAGGCAGCCTTTCTGCAATTTTACTGGTGTCAACAATATCACCTGCTGTAATAATGGGAGGAGAATTTCCATGCAGGCAAAAGCCATGTATTAGGATGCCTTGTTTTCTACCTGCCAGGGTTCTGTGAGTGTTCTAGTGTATTTCCAGCACTTATTCTGCCCAATTCATAATCTAACAGACGGCACCATTAAGCAAGTATCCTCGGTAAGTCAGTCTCTTTGAAAATGAGGGCAAAGAAATGCAGAATAAAATTCCGTTGACTAGAAGAAAACGGGTCCTCACTCCTTACAGTATGTCGACGATGGCTGACAAATTTCTAGCGGATATAATCTCGCAGAACATATGCACGGTAACGTTTTACAGCAACATAAACTGAGATTGTGAGATACCTTGATAAATAGCTACTTTCTCACCCCAGGCTGTGTGCTTCCCTCTCCAGACACATACAGCTCCCATTACCACCCAACAGCCAGGGGAGAATTACACACTGCTCAGGAGACGGCTTCTGAAACAGTGAGGAGATGTTAAAAAGCTGCACTGAAATCAGGGTGGTGGAGTAGAAGCACGTTAGACAGAATGTAATATCAGCTTTGGAGGCAAAGAAATATCCACTGTGCAACAGAAAGGTAATGAGGAAAAAAAATCTAGCATTCCACGCACTGACACTGAGCTATTAACAAGGGAAAATGACCAAATATCGGTGCAATTTGGAGCTTGCATTTTCTGTTTTGGGAATTACGATAATGTGACAAGGTTATCGTTATAATTAGGAGAGTAATTAAAGTAGCAGAGTAATTGCTCTTCCGCATTTTTTTTGTAGTCAAAAAGATCTAATTGTATATAAAAAAAAAGGACAGAAAAGAACATTCTTCATTTACTTTTTAAAATTTCTCACAAGCATCTATCTCAGAACCCAAGAGCAGGCAGACTCGTCACACTGCACCTAGCACCTTTCAATTTTCTTCCCTTGAACCACTTTTTTTTTAGCTGTTACAAATTACTTGTCACATAGCATGGATTTTATGTGTGAAGACTGTCTTTATTAGGAGTCAGTTTCTGGTGTGTGTGATATCATTTCTAAATCTGATAGGTTAAGATGTTTTTCTCCTTCGTGCTTCCTGATTCTGGACTTAAGTTTCGAGTAATTGTATGTTCACACTGTCTCACCTATAAAAATGAGGAAAAACAGAATTGTTTCACCCAGGTGGGTACAGATCCACATACAGTAGACAAGTAAAACTTTAGAAAGAAAGAAATAAACCTACCCATCCCTGAAGAGTCGGAGCTGGGACAGACAAGGTCTGTCTGTCTGGCAGAAACACTTTGAAGTACGGAAATGAGGAAGCAGCATGAAGAGATTTGTTGAAATTTCTGGGGGGAGAAGGGAGTAACTCTGGCAGAGATGCAAGAAAGTCAACATTGTTGCTCAAATCCTATGGGCTTCTTGAGACAGATAAAAAGCCCCATCCATCCGACATGAAGCGAGAGTGAAGGAGACAGGAAAGCCACTAAAAGCTGCTGATGCCAGGGGAAGCCCAGGGTCTGGGGTCTAACCTGTAACCTGACATCTAACCTGTGGATGGCAATGGACGGCACAGACCTGGGGAAGAGTGCTGAGTCCCAAGAACTTCCCTGGAGGGAAACCGAGCCACATGATCCTGTGCAAGTGACAGCACTTCTGTAAGCCTCCCTTCCCTTACCTGAAAAACAGTGATCCTATTCCTCTAATTCGTTGAGCTGCTAAGAGGTAAAAAGAAAAAAAAAAGTGTAAAAAGACTTTATAAACAACAACATCTATATTACATGTACTCATATGTACATACATTACACATATACGTATGTACACACATATATTACATAGCGCATATCATCTTTACCATATGCAACTATGGTTTAGCTCCCGGGCTCCCTTTCCTCTAGGTAGTGCCTTTCAAAGGAGAGCTGAATTATTTAGAAACAAAAGAACTCATATTCATTTTGCTGTCAGTTTAGCCCCAAAGTGATTACTTCCTTTGCCTGGTAGACCTCACACTGCTTATCGGCTTAGCTAATTCTTGTTCCTTCAGCAAGGATCAGCTAAAAGGTTACTTCCTTGTGGAGCCTTCCCAGACTCCCAGAGTAGAAATGAGCCCCACTTCTACTCTGCCTCCAGACCTCTGTGCACACCCCCCCACCCCAGCCTGCCCTCTTATCCATCTACCACCAGACCGTGAACAGCTTGAGACAGGGGCTGAGTCCCCACATCTCCGTACTGCTAGGCTGAGCACGTGTTCAAAAAGTATGTGTCAGCTGAGCTGAATAACAGATTCTTCAGCAGGAGTAACTACGACAGTTATATATGTCTATATATGCGGATGCATATTCACGTGTACATATCTATGTGTATACATGTGCTTTTACGTGTATTTATCTGGCCTCATAAATATATTTTAAACGCAGTTTTCTTTGATGAGGACACTAAACTCTTAGGAAGCCACTAGCCACCCACATTACCAGATCCAGAGAAAGTGATGGGAATAACTAGTTCCTTTACTTCAGATTACCTTATTCCCTAAAGGTTATTAACTCCTCTGGCAATAACAGCATCTCGCGATCACTCTAAAGAAACACCATCCAATATGCATGATGCAAAAGCACTTGAAAAACAAAATGTTGATCTGGAAGGGATTCATGTAGCGGGAACTCCCCGGCGAATAAACACCTTGACACTGATGCTACAGCTGCTGTTCATCTGAGCAACTGCATCTTCCCCGTTCTTTTGTGATGTGATTTTAAACTGAAAGCATTAGGTAGCAAGGAGCACTGTAATTAAAGCTTCAAGCAGAAAATGATTGAAGAAGCACTGAAAAAGACTTCTCCTTCAAAAGTGCATTTCAATTCTCCCCATGTCTCTAGAAGACAAATGCTTCTGACAGTCTATATTTTACCACTGTTTCATTTAATAATGCATATCGACATTTACCCAGGAACGTCAGCCGTTGCTTTACTTCTCATTTTAAATCAGCTAAGCACCTGCCCATTCCCATGACTCCAATCCCCTCCCTCCACCCACCCAGTTTGTTTTCTCTGTTTGTTCTCGTTTACTTACTTTTTAAATTAATTTTTGAAGCAAGGATATATGTTTCAGGGTGAACACACTAATTCCCTAAAAGACCTGAATATAACTCTGGGGGCAAAGGAGAGCCCCTTGCCTCTTGTTCTGCTTACACAATGACAAAATCATAACCCAACTGAAAACATACACACACATGCAGAGGACATACACGTTCCAAGAGCAAAACAGACTACACGGCGGCTTCATTATTCTTATGGTCTGTACTTAGAACACAGTAAGAGATACTGTCTACAAAATTCCATCATGTGCTTTATTTCCTAAGAAGGATTCCAGGTTCACTATTTCTATAATCACCATTTTCCTTCTAATATGAGCTTGTGCTATACACAAGTTAGTTCTAGAAGTGTCTTTTATGTTTTGCTTTTATTTTTATACTTTCTGGGTTTGTGTAGGGATGTTAACTAGCCCATCTCCTTTTTGAAAATCCAGGTACCCTACGAATAATACCTCATAGTTATAATGCGGTAAACTTAAGGAAGAAACCATTTAAGCAAATTTATTCATCACTTCTTTCAATACTCCGGAGCTGTGGAGGTATTTCAAGATAAATATGATATGAACCTTGCTCTCAAAGAATCAGCAAACTAATAACAGAGCTACCTCATAAAAATGCTTTAAAAAAGAACACTCTAAATTAGTTATGAATTTAAGCTTCCCATCAAGTAAGAGGGTCTGCGTTTTTTGAAGGGGTTTATCACTTAGAAAACAGGAAGAGTTCACAAAGTCTTTTACTAGATCAATTTTAAAACGTAAAGAAATTGTGCTAGTAAGGCGTTATTTATAAGTAATAGTCATAGTTATTACTTTAATATGCATGTACTACATGCCAGGCACTGTTCCGAGCACACAGTATTAATTCATTTAATCCTCCCAACACCTTTATGCGGTAGACATTATCTCCATGCTCTAGTTGAGAAAACTAAGGCCCAGAGAGACAAGTAACTTACCTAAGGCAACCAAGTACAATGACGAGGAGGGATCTGAGCCCTCTGGAGCCCGCCTCCAGCGCTAGCTTAATCATTTCCTACAACTGCCTCTAAGCCTTGGCGCGCCCCTGCAGTATAGAACATACGCAATTTACCGGGTCGAAAATGGATTTTCTCCAAGGGACATGTGTGGTCCTCAGACCAAGCTCAGTCTATGATTCCATTTTTAAAGCTACAATATTTTTAGCAATAGAATTTTATCACTAACTTTTTAAAATTAGTAGAGCACTACTTGTAGGTGAATTTAGGGAAAGAAAGCAGGGTATTTGGGATGTAGGCTAGAGCTTGTCAAAAGTTAAGTTAAATATCTGAAATTAAGCTCTTACCAATAAAATTAGTGTGCCCTGCACACACCCATATACACCTAATTTTCAACCACCCAGTGGGAATTCTTTTAGAATGGCGAACTCTGCAGATGAAATCCATATGGTTCTCTAGGATATGAAACTTTAAAAAAATTATGAACGTCCAGACAGCACTGCTTATTACTGCTTTAATTTTAAGAGAATCACTGTATATTCCAGACAGTCTTACGAAAGTACAAATCTTCTATATTCACAAGACTGAATTTATCAACTTAATAGTGAATTTCTTAACTATATGCCTTCTATCTATATTGTATTAACATCTCACTGCTAGAAAATAGAAACATGCATACATCTTTATGCTTATTTCTTCTGCTAATTATTTTTTAATTAATTAATTAATTAATTAATTAATTTATTTATTTTTGGCCGTGTTGGGTCTTTGTTGCTGAGCGCAGGCTTTTCTCTAGTTGCGGCCAGTGGGGGCTACTCTCGTTGCGGTGTACAGGCTTCTTATTGCGCTGGCTTCTCTTTGTTGCAGAGCATGGGCTCTAGGTGCACGGGCTTCAGTAGTTGCAGCACGTGGGCTCAGTAGTTGTGGATCTCGGGCTCTAGAGCGCAGGCTCAGTAGTTGTGGCCCATGGGCTTAGTTGCTCTGCGGCATGTGGTATCTTCCCGGACCAGGGCTTGAACCATGTCCCCTGCATTGGCAGGTGGATTCTTAACCACTGCGCCACCAGGGAAGTCCCTTTCTCCTGCTAATTATTAAAAGTGTTTTTAGTCATCACTTTTCTAATTTTTAATAGTTGGAGTTCTTCCCATTTTCTTCTCTCCTTACCAGATTCATTTTAAGATTTTAGATAGGGAAGAAATAGTTATGTTGCTGACCTGTAGCATCTCATAGGAATTTAGGCATATTCTGACATACTAACTAGTTCATTTTTGAAGGTACAGCAAGATTATTAGGGCTGCTAACCTCCTTTGGCCCCTTAGCTCAAGATCTGAATCTACTGTGAAATGTGACGTGAAAAGACTTCAGTACCTCGTCACTCTTAGATTTTCCCTCCCTTCCTTTCAATAAAGATAGCTTTTACACAGAGTAAACTAGCATATCAAGTGGTCTCTAAGGACCACAACCTCATTACCAGAATGATGCCTGTCTCCATTAGAGAGGCATTATTAGATGATGTTATAGGTCTTTAATCCACATGAGTGTGTTCTGCAGGTGTGATCTATACCCAGTGGGTGAGGGCATGGGTATCAAGCACCACCTCTGACTGCAGGACAGCAAACCACCTTCAGGAAAAAAGGACCTCAGAATCAGACCTTAGCAGGCGTCCAGTAGTGATGTAGAATCGTTCTCTTAACTGGGCCGAGTCAACTGAAATTCATAGCAGCATCTCTCTATTTTTAAATTCAGAAAGGAATGGCAAACATAACCATTCCTCAGATAAGTTAAATACCACACTCATATTCACAATCCTAATTGTTTGGTCAAAGTTAATGAACTAAATTTTACAAATAATGGATCAAGTAGAAATATCACAATTTTAAGAGGGAAAGAGTCTCGGCCCGATTAGGTGAGTTGAATTCATTGTCAGCTCTAACTAGAATGTCAGGATTCAGTTAAGGAAAAGGGTTGGAGGATTCAAAATAGATATTCAAACCACACAGACGTGGTCTGATAAAACCTCAGAGTCATCTGTATGCCACTGGCAAGCTTTGAAAAAAAAATGAAAATGTAGTACATCCTGGACTGTATTTCTTAGGTACACTAATATATCAGGAAATGAAGCACATAATACTTCCACTCTGCAGGAAAGGTGTCTGCACCCTGTGATCGCTCACTGACAAATGTTTATCTTCTACAATGTCTTTTTTGCAAGATGATAGTTTATTAAATCCTGCAGGAAGAACACTAAACTAGTACTTAGAACTTTCTGGTATTTGGGACTTCAATAAGTACTTGTTGATCACTGGCTCAATCATGAATCTTTTTTTACCTAAAAATATTTGGTGTCTTGCAGAGGGTAATGAAGCCCTCTAATAAGTTCAGCTCTTTGAAAAAGAAAAAAAATAAAATGTTTCCCCCTTTCTTCTACATGAGAATGAAAACAAGAAGGGAGGCTTGGCTTTCTGTTACTGATGAGATTTTCCTTTCAATTGAAATCCTCAGAATCACATTTGAAAATATCTGCCTTACTTTATAAGCTGATGCATATAAAACTGAATGTATGCTGTTTTTTGGATAACTGTGTCAAGCACATAGGCAGAGCTGTGTTTTAATGCACTCCAAAGGTCCTCTGTTATGCCGTGTCTTCAGTAGGACAAAAAGGCTGTATCCTTTTCCAAAATTACAATGCAGAACCACCACCAAAACTTATACTCATCTAGGGAGGTAACATGAGATCATCTTTCTTTTTTAAAAAATTAATTAATTAATTAATTAATTAGGATGCGTCGGGTCTTGTTTGCAGCATGCGGGATCTTCGTTGAGGCACGCGGGATCTTTTGTTACGATGTACGGGCTCTTCGTTGCGGCACGTGGGCTTCTCTCTAGTTGTGGCATGCAGGCTCTAGAGTGCAGGGGCTCAGTAGTCGTGGTGTGCGGGCTTAGTTGCCCCGCGGCATGTGGGACCTTAGTTCCCCGACCAGAGATCAAATCTGCATCCCCTGTATTGGAAGGTGGATTCTTAACCACTGGACCACCAGGGAAGTCCTGAAATCATCTTTCTTTTTACCTTCTCCCTCAATCTTTCCTTCCTTCCCCCTCCCTTCTCTCACTCCTTTCCACCACAAATATTCGTTGAAACCCTACTATATCCCTGATCTGTGCTGGAATCTGAGGATAAAAGTGTAATTCAGACAGCCATCATCCCAAGGGTTTCAACAAGGTGAAAGGACCCTTAGATGGTCCCAGTGGCAGAGCCCACTGAGGGAGAGGAAGAGAAAGCAAGTGGATGACTGGGGGCAAGTGTTTGAAAGTCGGCCACTACAAAATACCCTGTTTGCATCCTTAAGAAGATTGTATCATCACATCTCATCCTGATTTTATGTTTTGTGGCCAATAAACCTTTATCACTGCAATATCCACTGCATCCTTTTGCTTTGTCTTAATGCTGCAAAGGAGAACAGGTGTGCATTTCATAACAAAGACCAATGCAGATACCTGTAAAATCTTACTTGAATCAAAAGAAAAGAGCTAACAGGTGGAAGGTGGCTGTTCTCTCAGTGTCCGCTGCCTTATTTACCATCTATTGTGTCTGAAAGTATTTCATTTAAAAAAAATCCGCTAGTTAAAATTTAATGTGAGAGTTCTAGCCTGAGCACTGCATCCAGAAATGCCATTCCTCCACACTCTTCTAAAACTAGACCTAGAGGTTAGGCTGGTAAAATTTTCAGAGAAATAATGCAGTGGCAGAAGCATCAGATACATGAGCAACAAGACTCATTAGTTACAGCAGTGCAGGTCTCTTGGAAGGATTTCTGGAATCATTCCTTCACATCAAAGGTTTCATGATCAGCCTTCTAAATCGCTCCATAAACCAAAAGGTCTCCGTGTCTTACCTGTCTACACCAGGAAATTCCATGCTGTGGCAGAATCATCAACAGTATCTTCATGAAACACTGGCTGAGCTCCTAGAGGGAACGAGAGGGACCACACCTCTCACTGAAGAGGCCTGTGGGATGTTCTTCTGTGATCATCTGCCCTTGGTAGCTTCGAAGGGCATGACTTGGGCTGTTGGGTCAGTAATACAGGGACACATTAATGTCTACTGCTTTTCCAAAACATCAGTGATGCTTGCCTTACCTTTTTTTGAATAAGCCATGTTGGAAGACTTGTTAATATTTATTGAGCATATAACTGCACCGGATACTATGCTAAATGCTCGGCATGCATTTAATCCTCATGGCAACTTGTTTTTTTAAAAATAAAAACGTATTTAATAGAATTCCAAATATGGAAAAACATATGGAAATAATAATAGTGATGATCATTACCAGTATTTGGCATTATACATGATTTATATTTTCCTTTCTATAATTCTTAAGTGTTTAGTTTGTTTTCTAGTTATTGGATGTTGCTACTGCTATATCAATTTCTTTTTCTTTGGCATCTTTCTGTTTTACTGTTGTTGTTGATGGTGGAGTTTTTGTTGTTTATTTGTTTGCTTTGTTTAATTTCTCTTTGTGTGGTATAATCTTCCATTCTTTTATTTTCGAACTTCAGGTATAGTTCTTTAATAGGGGTGAGATGTCTCTTATAAATAGCATAATACCCATTTATTTCATTTATCAAATCTGAGAATCTCTAACTAATGTGTGAATTAAATCTACTCACATTTATTTTGATTACTTATATATTTATTTTCATTTTTTTATTAACATGATTTTTCTTTGGTTTATTTTTGGTTTTGGGGTTTTATTTTTTTTTTCTTTTTTTAAAATTTATTTTATTGAA
The DNA here is from genome assembly GCF_965194825.1 of Balaenoptera physalus. Lineage (NCBI taxonomy): Eukaryota > Metazoa > Chordata > Mammalia > Artiodactyla > Balaenopteridae > Balaenoptera > Balaenoptera physalus. The sequence continues at coordinate 18,153,498 of NC_138883.1, forward strand.
ATATAGTTGATTTACAATGTTCTGTTAATTTCCGCTGTGCAGCTAAGTGATTCAGTTATACATACATTCTTTTTCATATTCTTTTCCATTATGGTTTATCACGGGATATTGAATATTGTTCCCTGCGCTATACAGTAGGACCTTGTTGTTTATCCTCATGGCAACTTTTTAAAGGAGGTTTTAATTTTCCTGTCCCCACTGCACAGATGAGAAAGGTGAGGCTTATAGAGATTAAGTACCTTGCCAGGGTGCCAGAGCTGTGAAGTAGTGAAGGCAGCTACAAGCCCAAGCAGACAAGATCCAGAGCCTAGCTTCTAACCACTAATGCTGGCTCCCTAGATTCTGAGAATTAAAGAATTACTGGAACTGTCCAGTCTTAAACAAATGAAGAAACTGAGGCTCAAGACAGTTGAGAAATTTGACAGAAATCAAAGATTTTTTTTTAGAGACAGCACAAAAACTAGAATTCAGAACATCCTCCCACTGGTCTATTGAGCTTTTGATGATCCCACACTGTTTGTCCAGTCCAGCTCATGGCACCAATTGTTGATAAGATGACTATTTGGTAAATAGCTACACGAAACAGAAATGGACATGACCTTCCCCATTTCATCTTCCTCTCGGGGAATCTTTGAGATAGTGATAATTGTACACACCCCACCTACTACAGGAGATAGGAAAGTAAAATGATATAACCAAACTGAAAGCTTTAAGAAATAAAAGAAATAGGAATTACAAAAATGGAAAGGATTACGAAAAACAGTTCCCATCTTCATGTTTCCATTTCATGCCATGCTTTCTCTCCGGCAATAATTAAATTAAATCTTTAGTTATTCCATTAGGGTACACTGCAATCCTAAATAAAATGAATCCTTTAGGGATTTCAAGGCAGAACATACATCTAAATCCATCCATGCATGCACTCATCCATCCATTCATTCAAGAACTTAAGATACAGTGGTAATTAGCCAAACACACCGAAAACTAACAATATGCTAAGATCCTACTAGGCATAATATTTTGCATAGCTTATTTCACTTAATCTTTATTATTATATTATTATATTATTATTATTATTATTATATAATATTATAATAATAATATATTATATATATAATTATAATTATTATTATTATTATATTATTAATGTCTTCATTTTATACAAGAGGTTGAGATAAAATTTATAATTTGCCCAAAGTGTCACAGTTAGGTAGTAATAGAGCTGGTATGCAAACTCAGGCCCACCTAATTCTAACACTGAGCAACCGTGCTGTCCTTGACATTCCCTCTACCTGGAGTCATGTTTGGATGTGCTGATGACCACAAGGTACTACCCCTCCCAACCTCTCCCGTTAAACAGGACAAGCAGAGGCGACACGGGAGCACCTACCGCTGTCACTTGGACTCTAGAGAGTTAAATTGTAGAGTGATATGAAAAAAAAGCAAACACTGCATTTTTTAATGAATTCTCAATTACTCTCCATTGGAGAAGGCTAAGAGCTACTGTAGGCAGAAAAGGAGATTCTAGAAGGTTATCTCTACCAGCGGCATGTCCGCGCTCCTCTTAAGCTTCCAGTCTACCTCCATTTCCTAATTTTTCCAAACAATCCCGTTCCTTATATCATTTCAATTATGGCCTAATGGTCCTGTTCAGCACATTTCACAGATACCAACTAGCACTCCTCCATCAGCAACGTGTTCTAAATCTTGAAGAGCAAAAGAAATATGGGACTTGAAGTTGCAATCCTTTCATCTTCTTGTTAGGAGTTCTGGTAAAAAGGTGGAGTCACAATCACAGCCAAGCTACCATTAAATGAAGTTAGAGATTTCTCTCGACATTCCATTATTTACAAGTCTCTCTGTCACTTAAGGACAAATAATCAACTGAATACTCATTTCTTCAGGAATCTATTTGCTATATATTTTCATAGAAATCCCATTAATGATCTAGAAATAAAGAATCATGAAACGAGAGTGGGAAGTGACAAGCCAGCTTGTTTGCACGCCTGTCATCAGAAACCAAATTTAAGCTAAACCATCAGGATAATTATTCATGTTATCTGAAAAATCGCTAATGAAGGAAATGCTACAATTCTCCCATGAGAGCCCTTCCAAACTTCCAAAGTATTTTATACAAGAAGATCAAGATTTCCACACAAAGAAAAATACAATCAAGCATAAGCTCTGATACTGGTTTTTAAGGGTAAAAAAAAAAGTCATGTTGTATAGATCCTTCTGTATCTGCTAACATGTATTTTCAGACTGCAGACAAGCCTTTAAACTGAAATCTAAGTGAAGCTGAAACAACATTGACTTTTTACCAGAAAAAAAGTCTACGAATATAATTTCTCATGGCTGTGGGGTTTTGATATGAAAAACACCTTCATAGCTCTGGATGACACTAATATTACGCTGAAAAAGAAAACATATGCATTAGCCAATTATAATCATATTGGTCATTCATGTTAAATGAAATGTGCCTCACATCCCATCATATTTTCCACAATGTGGTCCACAATAAAATTATTTACTTGATTTGCCTGTTTTGCTTCCCTCTTTGTAATAGCTTTCATTTTGTTGTTTACCTGTTTCCTAATAGTCATTCCCTGGGGTTCTTGAAGAGTTAATGTTCATTCTTAGAAGCTCTTCCTTGAGAATTTCACCTAGTGGAAACACTCCCTGCATCGTCCCCACAGAATATATTCCGAGCGTTGCCACTTTCATGTTTATAGTGACAAGCTAAAATTTAGTAGAAAAAATCTTTTTTTGCCTGTTGATAAGCCAGACTCCTCGGCGGGCAGTTGTTTTTAAGAGCACTCTCTTTGAGTAATTCTTTTCTAATAATCCATGATACCCACTGTTTTTGAGATGATAAGACTGCTGGAGAGATTTCTTTTTTTCCCAGAAGCAAAGTGTTTTTAAGAGTTCTTCAACAGTGAGTGTCCTAATTGAGACAGAGTGATAACTATTTCTAAGATACCGTTTCCTCTTCTGCACCCCAGACATAAATACTGTTATGGAGAAATTGGGCAAGAGGCAGTGTTGCCCCACAGAGAGATCCTTTAGGGAAACAGTGACACAGTATTACAGAACTGCCTTATCTATGCAGGAAAAAAGTAGCCATTTATAAACCACAGCACTCATATTATTCCAAGTTGGAGTGCAAAAGGAAGGAGAGCCAAGGCTTACTAGTACTTTATGTGTGTCAGGCATCACCTAATCTATTTGTCACAGTGATCCTGTGAGATGCATATTATTTTTCCTCCATTTAAAAATGGAGGAAGTAGACCCAAGACGAAGAAACATGCTCAAGTTACCCTAGCAGGTTGCGGCAGAACCAGATTCAAAGCCATCCATGTGAATGCAAACTCCATGGCCTTCCCACTACACCCATCCTCTGTCGTTACGCAGCTCCCTTTTTGAAATAATACAATTATGGAGATAATAAAAAGCATGTGATTGTTGCATTTTTCAAAACATCCAGATGTCTTCAAAGATTCCAGCAAGCTGCAGTCTGTGGTTCTGCCACAGACTCTTTAGTATAAACCAGCACACCACTAATTTTGGCTATCCAGCCTCAGTTATAAGAATCCAGCTCAACATAATCAAGTCTAATGCCTCTGATTATTTCTATTTGCTCTTGCTTAGAGGTCTGGAAAGACTACAGATTTTACAAATATAAACAGAGGGTTCATGGTGCTGTTGGAATGTTCTACCTTCCTGTTTTCAAAGCAAGAGTGCACTGCTTTGACAAAGTGTTCCACAGAGGGAACAAGGGAAGCTTCTATTAGATAACTTTGAAATTCAAATGCATGAGTTATTTCTGCAAACTTTTGTTAATATTAATTTGCTCAGTATTGAAAATGATGGGAAGTAGTATATGTTGATGGAGATAGAGACTTGTGCTATAAGTTTCAGAGGTAGGTTGGAGTCAGATACCTGAGTTCAGTGGAGCTCCTCAAACATTTACTGGGCATGGCCTTCTCCCTCAAGGAGCTCACAGACAGTGGACACAAAGCGCCAGGTAAAATTTTACACCACAATGAGACTATTATAAAGATAAAAGTGAGGGCTCACCCTACATTTAGTTCAGAGGAGAAGATTAACTTTCTTTGGGAAGATAAAGGAAAGCCACGGAAAGAATGGCCTTGAGTGTCAAGCTTAAAAGTTTAGCCTTGACCCTGTGAATAATGGAAAGCGGTAGCATCCGCCTGCAAATGAGGAAGAGCAGCTGTGGTGTGCAAGTCAGGGGAGGAAAGACATACCTGGGTTTAACTGCAATGCAGCCAAAGTGAAAGGGCAAGAAGGACAGAATTTTTGAAAGATGCATAAAACTAGTGACAGAACAGTTGAAAGTGAGTGAAAGGGAGTAATCAAAGATGACTCAAAGCAGTGGTTCTAGACAGCAGATCTTGTTTAATAAAGACATATGAATTAAACAGAGTGAGACTTTGTTTAAAATGACATACCGACATTGAATTCCAACAAAATCCAAGTGAGTTCACCACTCCGAGTGGAGAGGGAAGAGTGACCCTGGGTCGCAGACTGATCCTTTATAGGTCTGCGCATGGTCCAAAGAGACCAGGCAGCCATTTCCAGCAAGACTGACACTGGTATGTTTCAGCTTCTTCCACGTGGCCGATCACTTCTCAGCTGCAAACTGCAGAGATCAAATGCTTTGGTTCAATTTAGCTCCTCAAACATTTGTTGGGCAAGGCCTTCACCTTAAGTGAGCTCACAGATAGTGGACACAAAGCATTAGGTAAAATTTCTGCCACAGACAGAAATAACACAGAATTCACCGAAGGGCCAAACAGAGCTGGTGTTTGCATGTGGCCCTGGAGCTGCGGAGCCGCTTATCAAACTGCTGCCACACCTGGGCAGAGCGTGCTTTCATAAATCACCCCATCCACGAGCCCATCCAAACTGACCCAACTCAGAAATCATCTTATGCCACCCCATCCACAGAAGTCTCATGACAGATGATGGGCATGTGGTGACAAAAGAACACAGAAACAACAGCAGCCATGGTCTAGCTGCCTACAGGGAAATGAAAGAATAAAGCAATGGATCACTTAATTTAGACAGAATTAAGAATATTTATACAGAACTAGGAAGGACAAATAATTGCATATTCATAAAATGCAACGAGAATACATGCAGAGATGAGGACATCAGCAGAAAGGGTGAAAAAAGAGGGAGGGTCAAAAATCAAATTCAACTGGGTGACGACTTGTAAGCGCTGGGTTTATGTCCAAATTATCAACATGCAACAGCCTTTCCCAGACCATCTCTGGGTCATTTTTTCACCCAACAGGGTCTACCACCTGAGCAATCACATAGATTTAGAAAAGGAGAGAATCTGATCTATTTATAGCACAGTCAATTGTCAGTCATTTCCAGGCTCTCTCAGAAACCTCTCTCTCTATGTTATTATCTGCCCTTTGGCCATTCCATTGTCCATTATCACCTCCACAGGGAAAAAGAGGTGCATCTCAAATCAGTCCATCTAACTATTTATTAGTAGTGCTGGTAAAAGGGTAAAGACAAGAAATGGAGAGCCTGCTCTCCGATAACTGACTCCTTAATCACTAGGTACTTACCACAGACTTTCATTAGTACTGAAAACATGCTAGAAGTTGTCACACTTTATTTTCTAATTAATGACTCTTCTCTCTTCCCATTTTATAGAAATGCACGGACAGACCCAAGAACTGCTTTCACTCAAAAATGGCAAAGAGCAAATAATGACTTCTTAGATAGTTACCTATTAAAAAGTCAAATATGGAAAGTTGGACCACATGTTGCCCAGGGCACAGTGAGCAATCATCCCGGAATTTGATTTTAAGGCCTGGAAAAATAAATTCAGAGTGGATTTTGGAAATTACCTAGTGCTCACCTATCCTATAAAACTAATTAACTGCAGTTACAAAATAAGATAAGCAATCTGACGCAATTCACTCTACTTCAGTTGCCCTGTGTGTAAACTGGGGTTATTAGCAGTATTTATAAGCAGAACATCTTATACAGGGTTTTTGTGAATATTTAAACATGATAATATACATGAACTGCATAAGCAGCATCCTAAATTAATTGTATAATCAATACAATTACCCCTGTTAATTATTATTACTACTACTATTATTATTATTATTAATCTCCCTAGATGAGAGTGTGGCCTTACTGATACCCAGCATGATTCAAGAATCAGGAAAGCGTATTGTTTCTAAACAGCCCCATAAATTAACCCTGTAAGATCCTTGGGGTGGTGGGGGGGGTTGTGCTTAGCCCCTAGAACTCAAGCAGAGTGCTTTATCAAAAGTCATCTCAGGGGCTTCCCTGGTGGCGCAGTGGTTGAGAATCTGCCTGCCAATGCAGGGGACACGGGTTCGAGCCCTGGTCTGGGAGGATCCCACATGTTGCGGAGCAACTAGGCCCGTGAGCCACAACTACTGAGCCTGCACGTCTGGAGCCTGTGCTCCCAACAAGAGAGGCCGCAATAGTGAGAGCCCCGCGCACAGTGATGAAGAGTGGCCCCCGCTTGCCGCAACTAGAGAAAACCCTTGCACAGAAACGAAGACCCAACACAGCCAAAAAAAATTAATTAATTAATTAATTAATTTAAAAAAAAAAGTCATCTCAGGTCATCCATGGGTCGCCTATTGGCACGGAAAATGTTGCCAGTATATAGACAGCCCAGAAGGGACCAAGGGTTAAGGTGTGGGCATATCAAAATGTGCTCCACTATCTTCTACTCTTTTAGCCACTGAAAATTTTGCTAAAAAAGGGGGAAGAGGGACCAGAGTGTGTTTATATGTGCATACACCACCCCCACCTGCAAGCAAGTCCTCTCTGTCCGTCAGTCGATAGTCTACCATAAATGCAGCAAGGTGTTTGAATTGTCTCTTGGCCAACAAGGACTTCAAGTCCAACTTCTGTCACTACCGTGATCACATTAAACCATGCAAGTTTAGAATCTGTTGCAACCTTCGCATGTACTTTGCTGCATTCAATGTGCAAATCATGAGGACTAGGGTGGATCCTGCTTTGTGGAGACAGAGTGACTAACGATCTATGATTCCTAGTTTTCTTTTCTCCTCTCTGGAGGGCCCTCATTCCTCAGATATCGCCATCAGGAAATAATGTGCCTAAGATAAAATAAACAAAACAAAAACGAAGAGCAACAACATGAAAAAGAGGGCAAACGCACAGCACTGTCACAAGTTCTTTACTTTGCTCTCTTTAATTCTGCCAGGAAAGAGACACAAAGTTAACACTGTAAGTTAAATTTCTCATTTTATGGAAACCACATCTGCGTGAACATCTACTTAACTGATGGTTTTACTCGGTGCCAAGAGAGATACTTCATCAAGCAAAATTATTCCTTCTTTAAACAGACCTTTGAGTGTGGCATTTGAAACTGCCTCATGTGAGGTTTGGAGAGCTTGATGTTGATCAGGGTTGGGTTAACTAAAAGGCTTTTTCCTGACAAACCTTCTTACAGTAAGGCAGAATGGTGGTGGTTGTTATTTTTTCCCCATTGAGCCACCAATCTATAGGCATGGAAAGCACTTCTGAGGAAGCAGCCCCTATCACTAGATTATGAATCTTCTTGTTTTCCAGAATTGTCCAGCACACTTATGTACTTATTCATTCAATTACATGTATGCAGAACCTGGGGCATTGAGCACTATTGTTAGTAACAGGGAGATGGCATGAATGAGCCAAGGTTTTTGGGTCTACTGGGAGAGACAGACACGTGAACAGACACGTTACAATACAACACCAACAGGGAACTAATAAGGTGACAAACAAAATGCTCTAGAAGCCCAGAGAAAGTAATGACTAATTTTGACTGGGAGGGAATGTGTCATTCCTGTGTGTCTTAAAGGAAAAGAGTTTGCCAAATGGAGAGTGAGCAGGTAATATTCTATGTAAAGGGTAAACAGCATGGGGAAGGCTAACTAACTATCAAGAGGCCATACCATCTTCGGAGCATGGGTGCTGAGGATGGGTGCTGGAGAATGAGGTCTGAGTGATGCTTGGGACCCAGATTGTCACGGATCTCACGTGTCACGAAAACAAGTTTGGATGGGCTTTATCCAGGGGGACAGGAAATCCAAATCATAGGACCAGTAATGCAATGTGATTTGCTTTCTTAGGGGATTAACTCCGGGGTCACCAAGAATGGTACAGACAGATGGTGGAGAAACCACACAGGAGACAGTGGCTACCAAGAGTGAAACCAGCCCTGACATCTGGTCCCTCAGAAGGTTCCCCTAGAAGAGTTGGGTTAAATGGAGCAATAGTTCTTATGGGACAAAATATATGGGAAAAATACTTTCAGAAATTCACAAGTTACTCTAAACCAGACAACTATAAAACCACGGAGTCTCTGGGTCGGAAAAAATTCTAAAAATTATCAGTGAGGGATCTCCAATCCCAGGAACTTTTGAACATCCACATTCCCAGGCTTCATCACAGACTTAAAATATCGGGATCTCCAGGCCTCAGGCCCAGAAACACAGATTTTTAACCAGCTCCTTCAGTTCATTCAGATGGATGAGTCTAGTTTGGAAAAGGGCAACTCTAGGTCAATCCATTAGATTTCCTGGGGAGGAGGGATGAGGTCTTCTTTGAAAGAGTATCCCAAATGCTCAGAACAAAACTTAGCATGGTGCCTGGCACATGGTTAAAAAGCAACCTTTGTCAAATTCCCAGTTACAAGCTTGTGACTTGAATGGATGTCTGCCTTGCATTCCTTTGGGACTCAGAGATTATGAGAATTGAGCTTTAAATTCCATTGCTGTCAGCACTATTTGACTGGTTCCTTACCTATTTGGGTAAAAAAAATATTTTAAACCATTTCCCAAAGAATTTTAATCTCTCTTACATGTTCTAAAGAAGCAAAACAAGGTCTTATTGTTTTATGTTGGGTGGAATGTTGGTTCTAAAGCTACTTACTAAGAAGTGAAGAGCTTGCAGAATACACTCTACTGCCTGCTTCTCTTCTCCAATGTGATTGATTATATGTATATGTGTTGCATATATATGATGTGATTTTAACAGGAAAACCTTCTGTGTTTCCAAACTTGGAAGCTGGGGGTTCCTAACATCTTCTTAAATATAACCTTCCTACATCAATTTACAGATTCATAGTGCTAAAAAAAAAAAAAGAACCAAGTCTCAACTGCTCAGTAGAATGCAAAAATTATGCTATATATACATGTAATCATAATGATAACTGAAAAATAATCCCAGCATTGTGTATTTGAGCAGTGCCTTTGAGTGCTGTTCAGGAGTGTCTCACACAGAAGCAGTAAGAAGCTCCTTTACTTAAATTAATTGAAAATGGCTTTCTGAAGGAAATCCTTCCACACGGAAATGATAACCCAAGAGCATCGTTCTGATTCGAGCCTCTACCATTACACAAGCAAGGTATAATCATTCTGTAAGCACAGAATAAGCATTATATAAACAGAGCAATGATTTACATGTTAATCTTCTACAATAAAATATCTTCTTGACTCTGCCAAGAGTCATGTGCGAGATGGATTGTATGAAACAAGTGTTTAAAATGCATTCTGATAAAAAAATCTCCGTAGACTGGCAGAGGCATCATAACCTCGGCTCACTGTGTCCAGGGTCACAGTCTAGACATGGGGCTTGTTGCAAGCTGCAGGTACTGTCACCCTGGAAGGGGGCATGGAGGTGAATGGGGAGGTGGGGTGCCAAAGGTTATGCTTTCAATGACCAAAAACATTACAAGTCAGGCAGGACCCAGCTGACACCACCTTCTGATTCCCCAAACTGAGGCCTCTTTTCTGCCCTCCGTCCCTTCCCTCTGTGCCCTCTCAAACCATCAGCCCACACTGTATCCCACTAGCCATGAGCCCATTCTGCCACTATGTGGACAGCGCTTTCCTTTGCTGTCCCCTCATGCTCTGTTACGTGCATAAAAAACGAAATTGTCTTCTGCAGAAGCTGTATCCTGTTAATGAACAGGTTCAAAGGGTCAAAAGCCTTCTTCGGGATTCCAGGGAAATGCAGAGGTATGTGTAGAGGGGGAGAGTAACATAATGGAATCATTATCATTTCAGAGAGAGAAGGATCTGCAGTCAGCATTTATTAAGCCTCTACTGTGTGCCAGACAGGCAGACATTTTACATAATTATCTCAATCCTCAGAAGAACAGCTCTGCGACTAGAAAGAATTTCCTTCCATTTTTCCACTTGAGGAGACAAAGACTCAAAGATATTTTTAAGGTGTGCCCAAGTTTACATAATTAACAAGGGACAGAGGCAGCATTAGAACCCGAGACTCTCTCTCTCCAAATGTAAAGCTCTTTTCATGAATACTCTGTGCTCCTGGCACTGTCTTCAATCATGGATGAAACTGCCATGCAGATAGGTTTTATGTCTTCCTCTCTCCTCACCAGCCTGGGTTGCCTCCGTGGAGGGATCCTGCATTACCAATGTTTGCCTCTCCAGTCTTACTCCATGCCTGGTACATGGTAAGTGGCAAAAATCATCTCCTGAATGTATGAAAAAGCTTTCTTCATCGTCGGATGTATACCTTCTGCCTCTACAAGAATAATATGTCCTCATAAGTACCACGCCATTCACACAAAAGTATAGTCCCTCGTTACAACGTGTGTGTTTATCTATTTAGAGTTTCCCTAGGACCTATTTGGAAGTGAAAATCTCCAACCAAAAATAAGTTGGGTTATTTCATTGCTCTATTATATTAGGGGCATCTGGGCTAAATTAGCACCACCTAGCATAAGGGTAAAGTAGTGCTCCCATCCCACAGTATCTAAGCCTTAGATTTGTCTGTGCATTTCAAAGACGCACACAAACATATACTACCTCCCCCATATGTACCCACAGGTTCTTCTCATGTTGTTGCAGAACTCTTCAGAGTAGCAGCAAACATTTTTTCTTCAAATATTATATCATTTGGCACTGCCAGAACAAAAGGTATTCAGACTAATTTTTTTAAATTATGAAAATAATTTGTCATGTAAAAATATAGTTCTGTGGCCAGGTCCTTTACAAGGTACTACTAAAATGCTGATCAACTTAAGAAAGAAAAAAGCAAGCATCAGAACTCTGGCAAATAGAAAATCCAGAACTAAAAGGAACACTGTTAGATCCAGACTGTCACACATTCAAATCACTGATAGGAATATTCTCTTCTGATCAAGAATCATGACCTAATCATACGTTCTATAAATACACACTTCGCATATGTGTGTTTTCTGCAGGCTTCAATTAAGTAACTTTAAAACAATTAAACCTTAACCTTTACAGAGGCCTACATGTATACAAATCAGGGAAGTAATATAAACATGCTCAACTCTTGGAACATTTAAAATTAAAAGTGTCTCTGGTTTGACAATTATAAAAATACAACTGAACAATATATGAAGAAATAAGTTGTGAAGAACTGTCCCACAAGGGCTTTGTGACACTCACAAGTCAAAATAAGGCCAAGCTTTGGAGTCTGTGTTGTTTCTTAATAAATGAGGCCAATTATTGGTAATGGGCTCAGGAGGCTTCCAAACTACTGACAGTCTTTTGCACTGGCCTGCCTTATTTTGCAAAACAAAAGTCTGAAAAATCATCATATATTCTAGTAATGGCTGTGTTTTCGCAAAAGGTTCATTTGGATGGCTAAAGTATAAAGCCATCCAAAAAGAAGCAACCTTACTTCAGGGAATGCTGACGGTTCCTTCCCAAAAGATCCCCAGTGGAATCCATCATGTGATAAATTCAGTTTCCAATGTCAAGCCAAGCTGTCAAGGAAGGAAAGTTTGGCCCTTGTGCCCAACTCACCACGGAAGAAGATCATGCACCATTAAATGAAAGGAGGGAGTGATGTAGAGGACCACCAGACACTTTACTGGTTGGGTGGTATCCAGAACATTCACAAAAACAAAAGCTCCTGGAGGGCAGGGCACTCTGTCTTGGTTACCCTTCTATTTACATAAAACCTAGAACTATCCTAGCACCTGACAGTCCTGCAGTGATAAATGTTATCAATTTGAATAATGCCTCTTTATGAGAATATAACACTGAATTATTATCAAGGTATTTTCACACACATTAATCTTATCTGACCCCATAACAATGCTGTTGAACTCTGTAGGGAGGAAATTAAGTCTCCAGAAGATGAAGTAATTTGTCCAAGGTCATCAGTGTAGAAAGGAGTGTGCTGACATGAGAATGCAGGTTTTCTTTCTATAAATACATCTTCTCTTTCCTCCAAAACAGCCTCCCTATTTCTCATTCCCCATTGCAGTAAAAGTCCCAAATCACAAAGCCGACCTCATAAAATTACCCCCATCCTAACAAGCAAACATGCCTCTAGGATAATGGGGGAGAGACAGTGAAGTGTTACTTTAAAATCAAAATATTTACACAATCGCAAGATTCTTTACAGTTTTAATTTAAGAAATCCAACTCCGATCATTTTAGGTGAGTTCGTAAAGAAGGAAACTTCTAAACTGTATCAGAGAATTCAGCATCTATGTAATTAAATGTAATGTTCATGATTTTGTACAAAGTCGAATGGTTTAAAGGAGGGCTCTGTGCAGCCTTAGGTAGCCTTCAACTTCCTCCCAGCTCCTGTTACCCAATAAGAAGCCAGGCGAGTGGGGCTTTCTCAGACCAACCCACAGAAGAGGCAGTTGTGAGGAATAAATGAAATACTGTATGTGAGAACTGAAAAACATAACAGAGGAGGGGGGCGTAAATGATCAAGAGGAATGTGATTTAAAGTCAATGTCATCCCTCAGGGCCTACACAGAATTTTCTGGAACCACTATGTCAAGTGTTTATCCAATCTACTCCCTTAACCTTCAGCGTTTCTTTATCTAATATCTATGAGGAACATTACAAGTTCCTGCATGATTTCCTTCTTCAGAATATTCGAGTCGAAGCTCTGGAGAAAAGTGGGAGAGAAAACTACCATAGAGGTTATTCTGACACTGGATTTTTATGAAAGTGACACCCACGGGCAGCTGGGGCTAAGAGTGACACCAGCACGTGGGCCTATTTCGGGGCTGATATAAGTCTAATGTTTTCCATTCAGCCCTGTGACCTCTGTTGACTTCAATGGACCATATATTCGTGAACCAATTTTAGAAGCCACTGTTCTTTCACCCCCTGTGGAAGGAGCTTTCAGTGTTCTGAGGCCTAATAGTATCGATGAACTTGGAGACCTGATATTTTTCGATGGGTTTAAATCCAAAAGCCCTCAGGTTCTTAAAAGTTTCAGCTGGAAGATTCTTTTATCTGTGTGTTGAAAGCTCTAATAAAGAGAACTGAAATACAGCACACGACCTGTGAACTGAGGGGAACAGAGGACTTTTTGCCAAGTTTCTCGCACATTCCCTTAAAAGCAACCTGGGAAGAAAGTGAGAAAAACTGCCCAGTTCTAATGAGCGCTGAACGGGTAAGAGCATCTGAGATTTATTTTGTGAATGCCTCAAAAAAACGGCTGAGGTCTTCAACCACTAAACTGCCAGAAAAATGTATGCCCTTATTGAGTATCCGCAGAACAATCGATCGGTATTTAAGAATCATGAATGTGGCCTTTTGACCTCCCAAATTATACAAGGATATTTTCTTTGACCTTTCCTATGACAGATCCGTAAATGACACTGCTTTGTTCGGATAGCACATGGTGCTGTACGCTTCTGCAGAAACACATCCCACATTAAATTAAGTTAGAGGTGGTATTTGAAAAATAAATAAATAACAGAGTTCCAATTCACTGCAAATGGTACAGGAGGCCAGTAAGTGGGAAGCCTGCAAGAGAAGGACTTCTTTTAGAAAGACGTTTTACAGGACTTTTTCTGCATCATTAACTCCTCTGGAATCCTGAACATAACATGATGAATTTCCCGAGAAAAGTAGCTACTGTTTAATTTTGAATCACTTCAAAGAGCCACATTAGAAAGAATCAAAGAAAACCAAAAAGACCAGTAGATGCGAAATTCACCAAGGGGAAAAAAAAAAAACCCCATGAAGGTTCTAACAGATTTTGACCATGTACTGAAAATACTGCTGATTATTTTGCCAATACAGTGTTTTACTGTTCCATGCGACTGAAGTAAGTCTCTGTATTCATTGGAACACAGGATATTTTTATTACAATATTTGTGTCATAGTCCTTTAAAAAGAAACATATTTCAAACCTTGAAAAGAATCTCTGTCTTAAAATGGTCCTTGATGTTTACCTGTGTATGTTTTACTATGAACAAGTATTTAGTTGGAGGTCATATTGCTGAAAGGAGTAAAAAGATACTGATAGCCTTACTCCTAGCCCCAACATGTAGTTTTAGAAGAAAAATATAACTTAAAAAAAAGCAAAGCAATTTGTGGAGGGTAGGGAAAAGTAAGAAAGTTGGGGTGTTATAATAGTTGTTTAAGTTTAGTAATAATAATAATAATAATAATTGGTCTTTTTAAATGTCTCTGGCATAAAACCTGCCCAAGGGAAGAGAAAGCCTCCTAAAAATTCTATATTCCCAAATACCACGCGATCAAAAGCCATCTGGAAAATGCCAGATAATGGTATCCGCCCACCTAAGAAAGCCAGCAAACTTTGCCTTCAATTACCATTTAGGATAATCAACTCAAATGGAAATTTTAATTTGAAAACGCTCAGAAGACAAAGCTGGATTAGGAATCAGATTTTAAAAAGTCTCCTTAAAAGACCATCTGTTTATAGACACCCTTCTCACACCCCACCTCGCCCTTGATCTGGACCATAAATTCACAGTAGAAGCACAGCTGAACTTGAAAAGACATACATGCACTGCTACTGTGAAGTCTAGATCCCACATGTATGTTCTGGGCTTGTCTCAAGTTTCCCTTGTTACATAAGCACTTCAGGGCAATAAAATTTCACTTACATCCAGCAGTATTGTGAGTCTCGAAACATTAGTCTACCTGACTGTACTATCCTTTTATTGGCAGTGGACAGCACTGGTGTTTTATTTATGTTGATCACATTGTCAATGCTGTATGGAATAACCATTTAGTGGCCTATTAGCCTGTAACATTTTTATTACCGTTGTTAAATATCATTACCCATTCTGAACTCTGTATTAGAAATATCAAGTCCGAAAATCTAAATACTCAGAGAGAACTACAGAGCTGTTGGGTTCTCCCCCGCACACACACACAGAATCTGTCGACTCTGATGAGAAGAAAAACAATGAGTGCTCACTTCTCACAGACAGAGGTCACTAATGGCCTGAATTTGAATCACTGTGGCAGAAACCACAAAGTTAGTAATCTAGTGAAAAATGAACTTGAATTGAAATGAAAGATACCAAAAGATGGTTATCCAGAAAGGTCTAACCAGAATAGAAA
Source organism: Balaenoptera physalus (assembly GCF_965194825.1). Taxonomy (NCBI): domain Eukaryota; kingdom Metazoa; phylum Chordata; class Mammalia; order Artiodactyla; family Balaenopteridae; genus Balaenoptera; species Balaenoptera physalus. The sequence goes on from NC_138883.1 coordinate 18,168,884, forward strand.
TAAAATTACATCACCTTGACCTTTTTTGAATCTTCTAAGTAGAGCAAAACCGAGAGCCACCCGGCACCCTTGCTGGTTTTTACCTTCAGACACTAGGGACCGCAGAAGTGGCGGTTCTTCCTTGTAGACTGAGTACAAAGCTGAAGAGTCAGACAGATCAAATGCTCACACTGGTTCTCTACAGAATAAGGCTTCTGCACTTGTACATACTTGAGCCTTTCTTGAAACCACAGCTTCAAACTGGGAAGATATAGGATTGCTTTGGGGAGATATGTCTAAATCCTAAATCAAACTCTCCAGCAGGCCAGAATATAAATGTAACGGGTATCAGAGGAGGTTCAAATTAGATCCAGGCGGTCAAAGTCAAACTCAAACTCGGATAAGAGCACATCATCTGAAACCTAGCATACAGGAAAAACCACGCCTGCTTTGGGAAACCCAAGGCAGCCCAGCATGGTGTCATTTGGGAATCTACTTCTTCTGTAAAAAGCATCCCCTGGAATTTCTAAAACTGCAATGAAACTACTGAAGTGTTAAGACACAGGCATTTTTTTAAAAACCAGCATTCCTTCCATGCTAGGTTTGTAATAGGTCTGCTACAGTACAGCTAGCTCAAGTCTTTTTACAATTTCTTGTACCTGCTGCCAGAGGCATGGACTAATGTTTGAAATTTCATCTTCCAGCCTCCTCCAGTCACAGATATTTGCAGCTCAACATGACAGTATGGTGTTGCACTGTCACCTGTGATTATTAAAAATCCATAAATGGTTTTGAGGTTTCTGATGAGGCGAGGAAGAAAAGTTGTATTTCGCCGACTAGTGACACTGTGGGAAAATAAGCAACTTTTCATGCTATACATGAAAGATTGATTACCCAAAGACTGATTCTCATCTAACATGGTGGCCTGTCGATCTTATGTATCTGGCGCATGTTGCTCAGTGATTTAAAAAAAAAAAAAAAAAAGTCCAGTTCTAACACTTCAGATACTGATCTAAAATTTTACATTCACACTGATTCATACTGCAAAAACCAAATACATGCCTGGACAAATGCCAACCTGCATTCTATTTACCTCAAAATATCTGGGGGATCCTTTTTTTGGAGATGTAATAAAGTCATACCGCTAAGTCCACAGACAATATCGGTCCCGATATGGAAGGTAGCCTTCATATTACCTTTTGCCTGGGAGAAGTTAGACATAATAAATTTAGCAATAAGCCTGTGAGCGAATGGACATGCCCCAGAGCTCCCTGACCCTGGGTGATTAAAGAGTCTCCCAGCTGAGCGGGGAGCAATAGCTCCCATTTAGAAGAGACTTTGCACAGCAAATGCAGCATGTAAAGAAATCTAATCAGCACCTTGCACTCCTGCGCGAGCATTTACACAGATTTGTGCCTTGCACTTGATTAGCTTACTGTAAGCTTTACAAAAGATTTCCTCCACTAAAATTAATCAGAAGCTCTTGGAGACTGATTTCCATTTACGAGAGACGCCACGATGAGTTTCCAGGTGAATAAATAATGATCATAATAAAGAAGACAGAGAAGCAAACGTTGAGCTGCTTCGAAACTCAAACTCGACTGGGGGAAAGGGGACGTCGGGGAGTTGAGGCTGAAACCTTTTTGCTCTCAGAGTGAAACGCAGGAGCTATTTTATTAGCGTTAAGGAAGGCTGCTGCCCAGGAAACGTGACTGTTTTCTCTCCGCTGCCCCCGCCTTAGTGCACAAACGCGACCACTCACTCCCCCCAAGCCCCGGTGCATCAGGCCACCGAGGAAAACCGGCCTCTCAGCAACACCACTAGCCCCCTAAACACACTTACACAGGCTGACGATCACTGCAAATTCACACCACCAATGGTTAACGTGTTTCATCTCACCCTTCAATCAAAATGTGACTTCGAAAGTTCCTATTTTATGAAGCCAGAGATGAATGCAAGGAGGGAGGGAGGGCTCTTAGGATGTTAAAAAGGGGAAGGATAAATTTTCCCCTTTGCTTGAAATTTTCCCACTCACCCCCCCCCCCATTTGCTTTCCTGCACCACCTAAACCGGGCAGGCGAATGAGAGTGGGTTCGTATCATTTTTAAAAAGATACTAAATAAGGGTGAGAGCGTGGGAGGGTGAAGGTGGAGTGAGTGAAATCTACGCATCATTTCTCTGGATTGAAGAATACTAAAAGCCACTGAATAAACATTCTAAATTTCCTCCGAGCTACAAGATGAGGCACCAGCTGGGGCCGAGGGCTCCCATCCATTCCCGGGCGACATTCGCCTCCCTGCACAGCTGCCCACTCTGCGCAGAGAAGCGCCTCGATCCCGCTATAACGTTCCAGTAGATCTCCCCGTGCTAGCTGCCCATTCCCGGGATCTTCAACTTCGCCTCCCTCTTACTTTCAGCCAGATCTGGAAAGGCGCTAGGAGGGAGCAGAAGCCCAGCGGGCAGGCAGGGAAGGAGAGGGTTGGGGGTGTGCGTTACCTGCGAAGGTTCTTGAGGTCTCCTTCCAGCCCTGGTAGTAATCCCGCTCAGCGTCGCGTCCTCCCCCAGATCCAAACTTTTGCTCGGTCCTCCGGGTGGTGGCGGCGGCGATGGAGGCGGCTGCCGGAGCCCGGCCCTGTCGCCCGCAGCGTCGGGGCGCCGGGATGCGGAGGCCGGAGCCTCAGAGCGGCGCGCGCCTCCCCGCAGCCGGCCGGCGCCCGGGCGCCCCGCTCGCCTCGCTCGCTCTCGCCTTCCTCCCTTACGGAGCCGCGGCATCGTCTTCCCCCGTCCTCCAACACCTCCGCCTCCAGGGCTCGAGCATGCCACTTTCTCTCGGCTCCGGCCGCCGCGGCCCCCGCCTCCTCTTCTCCTCTGCCTCCCCCCTCTCTGCCTCGGCAGAGCCCACGAGTCCCGAAAGAAGGCGGGGGAGCCGGGAAGGCGGCGGAAAGCTGCCCCGCAGCGCCGGGGCTCCTCAGACACGGAGGACCCCGGGGGGCAGCCGGAGAGCCGGGCGGGCGCTCGCGCCACAGACGCCTGTGCGCAGACCGCGCGGAGCCCGGCGTGGGGCGCTGCGCGGGGTGCGCGGGGGCGGCCGCGGGGCTCGCTCCGAGGGCTGGGCCGGCCCGGCGTGGGTGCGGAGGCTGCTCCGACCTTACTGCCGCCTCGACCCAACCCGGCCCGGCTAATGTAGGCGCCGCGGCCCCCACCCCCACCCCGTCTGACACCCCCGGGAGGTGTTTGCAGTAATGAAGGCGCGGGATCGCCTCCGCTGCTCCCGCACTCCTCCTCTGCCTCGGTCCCTCGCGCTCTGGCGCGCTCCCCTCGTCGAGTCTTCTTTCTCTCCCTCCCTCCCCTACTCCCTCCCTCTCGGAGCCCCTCCCACATTTCTGGTTTAAAGAATGCTTGGGAGGCGCGGCTGCAACTCAAAGCTTTCCAAGAGGCAAAGTCAGCCTCGGCTTTTAACCCTGTCCTCCCTGAAGAGAGTTGCAGCGCGAGCGCCAAGGCTAACAACGCGGATGCCACCCAGACCGTGCACGCCTTCCCCTCTCTCTCTCTACCCTGCACCCTCCCACCCCCAGCTCTGAAGGATAGTGCCACCATCTGAGCGCCAAAAGTTGATTTCCCCCTGCCCGCCCGAGGTTGTACATCTAAGCCAGAGGATCTATTACTTAGACACTGAGAAACGATCGAAACGTCACATTAGAGGGTAGAAATATATCACAAGTCTCTCAACCAAGATGGCGTAATTTAAAATGCAGGCAACCTTGGTGATTTGCCCCCCGCCCCATCACTAGTTCTCTGATCCCGGATCTTCTTAAGTAACTCAATAGGGAAAATAATTCGAAGTTTCATATAATTATTTTAAGCCACCCATTTTCTTCCTTCACCCTGGCCGGTGGAAAGAGCGTTGTTCACTTGCCCCATAGATTACAACGAACAACCAAATTCAGCCTCAGAGATTTAGAAAACAGGTTTGACAGTGAAAAAAAAAAAAAAAAGCCTGATTTGCATACAGGCTATGTCTCCACTTCGCAATCTTTTGCAAAGGTTAAAGAGTAATGTAAGGAGAACTAGGTGCACGTCTCTCTCTTGAAAAAGGTTAAAAAAAAAAAAAAAAAAAGCTTCTTGTTTTCTCCTCTCATTTCATTGCCGCTCCTGCTGCCTCCAGTAAGTTGCTGTCATGTTTTAACAAGTCTGGAGAGAGGCTAAATCTGAACAGAAGAGGGAGAGCGAGTTCGCGCCAAGCTCTGGACTGCGCTGAGACGCGCCGTCGGTGGGGCCAGGCGAGAAGCAACCAGCGAGCTTGAAACTGGCTTAGGACCAACTCCCTAGGGATCCTCTCGGTTATCGCGGCAGAAGTGTTAGGCAGGGGCGGTGGCCACAACCAGCTCGGGATGAGTTCTCCGTCCTCAGTTCAAAGTCTGAGTCACTTGGCACCACTTTCCTAATTGTTTTTATTTCCTTCGCATCCCCGTTGTATCTACCGCCTTCACGTTTTTTGAGCGCCTAAATCGCGTTAAGCGGCCTTGGAGAAACGCTTGATTTGCCTCTCAAACACAAACCACGCACGGATCCACCCAGACGCACGCCCGAGACGCACGCTGGCACACGCGCGCACACACACGCACACACGACCCGGGGTCGTGCCCGCGGGTCGCTCCTCCTGTTGCATCCTGAGAAGGTGTCTAGGAAAATGCTTTGACTTACAGATGCAAAGCCGCTCTTCTCCCCAAACTCAGTGTGTGACTAATAAATATCGGGTGGGGGGAGAGGCTGAGGGAGTTAATTGAACCAGGACTGACAGTGAGTGCCATCTTGCTGGGAGGTTCCAGGAGTAAAGCTCCAGGGACGACAGCAACGGTGGCCTCTGCCTCCACCAGCAGCTGCCGCCTTCCGGAGCCCCAAGCGCTCCAGGATTTTACCGGGCATCAAGTGTGGGTCCAGCCCGCCCCAGTCACCCTCTTTCCGGATACTTCCTTTCCCTGGTTAGTGCCCGCACCTCAACTAGCAGCCTTGATCTTGGGCCTGATTACAAATGAGAAGCGACCGAGACAGCGCTGAAAGCGCGAGGACGAGCCCGGGACTGGTCTGCGTGGCGGAGGGATCTTTCCAGGCGGCTCCCACCCCTCCCTGGGACTCCGTGGCAGCTGGCAAGGCTCCACTCCCGCGCTCCTTGCTGTCGCCTCGCCCCTAAACCCAGCGTTGGGAGGCGTTATCCACCCCCTCCCCGCGCCCCACGCACGCGGAGCCGGGAACGCAATCCCAGTTCAGCCTGGTGGGCTCCTCCCGCCTTCACCGTCACCACTGGCGCGCCTACAAGACACGCAGGCCGGAGCTCAGTGCCAGGCTACTGAAGACCAGTAGGGCTGGAGAAAGACTTTGTTTGGGGAAAAGTAACCCCTTCCCCAACTCGAAGAAAAACGAACCAGCACCCTCCGCATCTTCTTAGCCACTAATGGATCCCCGATTGCGGGCAGGGGGCGGGCTGGTGGTTTTAGACGCAACCGCTGGATAATAACGCTGGTGACATTAACAGCAGATGGAGTGGGCGCAGGGGTGGGGGACTAGGGGATTGTTACTCTTGGAAGTTAGCATTCATTCAGGGGAAATGAGAGGTTGGATTCAGGCAAGCTTAGTGGATCTAGAAATCCCAATTTAGGATCGATGCTCCAGCTGGCTAGCTAATTTGCGTTTTGACCCAGAGCTCAGTTAGGAAACTACTTAGAGGAGGTAGATTCGACCTGCAAGTAGACTTCCCTTCCCTAAAATCAGGGGCGAGTTAAGCAGTCTGTTCTTTCTATGGATGAAAGATAAAGCCTAAAACATCCCACCCCAATGACCACCCCCAGCTGATTTCTAATACCCCTTAAGAAACCTCGTGGTGCTCGCTTAGCGGCAGCCAGGTCGGTTACTGGAAACTCCACCTGGCGCCTCAGTCCCTTTACCTGGAGGCCGCGGCTTCTCTCAGTGGGCTCATCCGAATCCGACAGGGTCGGGGAGGTGGAAAGGCAAGAAGCTGGCTCGGCAGCAGCGGGGCTCCCGGGGCATGGTATTATTTTAGGGGTCGCCGCCAAGGTCCCTCCTGCCCATCGTTGAGAACTGCCAACCTGCTCCCCGGGCTGGGTGGACACGGCGGCGGGCGCGGAGCTGCAGTCTCGCAGCTCCCTGACGCACGGGACCGAGGGTCAGAGACGCCCCCAGGGCGGGAGTCGCGCAGCGCCTGGCTCGCAGACTGCGGCCACTGGTATCATCTCCGAGCCCCCGTTCCTCTTCGGTGACAGTGGAAGATGCCAAACTCGCAAGTGACGGCCACAGGTTTCGAACGTACAACTAACTACAAGGTACCCAGCCTGAGACTGTAAGCTGTTTTTCCCCTCCCCCGCCTCTCCCTCCTACCAGGGAGGGAACTAACTTAACCCTGTGTGCGCCCTACACTCCCCGGAGAAGCTGTAATCGACCGGGAAACCGCAGGCGGCGGTTCCCGGGGAGAGAGCTTTGTTCACGTGCGATTCCAGTGGGTGTGTTGCTCTCTGGGGACACTCGCGTAGCAAGACACCAGTGGCAGGTTTCCAGCGCCAGACTTCGCTTCGGCATGGGAAGGAGCCCTAGCGTTTCATCCGGACCAGACCCAGCCCTCGGAATCTATTTTTTGCCTACAGTTACCAGATTTATTAGAGTTGCCAGCGAAGTTGGGTTTTATTCCTTTATTCCCCGCCCCCACCCTCCGGACCCCCGGATTACTTCCTTTCCTAGACGATGTTTTTGAAGTTGTGGGACTCTCTGCTCCTTCTAACTCTAGCTTTTAACTGTTTTGCGTGTGCGAGACGAATTGTTGAAGGCACCCACCCACTCACGCCAAATTTAAATGAAACCGCAAGGAAAGTTGCCTCCCAGTCGCCCACCACCCAGTGTCTGCAGAAGCCAAATATAATAATCTTATATTCAAATAAGATTAAGAGACCAGAAGATGGGGGGGGGGGCGGGGAGGTGAGGGATTTTTGAGATGTGAATGGGGAAATAGGTGAGGGCTGGGGGGAGGGGGAGAGAGAGAAATCCTCAGAATGGAAAAAACGGGAAACACAAACAAGAATGACGATGAAGAAAATATATCTGAGTCCCAACTTTGAAAGCAGCAGGTTAACTTTAAGAGCCTGGATTTTAATAAACATTATTTCCCCAGTTCCTGAGAGAGAAAGAGCGAGAGAGAGAGAGAGAGAGAGAGAGAGAGAGGGAAAATATGAATATGAGCCTCCTCCGCCTTGGCCACCCAGATGTTTTGCATTTTGTAAACATCTTCGACTACTTGCTCTGGACTCCCAAGAAGTTAACTGGAGTTGGAGGCGAGTCATCTCACGGACGCAGAATGGAAGCTTAGACAAGAGAAAACTGACAACAGAACGCCTCTGCTGTCACCGTCATATCCCAAAGAGCCAGAACGTCGCCCAGAGCGCAAACTCAGACGTCTTCAACCGATTCCTTCTTTCTCCATCTGCGTTTCGAACTAAAGAAAGACCGAGCCTTTAAAAATCATTCAGAGAGTAACACTTGAATCTTGCAGAACCTGAGTTATTTTAAATAGGGAAAATGTTTAAATAGAGAAAATCCACCGGATAGATGTTCTAATTTCTCTCTGCTACAAAATAGCCATTTCAAATGCCTCTCTGAGCCAGGCCAGCCCGCCGAGTCAATGGGGACGCTGTTTCCAGCCAGCCGGGTGCAGAATTCCGTTGTAAATCCTTCTAGTTTGCCAAGGTGGCAGCAAAGCATAGGGATAGCTCCTCAAGCCGCAGAATCAACACGGGTGACCACATTTTAGAACAAATATTCATCTACCTGCTTTTTAAACAACCAACTTTGTGTGTGTAAGTGTACATAAGTATCTACACGAGGTTCTTCCTTTGAAACCTTGATGTGAGATAACGGTATTACTATTTCATCTTTAAGAATACATTTTTGTTTAAAGGCAAACGGAACCCTGTTGAGGTTGTGCTTTCTGTTTTATGCTTCGGGAAAATGAATAAGACTGAGAAAGGGAGAGGGGGTGGTGCAGATCTACAGAGTTTGTATGTTAGATTATTGCTGTTTCTGAAGTATAAGAAGAGAATGTCATATGAGGATACTCCCTATTAAAGACGATTGGTGCAGTTATTTAATCAGGACAAGGAAAATGAAGTATGGAAAATATCACACCAAATGTATGAACAGAATCACTGTTACAAATTTCTTAGGCATATGACCCATGAGTCAGCTCTAGAAATGCATGATGGCGGGGCCAGAGGAAGCAAAAGAATGTGGTTCAGGGTCTCCAGGGTATAATAATTTTGCAGACTCACAAAACTGTGATAATTAGGTTACTTTATTTTTATAGGGAAACTATCACTAATGTAGAAGGGTAGAGAAGGAGAGAAACAAAAAGCAAATCTGTGAGCTTCAAAAACCAGAAAGTCAGCTTAGTTATGCTTAGGACTTCAATCTTCAGTGGAGTTTTCAATTGAACTTTGACTGTCATCTCAAATCCTTTAGCCCCCCTCTCCATGTTTCTTGTACCCTTCCCCATTTGCACATGAACACTGACTTGGTGAAAGTAAAAATAACATAGGATTTGGATTCACAAGATCATGGTTTAAGCCCAAGGAACTAAAAATTTTGATCCCGAGTAAGTCAGCTTCAAGCCACTGTTTACTCGTATATGAAATGGACATAAAAATACTCGTTCTACCAGCCTTATATACCGTCAGGTCGTGAGTCAGTGTGTGTGAAAGCGCTTTAGAAATTTTAGTTGTTGTTATTGCTAACAGTATTATCATTACATCACACAGTCCCAGCCTTCAAAACATAGGAAAATGACATCAGTCTAAACATAGTTTCCCCTAACATCATCTTACATTACCTTGGCACGTTTAGCAAAAGGAAGAAACCAACACTGTTATATTGCTACTAACTAAACTCCAGACTTCATTCCTATTTCGTCAGTTTTTCCACTAATGTCCTTTTTCTGTTTCAGGATCTCATCTAGGGTACCACATTGCCCTTAGCCATCGTATCTCCTGTGCTCTGTGACAGTTTCTGAGTCTTTCACTGTTTTTCATGACCCTGAGAGTTTTGAATGAGTAATGGTCAGGTATTTTGTCTCTCAGTTTGGGTTTGTTTGATGTTTTCTCATGACTAGACCCCAGATTAGACTCTTAATTATGGGTTTGGGAAAGAATGCCATGGAGGTGGAATGTCATTCTCATCACATCATATCAGGTGGTACAAGATATCAGCATGACATCACTTATGAAAAAGTCATCACTCCTTAAGGTATTGTGTGCAAGGTTTCTCCACGGTAGAAGTGTTTGCCCATTTCCATACTCTATTGTTTGGAAATGAGTTACTAGTTCCTGCCCACACTCATGAATTTAGAATTTTTAAAGAAGCAAGATAAGTATTTAGGGCAGCTCATAAACACCCGAAATATCAAATTCATCCAGGAATAATCTCCCAGGAAATTCCTCCTGTATTATATGTCCTTAGAAAAGTATTCAACGGTCTCCTCTTGGGTATGTATTTTTAACCCATCTTTACTCCATGCTTTACAGTCCCCAAACCTAGTCATTCTCCAAATCCTGTTCTTTTCTAACGTCCCTTTCCTTTCCAATCCAAACCAACGCCACATGTGGTTGGTTCAGAATTCCAGCTTCCCTATGGAAAGATGACATTCATGACTTCTTACTCCTCTCTTTTTTTCATGGTTTTCTGAGAGTATGGTGTTCATTTCATTCTCCCTCAAAGCCACAGTAGCTATCTTCATATTTGTCTCTGGACTAGATCTAAGTGTCTCAAAGAATTGAGTTGGTCTTACTTTTCTGTTTTCCTGGTAAATACTCAAAATACATGTGTTGACTTCATGAGTTAGCTCCTCCAGCAGGTAGAGAGAAATGCATTCTTTCTCCTACGATGAGAACCATCATAAGGAAATCCATGATTAACATACTGGGAAGAAGTGGCTTTTCATTTTTCTCATGAGTATAAAATACTCCTAATGTGTGACACCCTTTTTGTGAGTGCAGCTTGGTTCATGTGATTCGGTGACATTGAAATGAACACCCTTCTGATTTTGAAACACCATTCTACAGTATGTGGTTCATCCATTCATCCAACAGACATTTGTAGAAAACACAAAACAAGTAGCAGGCATATGCTGAATAGACTCAGTTCCAATCCTGTCAAAACGCTCAGTCTAGTGGAGACACATAGACAAATAATTATATACTCATTAGGTAAATATAACAATTTAGGTGTATGCAAAATCCTTCAGTGCCCTGAAACAGATTCTCTCTAGAGGGAAGACCTCATCCAAGGGATGAGGAGGCTCTTTTGACAAGGTATTGATTTTAGAGGGGACTTTGCAGCTTTATTTTATATCCAGCCTTGTGCATGCGGCAACCCCAGGTACCAGCTAGCGTCCCCCGTCTCCTGGGAAGCTCTTTGGGCCCAGAATTGGGAAATCAGTGTGGAAGTAATTTCTTGAATATCCGTTTCTCCAAGCCTTGGTTTCTTTGACTTTCCATGAAAGTTACAAGATGATTATGCGTGAACAAAAACAGAAGGTACGTACTGACAGGAAACAAAAGCATGTTAAACCATGGAGATTTCCCCTTGCATAAACCTGCCATTTGTTAAGCAGTTGCTCTCTGTTCCAAAAGGAAGCTGGTAAAAAACCTGAAGCAAACACTCTCCAACAGCACTGGGAAAGAATAAGTGAGGGAAACGCCTTTTTAACAAGGGTATAGGAGTGATGTAAAGATCTAAGCCTTTTTAAGAAGAGATGAAAGATCTACCCAGGGATTTATTCAAACCTGGTCAAAACCATTGTAAAAAATGTTACTGAGCCTTCCATATCTGACTGTAGTACTGATGAATACAGAGGTGCTATTTTAATCTGAGGAAACAAAGTCAATTGAATGAGTTTATAAGATTCTGAATTGGAATATATATTTGTATACATTTACATTTATATATATATATATATGTATATAACTTCTCAATACACTATATATATATATATATATATATACACACATATATATGCACACATATATGTATACTTCCCACTGTCTATTAATATATTAGAAAAATAAAATTGCATTCTTTAAAAGGTCAGAGACAGTTTTCTAGACTGACTTTTTTTTTTTTTTTTAATATTTATTTTTGGCTGTGTTGGGTCTTCTTTTCTGTGCGAGGGCTTTCTCTAGTTGCGGCGAGCGGGGGCCACTCTTCATCGCGGTGCGCGGGCCTCTCACTATCGTGGCCTCTCTTGTTGCGGAGCACAGGCTCCAGACGCGCAGGCTCAGTAGTTGTGGCTCACGGGCCTAGTTGCTCCGCGTCATGTGGGATCTTCCCAGACCAGGGCTCAAACCCGTGTGCCCTGCATTGGCAGGCAGATTCTCAACCACTGCGCCACCAGGGAAGCCCTAAACTGACTCTCTTTATGAGAACAAATATACTGTCAGTTAAGTTGTGTGTAGTTTCAACAGCCGTGAACTTGGATTTGGAAGATGGTATTATACTTTAAGCCGCTGCCACGTTATCCAGGAAATCACTTAACTGCAGGAAAACTCAGTTTCTCTTCTATCAAATAAGTATAACCAAAACTATCTTCCAGAGTAGGTATATAAAGAATAAATGAGTTGAGTTATTTCAAAGCTCCACAGTAAGAATAAATTCTCATTATTTATATAATTATAGTGTTTTCCAGGACATAATTTAATTTAATGTGAGATATATTTTGCTCTGTATAACATTAAGCCATGGGTTTTACTTGTGTTGTAGGTTTTGCTTTTCTGGTAACCTTGTCTCAGAGCTTCAACGTACAGAGCTGCTAAGTTTCTGCAAAGGGTCTCTGAACAATATTTTCTGGTACCACTGTTTGCTACTAAGCTTTGAACTACTCAAAAAATAAACATTCTCAGCTTAGGGAGTTCTTAGCTTATCTTCTCACTGTATCATTAAAAAATTCCTATAAAATTCTGTTGGCCAATTTTCTTCCAAAGTTCCTCCACTTAGCTAATAGAGGTGAACTAAAGTTTTTCCAGGGATTCTTTTATTTGCTTAGTTTTTTTGTTTGTTTTTTTGTTTTGTTTTGTTTATTCATCTTATGGCTGGGTTATTTCAGTGCTTGAGTTTTCTGGATTTAGTCATCTCATTTGCTTACTCAGTTGGAACAACTTGGATTTCATGTTTCCCCTTTTCCACTTGAAACATTTTTGAAAGGTAAAATTAACAATTTTACCTCACAGATAAAGCTAAAAAAAATCATATGTCATGAAATTAGCATTTGGTTTTCACTCTTTACCAATAGTACAGGGGCAGAAGTTAAATTCTGCTTCCTAAAAACTGAAGAGCCATTGTGGCTCACCAGTCTGTTTTGTAGATTAACAATGGCAATGGGGCTCGTTTCTCTAAAGAAGTCATTAAGACCTTGAGTTTGAAAGGTCTTCCCATTCCTTGGCATTTTGAAGAGATGTCTAGTGAATCCCAAACACAATGTCAAACCACAGAAAGAAGTAAATTGTTCTGTTCTTGGATTATGTATTAATTTTTATTTTTAAGGATTCTGCTATATTTTCATGTTTATATAGTGGGGTTTCCTCTCCTTTTCACTTTAATGCTTTATAAATGGTATAGTGTTAGATTACTAAGTGCAGCAGATACAAGAATATGGATTATAGATCAGCGTTGGTAGAAAGTCAAGCAGTCAACATAAAGAATACCTTCATTTCTTGAACCTTTATCCCTCACAGCATTTCTAAATTGATGATTTTATCTGAGAGCTGCCACCTTTCCACACACACATCCCGGGTCACAGAACCAGTGAAGCAGCTAGTACTGCATGCCAGGTCTTGAGAAGACTGTACAGAGTTTAGCCCACAGCCCTGCTGTACATTTTATTCTCTCATCAGCAGGGAATTTTTTTCTTGTCACTTTGGATAAAACCAAAGTTTACTTAATTTTTTTCCTAAATGCCTATGAATTAAAAGCAATTTTTTAAAAAAATTAAAGATTCCTTTAAAGACACAGTGTATTCCTCACATGTCTGTCTGAAGCAGACAGGCTTAAAAATTGCAGAAGTAAGCTTATAAAAGCTAAAGGAGCCTCAAGATCATTAGGGAAATGCAAATCAAAACCACAGTGAGATACCTCTTCACTCCCACTAAAATGGCAAAAAAAAGCAAACCCCCCCCTCAAAGCCCCACAATTACCAGCATTGGTGAGAAAGTAGATAATTTGGAAGCTTCATGCATTGCTGATGGGAATGTAAAATAGAACAACCACTTTGGAGAACAGTTTGGTGTGAAGTTTTCTTAAAAAGCTAAACATAAATTTACCATATGACCCAGAAATTCTACTCTTAGTTATATCTACCCAAGAGAAATATAAACATATATTCACGAAACACTTTCACATGAATAACCTTAGCAGCATTATTTGTAATAACTCCAAATTTGAAACAACCTAAATGTCCATCAACTGGTGAATGGATAGGAAAATTGTGGCATATTCATGCAATGGAACACGATTTGGCAATAAAAAGGAACAATGTAGGGATACCTGCTAAGGCTTAGATGAACCTCAAAAACATTTTGCTCAGTGAAATAAGTCAGACTCAAGATACCTCCTATTCTATGATTTAATTTATAGAAATTAAAGAAAAGGAAACATTTATGAAGACAGAGAGCAGATTAGTGGCTGCCAGGATGACAAGGAACTGGAGGAGGGAAGAAGAAATGGGGGACTTCCCTGGTGATCCAGTGGTTAAGACTCTGTACTTCCACTGCAGGGGGCATTGTTTCAATCCCTGGTTGGGTAACTAAGACCCCACATGCCACACAGCGTGGCCAATAAATAAATTAAATTAAATTAAGATTTTTTTAAAAAAGAAGAAGAAATGGGGATTGACAGTGAATGTACATGAGAGATCATAATGCAGTGATGAAAATATTCTAAAACTGATTCATGGTGAAAGGATGCATAACTTGGTAAATTTACTAAAAATAATCATTGAATCATACACTTGAAAAGAGTGAATTATGTGGTATGCAAATATGTCTCAATAAAATTATTTTTTAAAAGCTAAGAGGGTTGATGTCAACATCAATGAATATTTAATCTTATAAATATTCTTGTTAGATCCTCGTACATCACCAATAAATAGGACTTGAATTATCTCAAGAGTGATAAATAAAGAACATGAGAGTATTAGAAATAGTAAACAAATATACAAGTTTCAAGAGGTCTTTCTCCCTACTTCTTCAAAACAGCAAGTCATTTACAATCTGAGTAAATCCACCCAATGTGATCCATAAAATTCAGAAGTAAAATAAACAAAATACAGAGTGATATATCCTTTCCACTCCCTCCTCTGAAAAAAAAAGTAACATTTTAAAAATGTCTGTGGGACTTCCCTGGTGGCACAGTGGTTAAGAATCCGCCTGCCAACGCAGGGCACATGGGTTCCATCCCTGGTTCAGGAAGATCCCACATTCCATGGAGCAACTAAGCCCGTGCGCCACAACTACTGAGCCTGCACTCTAGAGACCGCAAGCCACAACTACTGAGCCCGTGTGCTGCAACTACTGAAGCCTGCATACCTAGAGCCCATGCTCCACAACAAGAGAAGCCACGACAATGAGAAGCCTGCACACCGCAACAAAGAGTAGTCCCTGCTCGCCACAACTAGAGAAAGCCCGTACACAGCAACGAAGACCCAACGCAGCCAAAAATAAATAAATAAACTAAAAAAAAAATGTCTATGAATCACTAAGGGAAAACAAATTTTCGACTTTTGTGTTAAGTTCTCTGCTTACCTGACTCCTCTGTCAAAAGGTTCTTCTGGTTTTACAACCCATAGTACATTTGTTTACTATGGCTCAAGGAAACAGGATGCTTTATTAATAAAAATCTATCTTTCATAGTAGAATTCACCATTTCACCAATTGGTAATTCACCAATTATTATAACATATCCCTTTAACAGTTTACTTCCTTCAGATATTCATCAATCAGGAACCTTCTTTCTCTCTGTCCAGTTATGGCAATATAAATAACATTTTGTGAGGATGTCAATTTTTTCTTTTTTCTGGCAAAACAAGAAAGCATAAAACAGATGGGTTAAGAAGAAAGTCAGACACAGTATCAGTTGCCAAAGGAAAAAAAAACATAAAGACAGCATCTTGTCCATCAAGTAGCTCAGATCAAGAGTCTTTCTTTTCTCAAATGATAACAGCTCCAGACCTGTGAGCAACCAGAAAATAAATAAGCAAAACCACTGAAGGTGTTTCTCCATGGTTTCCACTGAAATGTCTGGAATAGATAAACATGTCATTTTACTAGGAGGATTACCTGAAAAAAAAATTAGCTGTAGCACACAAAGAAAAAAAGAAGAAAATTGAATAGGGGCATGGCACGTCTATTACACTGGGATAAACTGTCATCATGCTTTTCTGGGTACTGTTGATGAACATGTTCAGGAAGAATAATCTATCCTCAACAATATAAAAGGATCTAAAGGACAGATTTGTAATCTTCACATGAGGAGCTTCAGGACAACTGACATAGTTGCTCTCACTTGAAAATGGGACCTGATTGGTATTCTGCATTCATTTTTCTCAAACAGGAGTTTGCCCACTAGATGTGGTGAAATCGAGTTTGTGTGCACTCTAATGGCCTTTTTACAGCCAGGAAGACCTTGTTTTTCAGGCCTTGGGTAACTGTTGATAGAGTGAAGGAGGTTACAACTGTGACTAGATTTGCAGGACCTGTAGGTCATCCATCACCTATTCACAACAGTATCCCAGACGGAAGAGAGATGAGAATGAGCACATTTAATGAGGTGTGAGCTCTGAAGGGACAGAAAAACACAAGTCTGAAGGCTTTGAGATCAACTTCTTGAATTGATGCAATGAAAAATATTTAAAAGATTTTATCATAGATATAAACCACATTTATTTTTCATTTTTCACATCATGTACTCTCAGGCTTTAGAAAAAGACTAGGTTTTGAAGGTATTGAGAAAATTTCTTAATTGGCTAAGTTCTTTGCCAATGCATTATAGGAGGTGTTTAAGTATAAGAGCAGGTTGCAGTCTATTTGGAATAGAATCAGGCTGAGTTCTGGTATCAAATATGTTCCCAACTAGCTGAGTATTTAGGAAAGCCACTCAGTTTTCATAGGCCCCAGATGTCTCATCTCAGAGGTGATAATAATTTCTGGAAAACTTGCTTTACATCATTTTGTAAGCATAGAATAAAATGATAAATGTAAGAGTATCTAAGAGAAAAGCAGTTCCCTAAGCAAAGGTGTCATTCTTATTAAAAATGAGAATGTTTCCTCTTTACCCCCTTAGTTTGCTTGAGGATGAAAGCCAGGGTAAATCCTCTAGGAAATGGTCAGTTTCTGGTTTACGTTTCTTATGTTATAAAGGGGATAAAGGGTTGATCTTTAGAAGTGACAAGTACAAAGTCCTATGCTTGGCCTAGAGTTTGGAGAGCCTCATTAATCACGCTCCATTGTGTTATAGGTTCTGTAAACATTGCAAAAGTATAAAGCACAGCCCGTCATTAGTGACATCTTTCCAACCTAACTCCAGGAAGCCTTTGAGATTTCCTCAAATGACTGGATTTCGTTTCAGTCATTAGTTAACCCTGCCTAGTGGGTGACTATGAATCCCACCAGGCAGGAGTAAGGGGATATGTATTCAAACAGTACAAACATGGCTTGTCCTAGTCACATCGCCATTAAGAACAGTAGGAGGGTTTCCTTTCTCAGGATAAGTCAAATCATTTATATGAATCCCATAATATTCCACATTATTTTTGCCTTTGGAAACTCATGCCATAAAGTTACAGTTAGAAAAAGAATGCTGACAATCCTTCTTATGGATATTTTGGGTGAGATTAAAAGGCAAGTGTTATTTCTTACAGATTTATAGAGTCTATTGGCAAAGTCTTTTCTCAAATGAATGAGCTACTATGAAACAATATAGAAAGTCAGGCCACCTTTGGGAATCAGAGAACACTGGGTATGTACTAGGACTCATCTGCTCAAAGTTCCTTGTTATATTTTGGTTACACTTAGCTTCCAAAGTCTCTAAAATCCTCTTGTTTGTTTTTACAAGATTTTATTATTTAGTTATACATTAATATTTTATTAATAATTTCCTTCATGGAAATGTTTTCAAGCACATCTATCAATTGGAATGTAGTTCTTTTTAGCTACAGATCCCAACAGAATTAATGCAAACAAGGCCATTTAAATAGCTCTGTGTGTGAAATTGGTACAGAAACATGTCAATGCATACTTTAATACTATTAAATTTACAGCTTAGTTGAAGAGGGGTATGTTAAGTCCCAGTTTCCAAGTTGTTTTGTGAGGTCCAGATACAGTAAATTGAGTAAAAACACTCACTTCTTGGCTTCTTTTCTTGCTTTTGACCCCTCCATTCTTTTACACCCCAGGAAAAGCCAGGCTATGGTGGTTAGACATTGGTCTAATAAGGTAAATGTTGGAGTTTATATAATAAGCAAGCTATCGTCCCTCTTTATAGATAACATGGAAAACTTTATATGAGTCTCACAGTAGGATGACATTTTTCACAAGAAAAGAGCTCTTTGCTTGATCTAAGATAATCCATAACCACAGCTCAAGATAGAAGACATTCCAACAATAGGTCACAATTAATATAATGTTTATGAAAAATGAATCATGTATTTGCTATACCCATAACAGTGATTTTCTTCAAATTCGTCAGTGATCCTACTATCTCTCATTCTCTATCTTCTAAATGTTTTTTCCTTTCATACTAATACTCTGTATTATTTCCAAATAGTGAGACTCAAACTAAATAATTACTAAGAATAATAATAATTAATCAAAATGTATATTGAAAAATTGCAGTGGGTAAGTTAGAATCATTAATAACAAGATAAATGGATGTGATAATGTCAACATGCTTAGAATAATGAACTGAGCATTGTGAATTACAGCTATGGAATTTTCTTCTGGTCCTTGCATATTATAATCCAGTAAATATGTCTAGCTGTTCCATCATAATTTCTCATAGCTATAGCATCCTACCTATGCAAATTTAGCTAATTTCCAAAGAAAAAAAAATTTATATTCTTTCCACCATTCTTGGGCCTTGTCTACATCTCTCTAAATTTGGTTGTTCTGTTTGTACTTTTACAAACTTCATATGAAGCATGTGCCTGGTATGCTTGTTTTATTGCTTACGTTATTAAATACTTCTGAAACCCTACAGTGTGCCAGGCACTGTATTTGATGCTGGCAAAGTTGGCAGCAAGAAGTAAATTATTGCAGAAGATTCAGACAAGTAAGTGAAATTATAGTGCAATTGTGGTGAGTGCTAGATTGGGGAAACAAAGTTCTGTGGAAGAGCATAGGAGAGACACCTAACTCAGTCTTTTGGAGTCAAGTGTCCTTTCTGGTAGGATGTGAAATATGACAGAAATGTAAAGTTGTTCACTTTGCTTGGAATATCTATTGTCTAGGAGAGGAAAAAGGGAAGAGACAGAATTAGTAGCAGGGCTTGCAACTCATGTTTATTTTATTTATTTATTTATTTATTTTCAAGAAAATTAGTTATTTCTGAGATATACATTTTAAAGTAATAACTAGGATTATGACTTATAACATTATACCAGAACATATAAGATTTTTAGAAATTTCATGTAATGTCGCAACTCATGTTTAAAAAGTTGAGCTTTATACTGAAGGAAGCAGGGAGTCGTTGAAGGTTTTTAAATGTCATAAGATCCAATTTGTGTTTTTGCTACTCAACTCTGCTGTAGACAATATGCAAACAAATGAACGTGTGTGTTTCTATAAAACTTTATTTACAAAACAAGGCAGCTGGCAGGAATTGACCCACAGGCCACAGTCTGCAAAATTAGAGAGCTGCTGCTGAGGTAAAATTGCAAGGGTTTGGTCACTGGCTAGAAATAAGGGAGAGGGAGATGCCAAGTTTTTGGCTCAGTCAATGTGTGAGAGAAAACTACCAATGGATGACCCTAAAACTCATTAAAAGCAAATGTAATTATATATCACATAGAATATTGTAGAAGAAAGCAAGGACACAGTAAGAGAAGTGATTACAATTTGGAGGGTATCTTTAAATGGCCATAAAATCATGAGTTAGATTAAGCACTGTAGAATCAGAGTGTAAGCTAGTAATTCTATCTTTTTAAAAAAATTGTGATACAAGTTTATACCTGTAAAATGAATAATCATTTTTTAAACATAGGAGTTAAGAAGACAGTATTTGAATGCCAGTGAGTTCTAAGAATAAAAGGTGCTAGATACAGGCAAAGTATTATGACGCAGTAACGTAATATTTTGAAAAGCTTAACAAAGAGTCACACATAAGCTGCAGAGAGGGGAATAAATATGGAAACAGTTAAAGAAAGGACGTGGCTCACAGGAAGAGAGCCAATCTGAAAATTCGAAGAAACGTAGCGAGGAGACCAAGGAGAAATCCAGAGTCAGCTGAAATAAGTGTTTGGGGAACAGATGGTGCAATATCTCATTCTTAAGAGATAAGACGAGTGAAAAATCTGCCTTTTCTCCTTAAAAAGTTATTTTGTATTCCATTTATTTCCTCTTGGGAGTGGTTTCATCTGTAATTTATCTTTCTTCAAGATTGGAATTTTACCAATATCCCATATAATGTCACTGCTGTCACTTTAAAGACCTAGGATTCTCACGCCATTTTTTTTTTTCTTACCCTCTCCATCTCCATTTTTGCCTGCATCCTTCGTGTTCTTCAGATGAATATGAAGTCGGTGAGGTTGCACCATAATATGACGTTAAAATATTTTGGCAACTCCTAATTGCTGGTTTCTGCAAAACATTTGGGAAATATTATATATTATGGGTAAAGGAAATCCTTTCACCCCTCCTTTTTGGCATGCTTCTCTTGGGCAATCACAGACCATCAATGGGAGAAGATGTAGCTTTTAAATTCTTGGCAAATATAACTTGGTACTTCAACCTTCCATTGGATTTAGCATCCCAAATCCAGATATCCTGCCTGTACCCCTCCTCCTTGCCAGTTCACCAATCCCCATTCTCTGGAAACTTGGTGTCAGTGTCTTCAGCGTCTGGAAACTTTTGGCGTGGAAACCACCACCAAGCAATGAAACATTTCCTTTTCATGTACACTGAGTCACGTCAATGTGCTTTAGATCTTGAGAACCCCTCCCAGAACTGTCTAAACGCCACAATTTTAAAGGAGGGCATTGATACAAATGTCAAAAACCAGTGACAGCAGGGTTGATGCCATCCCAAGTTCTTAATTCCAACATGACAAGCCCTGAGTATGTCCAGATGTCTGCGGATAAAGTTTCGTTTAACTTGCCCGGAAAAAGAACTTGGAGGATTACAACTGAAGGCTGTTTATTTAGAGCCTATATGTATGTATATGTATATATAGACATATACATGTGTATAGGTATATGTGTGTGTGTATATATATATATAGTTTACATCTCCAGAGGGAAAAATCCATTGTCCAAAAAATAAAGAAAAATGCATGGATTCTCTATGTTCCAAAAAGCAGATCCTAATGCTTACTTTTTAAAAAATTTTCATCAACGTCAAAAGATCTTCCCAGTTATACTGTCATGTGGAAACAAGTACACAGGTCTCACAACACATCCTTGCTTCTCTTTAATGATATGATTCATTTTAATAAAATAGAGAATAGTTTGTTTGTTTTTTTAAAGGAAGAATAGTGTCAGCTTTCTACCAAGTATATTGTTAGAATGAGGCTGATTCTATCCAGTTTTAACTCCAAGTTCCCTGAAGATTGTTCATTGCATTCAAAGTGTAAAGAATATTTCCATTCTATCACATCTAAAATATAGCTATAAAGAATATCATATATGTTGAGTTGAAAATTTCTGAAGATTCATATATCACATTGTTTTATTGTCTTAAGTTATACTAAAATATCCATTGCTCTAAGTAATGAGAGTTAATGTGGCTTAATCCTAATTTAATTTTCTCACGGCTAAGTGTCTGCAGAGAGCAGGCAAATTACCATATTTCTTTATTAGGTTCATTAAAGCCACTGAAAGGCGATATTTACAATTACTTGTAAAAACTTATTACCTTTGGCTGAAACAAATCCACAATAGGTGATCAAGATTGTAACTCTTCAAAAGTTCGTAGCCACAGTGCATGGAATACATTTTAGACAATTCAATATGCAAAATCAATGCTTAAAAAGTTTTTTTTTAAAGTTATGTCTCAGGAAGATACTACCCAAGTCATTGGACAATGTTCAGAGATTCACTCCTTAAAATATGCTTATTAATCGATATTACAGTAGTTGAAATTTTTAATGTAGCAAAAATCACCCCAACCATGTCAACTTTGCTAATTATATCAATCTATAAATGGAAAGCACTCCTAGCAATCTCTAGCCCCATCGCTCAAAAGCCATCAGAAAGCATAGTCTGCGTGCGTCCCAGACTTTGCATCTACTTGAACATAGATCTTGTGCCCTTGGAGATATCTACAATGTCTCCAAAAAGAAGAGCAGAGCTTTTCAGTCTCCTTCCTGTTCAAGTCTCTCAGATGTAACATACCTATTGCTATTGCACATGATCTAGATACTCATAAAGCAATAACTTTACCTCAGCAAATAATAGCTGAGAATTTACTATGCATGTGCCAGACATCTACGATTGGTGCTGGAGATGCAAAGCTGAATAGGAAGCTCTCCTAGCTGTGATGCTTCAGAGTTTGGTTGAAACTGCAAGAGAGAACATTAAGTTGCTTCAGTTGACAAGAATCGTATGTTAAATATCAGATAAAGCCCATCAATGAATGTCCAACTCCAAATTATCAGTTGGCTTTTGTTCCAGATCTAATCTTTTTTAAAACAGGTATCTCCTAATTTCATTAGCTATCTAAAGCTTGTCAAAGTGACACATTATTCTCGTAGCACTTTTCTGTTGATCCCAAAACAAAATATGCTTTTAAAATTTGTTGTTCCTGTGCTTTGTACTTCACTGTGAGTTTATAAGACAAACCATTAAGTTAACAGTTGAAGCTACAAAGAAATCATTCCCTAGTAATTTAGTAAGTCTGAAAACCTCTAAGTTTCAACAAGGGTAATTGTCAGGGAGAGAGGAGCCAACGGTGCCTACCAGAGATATAGCTATCTCTTGGGTTTTCCTACTTTCAATTACTGCTGCCAATTTACTCCCTAACTCCCACTGGGTCCCTCAGCTGTGAACTCTAACCTTTTACCATAATGTCCCCATGTAAACCAAAAGTCCCTCCTTTTGATCATCTATTGGTAAAACTGAATTACTCTGAAAGTTCTCAAATCTTTACTGAATATTAATAGAGAACACATAGGAACTAAATGTAGAGAATAAAAGAAAAAGAGAAGTATTTCCCTTGATAAGAGAGAAGTATTTGTGTCTACTGTAGCTAGTTTCCTTTAGCATCTGCTGGTCTTCTCTTATTCTAGGTTAATTAGCTCTAGAAACTATCATGGGTAGTGATCTCAATGGAGAGGAAGGTCAAGAGGGAGAATAGAGTGGGTGGAGTTTCTAGGCATTCCTTAGACAGTTTTGATTTTACCTATTCTGTTTATTTACATTTCTAGGTGAGGTTTCTTTTGAAGAAGGTTTTCACAAGCTAAAACATTTTTAAAACCATCACACAAATCACATTGAGTCAGCTACTTTCCGATTCATGTGTGACAAACATGACACAAGGACTGCTTATTATGTCGCTTCCTTCCATGGAAGTTATCACTAAATTCATGTCATCCTCATTGATTCCTGAGGAGCCTCAGAATCTTTCTCAACCTAGCATTTCAGACAGCTACAATAGTTGGTCAGTGTTGGCACATTAGTTTAAACCAAAGCACCATCACCCCTGATCTAGCCCTTTCTTAGAGTTCTTTACTTCCTAGCTCCGGGCCTTTCTTGATTTGTGTAAGAACGTCTTGATTCCTAAGAGTTAAGGTATCATTCTCTGCTCAGTGTCTTAAGCTGGAAGTCTAAAACTTAGTTCTATTATTGAAATATAGATAATATTTAGATGAATCTATTGTCATTAATTTTTTTTTTCTGAATAGTACCTTACATTTCTTATGAAGTGTTCTTTGGAATATGATACCTGTTGCAAGTGCCATGAAAAATATTCCTTAGGCAAATATACTTGGAAAGTGCTACATACAATAGCCCTTGTGAAGAGCAATGTTGTGTAATCACTAAGATTCTAAGTGCTATAGTAGAGAACCCTGTCTGATGTAGTTTAAACAAGCATTTCCCAAACTTATCTGGCCATGGACAACTTTTATCCAATGACACTTTTTAACAAGTCCGGGAACACGTTTTTGCAAACGCTCCAATTACTTGGTCAACTTCTTCACTAAAACTTCTACCTTCAAGCTATCTTATTTTCTGCCACTGAAATTATCTTTCTAAAATTATGTGTTTAATCATATCATCCCTGATTTCAAAAACCCTAAATGGTTTCACTTTAGCTATAAAATAAATCCAAGCTATTGACTACTGTGTTCAAAGCCTGAGGCTTCCTTTGCAATTTATCTTTATCAGTTTTAGTGGCAAGACAGAGAGTATTTCTTTGCACATAGAAGGCACATTTTTTTTTTAAACAATCTTTTTTTAAAAAATTATTTATTTATTTATTTATTTATGGCTGTGTTGGGTCTTCGTCTCTGTGCGAGGGCTTCCTCTAGTTGCGGCGAGCGGGGGCCACTCTTTATCACGGTGCGCGGGCCTCTCACTATCGTGGCCTCTCTTGTTGCGGAGCACAGGCTCCAGATGCGCAGGCTCAGTAGTTGTGGCTCACGGGCCTAGTTGCTCCGAGGCATGTGGGATCTTCCCAGACCAGGGCTCGAACCCGTGTCCCCTGCATTGGCAGGCAGATTCTCAACCACTGCGCCACCAGGGAAGCCCAGAAGGCACCTTTTGAATGAATCTGCCTCTCCTCAATCCCCAGTCTTCCTGATTGTCCTTCAGCAATCCCTGATATACTCATTCATGTTTATGTCTCTCTGCTCTGGATCAATTCATTCCCTCAGCCTGGAGTAGCCTTTTTCTTTATCTCTGTCATCCCAAATTCTTATTTAAAGTATAGCTCAGAGATCACTATTGGTGGGAAATACCTCTTTTACCTTCGCCATATCCTAAAGAAAATTCCCTCAGATATGTTCCCACTGTACTCAGAATATCCTTTTCCACCTGTTTTGCTCCTTGTACATAGACAGAAACTTCTATAAAATATTAGTCCAGAGTTTCTCAGCCTTGGTGCTATTGACATTTTGGACTGGATGACTCTTTGTCATGTGCATTGTATGATGTTTATCACCATCTTGGTCTCTACCCACAAGATGCCAATAGTACCCATACCCTCCCTGCAGCCTTGGCCATCAAAAATATCTCCTGGGGGGCAAAATTACCTAAGGTTAGGAACCACTGTTCTAGATCAAACTTCTGCATTTACTAGTCTTTGTCTCATGCCCACCAAATAGCCACTGAATTCAACTTAATTGAATTGTTCTTATTTGTCCCTTGAGGGTTTGATTGTAGTTGACAAGGGGAAAAAAAAAAAAAAGGAAAAATGTTAAAAAAAAAAAAAAAAAAGAAGGAAATAAGACGTTCTAAACATTCTGTCATTTGGGGAATCTTGTGAGCATCATTATTTTCTAGTTTTAGGTTTATCAGTCAAACCTGAGTGGATGCAGAATGGATTCTCCCCACTCAAAGGTTACCCAGACCTTTCTCATATCTAGGATTTTGTTATGCAAAACTTGTCTTTTGTTTTCTGTTCTCTCAAGTGTTCAGATTTGGTGAAGTGAATATACAATTGAGCCATTAAGAGTCGTTAACTACATTGATTTATCTTTTTCTTTCTGTTTCTCTTTCATTAATGATACATAGTGATTTGTCTCCAGGGATTTTTTTTTTGTTATCCTTTAGGAAAAAAAATCTCATATTTTATTTCTTACAGAGTTGTTTTGTGACATGAAGACTCATCAAAGTAATAATTACATTTGGTTGTCTGCATTGAACTGTCTGTCATGTGTAAGCATTTGAGCCTGGCATGCGTGTGTCTTTCTGCATTTGTACTACATTTTTTCAAGTTACTTACCATCTGAGATGATTCGTTAGTCAGTATAAGCTACTTTTGGCATTCTCTGCCTTTAATTTTCCTGGCCACATAACAAGGTTGTTTATAATTTTCTAGCTGTCCCCAAGCAAAATAATGATGATGTTATTTGTATTTTTATTTGTAAAAATTGCTAAAAAAAAATTGCTAAAAGACATCACTTGTCATTAAACTTGATGTTTATCTGTATACTCCATCTGCACTGGCAATTTCTGTATTTATTCACAAATACCCAACTCCTACTTTAGATGAAGGGGATGAATTTAAGAGGTTCAAATGCATCCAGATGTTTGGATCTTTATCTGAACCTTATCTGAATGATAAGGGCTTTATCTGGGCTTCCTGAATCTTGAATCTCAAATATTGTGCTAGAAATTAGAGAGCAACCTCTCTCACTAGACGTTCTGCTTTTAAGAAAACTAGCTAATTCAGGGGAAACTGGCACATGCAAGGAACTTCTGTATGTGGGCTGCTGGTATTTAGTTAAGGTGACAACAGACACCTTTTCACTTGGCTTTGTTTAGCATGACATATTTTGGACCCAGAAAGAATCTTAATTTAAGATTCATTTGAGAGTCTGCAATCCACAAATGGGGAAACCCTGGTCAAGAGGCATTAAGTAGTTTGCACTTTAAAAAAAAAAAAAAAGATGAAAATCAAGTGTAAAAGAAAAAGGCTTAAAAATATTTTCTACTCCTCCAACTTGACTCTCCAGACTCAGGCTGACATTTGACAATCTGTGAGATTTGATAATAAGACACTTACCATTTCATTTGATTTTGCCCCAGCAGATATACAGATGTAATTTTAACCTAAACACAAAATAATGGCAAAATAATTGGCAAAGATGTCTGTTTATTGCTTCCAGTATGTAGTATCCCGTAGCACGCTTCCCTGACATTTTGATGTTCACTTCCCTAGTTGTGTCTCCCAATTCATGACCTCAAATGATGCCATAAGGAATATCTATATAGCTGAACCTCTACAGACCTCTGGGAAGGAATAGGGGGGACTGCAGGTCAAAGGGTATGTGCTCAGTTTATTTCATTAAGTATTCACAGACTGCTTTCCAGATTGGCTGTTCTGGTTTCTGCACCTGACAGTGTGTCTCTACACCACTTACCAACACTTACTAAGTTTTGCAATTTGAATGACTATAAAGTAACATGATTTTTCATTATAATATGAATTTATCTGATGACTTCCTAATGAGTTTGGATCTCTCTTTTCAGAATTAGTATTTGAACTTCCTCTTTTGTGAATTGCCTATTTTAATATTTTTTACCTTTAAAACATTTGTATTTCTGTCTTTCATTAAAAGGGGGAGTTCTTTGTATATTAAAGCTAGTAATGGTGTGTTTATTTTAGGTATTTCGCATACCTTTCTCCAGTCTCTTTATATGTCTGTTAACTTTGTTTACATTGCCTCTTACTAGAAAAATTCTTAAGATGTTTTTCTCATCTTTACTAAGTTGAGAAATATTTCCAAAGATATTCATGAACATTTTCTCCTGATAACTTAATGGTACTACCTCAATTGTTTTTTATAATCTTTATGGAGTATGATCTTGTGTTTTGCATAAGGTAAAGAACTGTATCTAGTTTTTCTCTATAGAAGGTGACTATTTTCCCAACACCATGTATTAAACAATTTATCTTGTCCCCTTTGCTTTGAAGCACCATCTTTATCACACATTTCTTTGCATGACATAAATTTCTTTGTATAAATAGGTCTATTTATAAGCTATACATTCTGTTTCATTTACATTTTTGTTCCTGCACAATACTGTTTGTCTTATTATAACCATGTAACATATCTTAATATGTGGTGAAGTAATTCAACCTAATCCAGCCTTGGTTCTCTTTCTTCAAAACTGACATAATTACATATAGACCATTATTATTATATATTAACATTAAAAGGCATTTTATCAATTTTCTAAAAACAGTAGCTGAAATTTTTTATTGTTTCCCTTGAATTTGTAGAACAATTTGGGAAGAATTAACATCATTATCATGATATATTGCATCCTCTATATAAATAGTTTATCATTTTTTATTCAAAATTTCTCCTATGATTCTGTAAATGTCTTCTTTGTTTAGATGGTAGCTAAAAGTTATGGTGTTATCATAAAGAGCATTTATCTTCTAATTGGTTATTTCTAGTAAAGCCTAGTTCTTGATGGGTGAGCAGGACTTGGAATGGTAGAGATGGGCAAAGAGCATTCTAGTCAGAGGACAAATCTTAGTGAAAACCCACAGCCTCCAAAGATTAGAAGATATATTGGGAATAGGAAGAATTTCATTTATCTAGAGTCAAAGTTCTCTGGAAAGAGCTATTGGAGAATATGGATAAAGCAAGAGGTAGAAGGACATCGATGGCCCGTTCGCCAGTTTAGTTTTCAGAGGTCGTATAGCATGCTAGTTGAAAGCAGGGGCTCTCAAGTCAAACTGCCCATATCCTGACTCTGTCACTTATTAGTTGGGGGATGTTGAGTCTCTCTGTGCTTTAGTTTCCTCATTGGTAAATGGGGATTATGATGGTGCTGACCTCATTTGAGTTAAGTGAAAATTAAATCAGTTAAGACATGCAACATCTGGTGTGGAATAAGCATTCAATAAATGTTAACTTTTATGGTTATTGTTGATGTTATTATTTTAAAATGAGAAATCATTAAAGATTTTGATGTGATTTGCCCAATGTCAGGAAACAGGTGAGCCATATAGTGGAGAGTAGAGACTTAGGTTTCCTGATTTCAAGCATAGGAATGGGCTTTTAACATGTTGTGGAAACAAATAAATGTATTAAAAACAACTTTGTAAAACCTGGCCATTTATTACAATGTTTTAAAGGGCCCACTAATATCAAAAGTATGAAGTCTATAGTGCTCTTAATGAATGAACTGGTATAATAATAAACCCAAATGCTGTCTGCATATATTTGAAAACACAAATGATGTTTGTGTACCCAAGCATGGAGTGTACTAAAATACCATAAAAACAATGTAAAACTTCCTTGTTCTGAGAAGTAAAGATGATGCAGGTATGTTTTTAAAAGTCTATTCGAATATGCCACCATGTATTATATTATGAAGAAAAATAAATTTTTAATCAAATATTTACTTTAAACCATAGAAAATATTTCAATGGCAACTTAAGCAGTTTGATGGCCTCTTGGAAACTGAGAATGGAGCAATAAAAAAGGATTCAAAGTGAGGTTTATTCATGCTTAACAACATTACCACATCGTTAAAATTAAACGAATATTGGAGACCTTTACAGAAGGTGGCATATCAAGAAAAACTGGCTAGCACTGACTAGCTATGGAACAGGTTCTGTAATTTTAATTTTAAAAATGTTATTTATTTATTTTTTTTAGCTTTTCTAATGAGTACTGAAAACATGGGCATGATTAGCTTATATTTTACCATAACACCCCATAGTCACTTACATATGAATTATCTTATGTAATTCATCAAGGGATCGATAATAAGGGAATCTCTTTTGCTTTTTAAGTCAGCATCACAATTTGTCCCTTTCCAGCCCCTGCTGCCCACTTTACTTCTTGCGTATTTCTGTAGATTACAGGCCTCTTTGAGGACAGGAAATAGGCCTTATACACATTAGCCCCCCCAGAAGGCACTGCACAGGATGGTTATGTGGTAAATCCTCAATAAGAAAAAGCAGTGGCTTGGGCCAAAGAGGGTTGTGATGATTTGTGTTCAGTGAGAAATGACTAATGTTTTTGATTGAAGAGGCTTTAATTTAGTTCAAGATGCAGACGGTACAGGAATCACAGAAAGTATGTGGGTCAGTGTAGGGAGTAGTTAGTGGCAATTGATTTGCAGATTTATCAGATTAGGCTTTGAGTTGTATGAACTAGGTGCTACATCATCTCACTAGGTCTAACATTTCCCTAGAAACCACTGAGTATAAATTCCACCAATGCCTCTTCCTTTGCTTTCAGACCACTCAAATCCCAACTAACCTACCCCCACCCTCCCTTATGCACACACAATATTAATTCTTTTTTTTTTTTTTTTTTTGGTTGTTCCTCCTGAAACATTGATAAAGTGTTGAAAGCCTGAATGGCTTGCTTTGAACAGAACAGCACAAATTCATACACAAAAGCTGCTCCCCCTGAATTCCCTCTGGGCCTAATTCTAGGACCTCTATTCTCTGGGTAATAACTCTAATTTAGTTAATAGCTAGGATAGAAATAGAAAGAAAAAAAATTCAGATAAAACAACCACTTCCCTAAAACCTATCTTTTAATGGATTTGAAGTCTGAAGCCCAAGGACAACTTTTTTATTCCATTCTTTTTCATATTCTACTTCCTTCGTTACTCTCAGCAGGAAATGTAAACTGTGTGTACACAAAAAAATACATATAATTTGGCCTTTACTTTAAACTTGTTTCTCTTGGTCTAAAACTTATTTAAATTTTAACTCAAGGTAACAACAAATGTTTAGAATTTTCCAAGCAGCACACCATGTTGTTTCAAAGATGTATAGAATAAATAATATTTCAAAAATTTCAACTAGCAAATTTATACCCAAGGCTTGGGCATTTTAATTGCTAGAGTTCTAAAAATGATTCATTTCCAAACTCAAACTGACCAAAAAAAAAGAAAAGAAAAGGAAAAATTGAAGAAATGAATATAGTCCATTGATAAATGCCTTTGTTGTAAACAGAGAAAATAGACCTTTAGTCTGCCTTGGCTCTAGTATTTAGCAGTTGGCATCTAATTAATTTGTTATCAGGGGTGGAATCCCACAGAGAAGCAATTCCCTTTTCTCCTGATTATAGATTGCATTTTGATGGTAAAATTGTTGGTTGTGCCCCTCCTTAGTGACAGATTTTGTGTGATTAATGTCTCTAGTATTATTTTTCCTTTGTCCCCTTCTCACAAAAGATGCCACAAAATCAGCACTACCGATCAAAATGTAGCTTTCATGCACTCTCCCCAAATCACCCTCCATCTTCTCTTGTTATGGTTAATCTTTAGCTTAGTGTATTTGAAAATTAAGAACAAAAAGGAAAGACCAGAAAGGTGCTATATTTACTACTGCCAGTTCAATTTAAATTATGGCTGCATAATTCTGAGCTTCACTAGGTTTTTACACAGAGAAGATCACTTGCAGAGTTCATTAAATGTATTATACTTGTTTCAACAAAATGCCATTCAACAAAACACTGTTTTCTGTAATTGACCTAAACATTTAGGCGTTTAACTGTGGTTCTGTACATTGTTGTTTGTCAACACCCTCAAGCAAATACACCTGATTAACAAACATTTGCTCAAAACAAAACAAATAAAAAACCCCTACCATTTGCTCAAATGCATGAGTAAGATACATTTTTTATATAGTTAATATAAATATAACCTCATTATGCACTTAGCTGATAAATTTGTTAGACTGGCTTAGTTGCATGCAAGGTAAAGAGACCTATTCAAGTCACCTTAAAGACTGTAGCTTACAGACAGACTGGTATGTTTAGGAAGCCCCTTGTTTTACTATCACAGCTTCTGTGCTCTTTGGCCCTTGTTTCATTTCCCTGTAAACTAACTTCCTCTGCTTTTGTACATTGTTCTCTGCGCCCTCCTATCTTTGCTATCCACATGGACCGTCATTATCATCTCTGGGTTATTCTCTGCCTTAACTCCATCAGGCTGCTCAACCTCTCAGCTTCTCAAAACCAGCTGCTGAGGAGAAGATTCTTACTGGTTCACCTCACTTTGTAAAATGAGGCTGCCGTGATGAGAGGTTAGTTAACAAGATAGTGGATTTAACTGCCCTTGAGTTATGGCTCATTCTTGGTCTAATCATTTAGGTCCAAGAGGCACATCATCATGTAGAATAAAACATGGCTTCCTTAGCCAACTCTTTAGAGCTGTGTGGGTAAGAGACGTCCCCTTAGAAGAGGGATCCTAATATGGATGGTGCTATCGACTAAATATTGGTGTCCTCCTGCAGATTCATAGGTTGAAGCCTGATTCCCAATGTGATGGTATTTGGAGATGATGGGGCTTTTAGGAGACCATAAAGGTGGAGCCCTCATGAATGGGATTAGTGACCTTATGAGAAGAGACACAAGAGAACTTGCTTATGTCTTTTTCTCTGCTTTCTGCCATGTGAGCATTAAATGGCCATCTGCAAACTAGAAAGTGGGCCTCCCCAGACAGTGGAGAACCAAGAGACTTGCTAATGGACAGGATCTGGGTTGTGAGTAAAATATAATTGGCTTCAGCAGAACTGAGTTTTTATTAATTGAGGTAGGAAAACTGCAGGAGGTATAGAGTAGTTGAGGGGTGGTGGTTTATTAGAAGCTCAGTTTGGAATATGTTACATTTCAGCTGCCTGTTAAACATTCAGGTGCAAATATCTTACAGAAAGTTGGATATTTAGGTCTGGAGGTCAGGGGAGAGTTCCAGGCTGGTGATATAAATTTGGTGACCACCAGCATACAGGTGGTAACTAAAGCCAGGAGACCAGTGAGATCACCTAGGGACTGATGTTAGTTAGTAAAGAGAGTGGATTAGTTGATGTGGAGCACATCAACATTTAAAAGTAGAGAAATGAATGAGAAAAGGAGACTGAGAGAGAGTGGGTAGGAAGATGAGAGAAAAACTTGTTGACTGTGGTATCCCAAGAGATGCACTTTAAGAGAATGTTCAACTGTATTGAATGATGCTGACACATAAAGTAAGATGTAGACAAAGAAAAAAATGATCATTGAATTTAGTAATCTGGAGGTTATATTAGTCAGCTTGGGCTGCCATAACAAACCCCAGACTGGGTAGATTAAACCACAGTTCTTTATTTTTTCTCACAGTTCTTGAGGCTAGAAGTCATAAATCAAGGTACTGGTAGGGTTGGTTTTACCTGAGACCTCTCTCCTTGGCTTACAGATGGAGCCTACTTGCTGTGTCCTCATATAGCCTGTGTGCTCTCGCACTCCTAGTAGCTCCTTATAAGGACACCAGTCACATTGGATTGGGACCCCACCCTTCTGATCTCATTTAACCTTGATTACTTCCTTAAGGTTTTATCTCCAAATACAGTCATATTGTTGGTTAGGACTTCAACATATGGATTTTGGCAGGGTCCTGCAATTCAGTCCACAAGAGAGGTCATTGATGAATTGATAGCTATAGATTTGGTGACATGGGATTCTGTTAAAGAGAACTTGACTTGAGTGGCTTCAAGAAAGAATGGAGGAGAGAATGAGAGACAGTGGATACAGACAGCGTCTGCAAGGAATTCTGCCAGTAAGGGAGGTCTAGAAGTGGGGATGGACATGGAGAGAGAAGTGGAAGGAAGGGAGAGATTTTACATATGTACAAATACATATATATATCTTTTATATTAATTTATTATATATATTGCTACTTATATAAAGCTAGGAAGAAAAGATACAGCTGATGTTTGTTTATCTCGGGTGAGCTGCCTCTTGTGTTGGAGAATTTTCTGCTTTTATTCTGTCTTGACATTGGAGGGACCAACAGAGCTGCTGAAGGCTGCAGAGAAACTGAGATGAGGGCTGGGAGGTGAGTGGAGGATAAGTGATGGGTTTTATAATTCTTTCGATTATTTCAAATGTATGTTATTTATAGGACACTTTAAGACATTATAATATACACGTCTGTTAATTGATTTATAATGTAGCATTTATTGGTATAAACATCGCCCTTTTGCTTTTTTGTTATTGGGGATCCTAAATGATGAACGTTTTTGAAATGTTTGTACAGGTTGTTTGTTATGTATAGTCACTACAACTCAAATGTAAATAATTGCCTTATGTTTAGGTGTTTAAATTGTATTCATTCATGATGGGTAATGAATACATCAATACTTGATTTACTCAATTGATTACATATCCTTGGAGAATTCCAAACTAATATTGGTGTGTGGCACTTTTTATACTACTCCGAAGGGAAGGGAAGTGTCTACTTACCCGGAGCTGGATACTGACTGTTCTCCATGAGTGTTCCTCTCTGGAGGTAAAGTGCTTTTGTAACAGTATATGAAGAAGACCATTGAATTTGGAGTCAGCAAATCCAGATCTGCATTTTACCAGACTTATAACTCTGGTTATCTTGCTATATCTCTTGCCTTCATGTTTCACATGTATACAACAGAGATAATATTACACATTATTATAAATATTATTTGAAACTGTGCTTGTCTGGCCCACACTTAGGCCGAATTTTCCCTGAAATGAAACCAACCTTAACATATGTGGGTCTCAGCATTCTAGACCCATTTGTCAGTAATATGGTCTGGGATTTCCTGTGAATTACTGATCATCTCAAGAATGTAAACCAAGGTCCTCACAGCAGAAGTTGCCATTTAAAAGAAAAAGGAAAAGCAAAAAGCTCAGTGCTTACTTTATGAACAGAGATCTAATGGGGATCAGAGATTTTAGCCTTAAAGTGCCAATAAAGAAATATAGAAAGGCCAGTCTTGAAATTTGTGGTAGACCTATAAAGACAAAGTAAGCCAGAGACTTCAGCTAATTCTACCACTGTAGGGCAGGAAACCTGGACAGTTTTGACCTTGGTTTTGCCATCTTACAAAACTACACTAGCAAATTTAGAAGAAATTGAATGAAATCAATTTTACTCTTGCTTTTATAGACAAAAGGGTGCTTGGCGGGGGAAAAAAAATCCCTGGGAAAATGCTATATAACAAAGAGAATTGTATTGCGATTTATCCCTCCTTCAGTTTTTGGTTATAGAAATAGGTAACTCCAGAGGAAAAAAGCAGAACATAAAGTTATTTTAGAGAATGAAATTATTCAGGTGTTTCTATTATTCCATCATTATTTTTAGCAAGTTGCAATGCATCAAGTTTCTTAATTATTTAGGTAGCTCAAATATATGCTTTATTCTTATATACAGAATAAACTTCTTCCTACAAATAGTAGGCAAGGCTGAGTAGCAATTTATCACTCATATTTAGGTCAGAAGCAACCTCTACTGAGCTCTCTACCTTGTGAGTATAACCTGCTCTAGGAGTGTTAATGAGTCTGTTCTTTCAACAGCCATACCTTTTTTTTTTTTTAACATCTTTATTGGAGTATAATTGCTTTACAATGGTGTGTTAGTTTCTGCTTTATAACAAAGTGAATCAGTTATACATATACATATGTTCCCATATCTCTTCCCTCTTGCATCTCCCTCCCTCCCACCCTCCCTATCCCACCCCTCCAGGTGATCACAAAGCACCGAGCTGATCTCCCTGTGCTACGCGGCTGCTTCCCACCAGCTATCCACTTCACGTTTTTAAAAGATGAGGTTAGTGTATTGTCACAGAGCCCAAGGCTCCTTGTTTCTCTTTCTCAAAAGGGTTGGAAGCATTGCACTGCATTTCTTCATAGGGTTTTGTTAAAGAATAATTGTGTCTTTGAAAGCTGAAAAATTTGGAATGTTTTAAAAGACGGAGAAATCTAAAGGTTTCTGGCTTATATGTGAATGACAAGGAAGAAAATGCTGTATGTTGATGAATGCTAGAATCTTAAGCTATAACTAGATAAGTCATTCCTCTAAGTTCTATTTATGGAACACAATTTCACACATTTTGTGCCATACACTTGGGGATACAGTGATGAATACAGTGAGTGTAATGAGTATAGTGGTGTCTATTAGAGCAGTGGTCTTAAATCAGGCTCTGTGTACCTTGGGGACTTGTAGACGTCCATGGTAGATAAGGGGGACTGGAGAGTTCTACAGATACCAGTGTGTGGACAGTTTACTTCATCTGCACATTTTCCTAAAATTAACCAGCATGAGATGGAATTTCCCCCCTCCCCATTCATAGTAGCCATTCTTCCATGTTACAAGAGACTCTACGGTTTTGCCTGGAGGTGTAAGATCTCCCAGGTACCAAACAATAACAGGAAAATGAATAAGAACTATGTAACAAATCCCTTTGCAAGTCTGGTGGTTTTCAATTATTTGTTTAATTAAAAAAATGAATAAAATCTGATTGAGTTGAAGACTGATGGATCATAAGAAATATTTTTAGATGGTAAATCACCATGTAATTTTTGTTATGAAACTCAAAAGATGGGTCTATGAATTGTCTCCCAAATCTCTTTCATTCCCAACTACTTATTTACAGTAACATGTTTTCTCAGTTCTAGATCTAAAATCAGAGACAATAATGAAAAATAGTGGGGAAAAACTTGATGGTGAACCCTGTTATTTTATCAATAATTAGCATTCATTCACGACACATGAACCTAGGGAAATCACATATTAAAACATCTCAGTCTGTTGGGTTATTTGTATGGAAATATGTTAATATAATGTTTCAGACATTACATGAAATTTCTAAAAATCTTATATGTTCTGATATAATGTTATAAGTCATAATTCTAGTTATTACTTTAAAATGTATATCTCAGAAATAAAACAAACAAACAAACAAACAAAATCTCAGTCTGGGACTTCCCTGGTGGCGCAGTGGTTGAGAATCCACCTGCCAGTGCAGGGGACACGGGTTCGAACCCTGGTCCAGGAAGATCCCACATGCTGCGGAGCAATTAAGCCCGTGCACCACAGCTACTGAGCCTGCGCTCTAGAGCCCACGAGCCACAACTGCTGAGTCCGCGTTCTGCAACTACTGAAGCCTGTGTGCCTAGAACCCGTACTCCACAGCAAGAGAAGCCACCGCAATGAGAAGCCTGAGCACAGCAACAAAGACCCAATGCAGCCAAAAAAAAAAAAAAAAAAAAACCTCAGGCCATCTCATTATGGATATTTGTACAATAACATTTCCCCTTTTATTTTAATCAAAATTTATAAATTAATCACCTTATTTGGCTAATTGAACATTATTAATAATTGTAATGATACCTCAATACAGAAGAAAAAAATAATGTAATATTTATATATTTACAGTTCATGGAAATTTAAAAATAAATTTCAATTTATCTACATATTTTTGTTGTAGGCTATTGGGCAATGAATAAAAGACTTTCGCTCATAAAATATTACACTAGGATTAAAATCTGCAAAGGAAGAGAAATGGAATTTTGAGTTTTAGGATAGATGATGGAATGATTTATAATGAATGTTGGGGGTTGTCAAATTTCTGTTATTTGGGTTTCACTGTATACGTTTAAAAGGTACATTATAATACACACAAATTACACACTTTACAACTATATAAATGCATGATGAAAATTTTGGATGCCATCTTAAAATTGTGTGAGGTTTATATGGCTTTACAAATTATTTAAGGGGGTTCAAGAGCAAAAGATTAGAAGACCACCACCGGAAAGAAAACACAGACAAATGAATAATCAGTTTCCATACATGCGATGGGGTTTAGGGTAAGGAGTTAGCCACAGTGAGTGTAAGAGTGCGTTGGCATGGTGCGAAGCTCCATATTTACAGGGTAAGGGACAGTCTCTTAATAGAGGTGGTGAGCGGGATTTTGCTAATAAGTGGGTGGGTACGGTGGGGGGAAGGGGAAATTGTTCCAGGCAGGCAGCATCAGGACCAGAAACTCAAAGTAGAGACAAAGAAGACATCTTGTTCTAGGTTCTAGAAATAACTGAATGTAACCAGGATTGAGAATATGAGTTGCTAAAGGAGAAAAAGGATGTAGAAGGGGAAATGGGAGGGGTTTTCCCCATTAATTTGAAAGCTGAATTTTATTCATTTACCACTAGGGTCTACCTTTCTAAGGGAGTTATGAATGATTGGTTTGAATTATAATTTTCCATTTTTCATTTACAGCAAGGATTGCAAACATTTTCTGTAAATGGCAGGATAGTAAATGTTTTAGATATCAAATTCTGTTGCAACTACTCAACTCTGCTCCTAAAACCTGAAAGCAGCAATAGGCAATATGTAAATGAATGAACAAAGCACTGTTTCAATAAAACTTTATTTACAGACATTAAATTTTGAATTTCATATAATATTCACATGTCACAAGGTATTATTTGTGTGTGTGTGTGCTTGTTTTTATTCCAACTTTTTAAAAATGTGTAAATCATTCTTAGTTCACAGATTGTACAAAACTGGCAGTGGGCAGCATTTGGTCCGTGGTCTTAGTTTGCTCACCCTGGATTTAAAGTCTGAGCTCAGACTACATGGAACCTCATGAATCCAGCTTTTTTCTTCCCTCTTAACATCAGAGTTGCATAAGAACCAGGACTCTGTGGCACGTAAGTTTGTTTTTCATTTTAAAAGACTTAAATCTTATTTACTTATTGATGCTTCTGTATAGGAAAGCAATACTGAAGTCCTTCTTCATTGTAGAAGAAATCTACTGAAAGACTTTATTCTCCTTAACCACTTGCATTTTGAATTAAACAGCTTTTTATCCTATGTAGTCAGCATCTAAAATTTTATCTGAGCATTTAAAAATGCATTTGAACAATATAATATAATGGAATGACCTGGGCTTCAAAGTCAATGACTAGAGTTTGATTCTTATCTCTACTACTCAGTCTTTGGGCAAATTACATCATGTCACTGGGCCTCAGTTTCCTTGTGGGTAATAATAGATGTGATAATAATAGGCTTTCTTTGTTGGGTTCTTGTGAGAGTCGAGACAATGGATGCAAAATGTATAGCATGTGCCACATGATAAAAACACATTATATTTCAATTATTAACATTAACAGTATTTGTATGAGTACTTCTAATTTTTATTTTAATCAACAGAGAGATTTGGCTATATAGCAAAAGATTTTTAAAGAATTTTCCATGCTTTATTATTTTTGATCCATAACCTGGAAAGCCAAATAATCTAGCTATTTAAACTTACTAGTGACCTCCATCTTGATTACTATTGTCTGGGAAGAGGAAAACTGTTCTCCTGCGTACCGAGTCCTTTTCCCCCTTCCTGATTGAATCAAATGGCCAAGGAATTCCTGAACACATTTCTGGCTGATTTCAAGTCTTGACTGATCCTCTGGTCTCTGGAACCTCTCATTCCTCACAACTGTAGCTTCTTCCTCCTGCTCCTATAAGTTAGTTCCTTTTCCCATTTCCAGGATCAGTTTGAACCTGAAGTTGACTAAATTTGAAGCAGTTCCAAGCCACTTCCCGGTTCTTGGCCTGGAGTCTACCGAACAATTACTCTTTCACTATCCCCAAAGCCTTTCCCCAGAGGACCCTATTCAGGTCCATCATATTTGCATCTGGGTGTCCACTTTGGTCTTCTTCCTATTCTCATCGAAGTAACTTTCCTAGGTGCCCCATTTCCCTCCTGGAACTGAGGTCTTGATTCTTGCAAGTTTCCTTTCTAGAGTATTTGTGTCTTGCTCATGAATTCAAGCCACGTGGCTAGAATCCTGCCATCTGCTAAGATAATTCCTGTCTTTTTCGACAGGCTCTGGTGCCTCCACTTCTGGATGTTGATTTCCCCAGATTTATCCATGGCTGTACTTCAGTTGTATGCTCTGTCACGTTGCTCTGGTTTCCTGTTATGGACTGTTTTGCCAGGACCGGAACTTGATGTTATATCACATTGCCTAAGTTTTCTCATCTGTGAAATGAGGCCAATAATAGTATTTATCTGATGAGAGTGAAGTGAGGTTGAAATGAATTAATCCACATAAATACCTAGTGGAATGCCTGCACAACCATTGCTCACAGGTGCTCAATAAATAATAGTTATTCTTGTTGTTGCTGCTGTTGAAGTTCTTGGAGCAGTTTTTCTGAACTTCTCACTTGAGTCACGGCATGATTTTGCCCCACTGGCAGACTTTCTGCACTATAATTTTTAAATATATATTGTTCATAGGCTTAAAAAATTTTTAAATAAAAATTTTAAGTAATCCAGGTTACTTTGATAAACCATCTTATTTCACTGAGTCTAAGATGTCATTGATTTTATGACACCATTATTTTTGGTAACACTAAGAAAAAGCACTGTCCATTGAACTATGATCTTCCATTAATTTTAAGAGGCAATTAAATTTTCTGATGTCAGAGATGTTAAAATGTCAGTATGTATCTTTGGAATCTTTGGATTAACAGATATCCTTTAAAATCATTCCCTAAGCAATTTTTTTAGCACTATACGTACTATCTCTAAGAGTTCTCAATCCCTCCTGCAATTTAATAAGCACTTGCATTCTCATGACTCCCAGCCCTCTGTGTCTGGGAAAACCCCTGTCTTGAACTTCAGAAGAGTTCTGCTCATCAAGCCACGTGACATCTCTGCATAGATACCACCAAGACACCAGACTCAGCGTGTTCAAAATTAATTCTTTCTATTTCCCCTCATTTCTGCTCCTTAGTCTCTATTGCTTATCCTGATGAATAGCAGCCCCAGGCAATAGCTGCCCAAACCTGAAAATTTGGCCTCATCCGTGACTGCATCCTGCCCTTTATCCTTCCAGCTCCTCAGTCTGCAGGTACTGTGGCTTCCATCTCTTTTAAATTGCTTCTAAATCACCCCGCCCACATCCTCACAACTGCAAATTTAGGTTTGCTCCTCATCTGTCCTTCCTGGTGTTTCTGGGTCTACCCGCTTCCAGAATGCCCTGACTTCGGTGTAGCCGCCTTCTCCTATCACCCATTCCACACTGCTGCCAGCAGACTTGTCTTCCCAAGTCCCACATATGCTCTGTTTGTGCTTCTTTATATAGAGATTCAGTGGCTCCATATTACCTTCAGCGTAAAGTCCCAAACCCTCAGCATACCCAGGCCAAGACCTTGTTTGATCTCACCCAGGCCTGCTCTAACCCCAGCCTCCTTCTCACTCATCAGCGTCCTCCCTAACACACACCCACGGCACTCTTTTCTTCAGCCACGTCAATCCCCTCACCTGGCCCAGAATGAGTCGTTTCCTCCTGTGCACTCCTTTGCAATAGCTTCCTTTCTCTCCTTCCTTCTCGCCCCTTCCCTTTCTTTCCCATCCCTCTCCCTGCCACCGTCTCCCATCTCCCTCTTTCCCACTTCTCCTTCCTTCTTCCCCTTTATCTTTCTCAGCTGTTGCCACTTCTAAGGAGCCTTTACCATACTTAGAGCTGAGGTAGGTGTTGCTGCTTTGTGCTTCCAGAATCTCTTATGTTTATTGTAACTGGTACTGCATTTCTAGGTTATATTTGATTACCACTCTCCTGTCTCCCAGTACAGCTTCTTGTAGGAAGATACTTTAGTTTTATATGTCTGTCTAACAAATCACTGCAAACTCAGTCATTTAAAATGACCAAACATTTACTATTCTCTCTCATGGTTCTGTGGGTTGACTGCGCTCAGCTGGAACATTCTCCCTTGAGGTCTGTTTTGGATGTAGTCAGATGACAGTTTGCGTCATGTGAAGGCTATACTGGACCAGATGTAAGATGCTCCTTCCCATCTTTGGTAGTGATGCTGGCTGCTGGCTGTGAGCTCAGCTGGGTCTGTCTACCAGAGCACCTCCATGTGTCCCATCCTTGTGGCTTGGGCTTCTCTCAGCATGGCAGCAGAGTTCTTAGAAAGAGCCATCCAAGAGTGAACATTCCAAGAGGCCCAAGCAGAAGCTTCTGGTCCCCTGAAGATCTGGACTCAGAAGTTCCAGAACGTCTGCTGTATTCTAGCGGTCAAAGCAGTCACAGAGCCCACCCAGATTTCAGGGAGAAAGAGTGGATTCCACCCACTGATGGGTGTGGCAAGATCACATTGCCACAGAACACGTGAGGTGAGAGATGTTGCTGTGACCATCTTGGGAAACACCATCTACCACAGTGGGATGTTAACTTTGAGCTCTGTCTTCCCAGCGTCAAGCACTGTGCCTGGCACACAGTAAGTGCTAACAGTCCCCTGAATAGAATAATATGCTGATTAAAGGCATGGCCTCTGAAGCCAGATCTGCCTGGGTTGGTATCCAGGCTCTTCCACTTTCCTAGCCCTGGGATCTTTGATGAGGTGTGCCTCAACAGTAATAGTGGTAAAATGCAGGTAGACTCCACCTCATAGTGGGCTCATGAGGAATAACCAGGTTAATATACGTAAAGGCCTTAGGACAGTGCCTGGCACAAGCACCCAAAGTTAGCCACTATCATGGGGAGGAGGGAGAGGAGAAGGGCTCACTCCTGCAGTGTCCCCCCTGCTCCAGTCCTAGTTCAGACCTTCCAAGTCTGTTCTCTTCTGTTGTAAACTGGTGGGCGATACCTGGCTAAGCCCCATGTTACCATGGTAATTAAGTCCCTACATATGATACCCTATTTTGGCAACCTAGAATATTCCTCTAGTGACACACATAATACTGCCAAATGTCTTGAGATTTGTTCAGTGCATACTATATTTTTATTATCTACGTCCTTGTTTCAAAGTACTCAACTTCGAACTTCCTCAGGGGCTAAGATCCTATCTTATGCT
This sequence comes from Balaenoptera physalus, assembly GCF_965194825.1. NCBI lineage: Eukaryota > Metazoa > Chordata > Mammalia > Artiodactyla > Balaenopteridae > Balaenoptera > Balaenoptera physalus. The sequence goes on from NC_138883.1 coordinate 18,210,414, forward strand.
GTCTGTGCACGACTGCCTTAGAGTCTGTCACGGTGCCAGAGATACACCAGGCATGGAGTAGAGACTTGTAATTAACATCTCATATTATTGACATGCTGCTAATTAAAGAGCATTTATAAAGAAAATTCTACTTATCCCAATTTAGTAAAAAGATAGTTCTTGGGATTTTCCAAGAGGAAAAGAGGTCATGGGACATCACCCCTAAGGAAAGCCAGAGTCATGTGTTCAGTTCTGTTTCCATGGTCTCCAAGAGAGGAGTGTCTCCTTGCTGGTATCCCTGCTCACATCTGGGCTCCTGTGTTGGCTCTTTAGCGAGAGAGTCCATGAATGGAAACAAGTAGTGTTTGTTTGGCAATAAAAGGTTGCCCCCTGAAATGGCACTCAACCTCAGCGGGATATCTTTTAAGTAACTTGTGCATGAGCCTTTTCTTAAACTCAGTTTCTCCAGGAGTTGTAAACACCCTGAAATTGTATGCTAGATTTTATGCACATGTGTAAAAACATATTTCTTCAGAGAAATCCCATGGTTTTCATGAGGTTCTCCTAGTGATTCCTAAGAAAGAAAAAGTTAGGAACCACTGGTTATGAAAACATGGGCATATCCTTGACACATCCTGGAAGTTGTTTTCATCTGGCCAAAACTTTAATGGTGTATTTACTTACAACTTCCCTTGCTTTTAGCATAAAACTGGAGGGCAGCATTCACAAAAATCCCATAAAATCCATTAGTGGTATTTCCCTATCCTAGTGGTCTGGACTGCGGTAAACAGGAATTTATTGCAGTGTAATATTGGTCTAAAATTAAGACCTTGGGAATTTACGGGTGGAGTGTATGTCTCTGACTGTATACTTTTCTTTAAAAGAATGTGAGGACATAAAAATATTAAGAGAGACAACTCTAGATCATATCAATTAAAAAGAAATTTCTTTTCTTCCAGTACAAACACACACATAAACACACACACATATATAGGCTTTTTTCCTAAAATACATATTCTCTGATAAAGTGCCACAGAATTATTCATTATGTTTTTAAAGTGTTCTTAGTATATGTGATTTATAGGGAGACAGATTTATTTAAAAATGATCAGAGGCCCATAGGTTCTGTTAACTCAGAGAAAACCTTGTAATTACTTACCAGAGAACCCTATCTGTATTATCTTCAGAGGCAGAATTCCTGGGGATTTTAATCCTTAGACAGCTTCTCTGGTTCAGGAACCACATATAATTGCAAGTCAGTTCCCAAGTGTTTCCTTGTAATTAAGACCCACTATTTATAATAATAGCAGTGATAATTATCATAGTAGCTTTTTATTGAGCACCTGCTATGTGCCAGGTTCAATGCTAAACATCTCAGTATTATATGCAATCCTTTCTATATGCCATAATATCATTCAGCAATTGCTTCCTCAGACTTAGGCAAGAATGGCATTGAATTTCCTTCTTTTTAACAGAAGTTGATTGCTGGTATAATAAGACACACACACATCTATGGTAGTGTCTCCATTGGATAGTTGAAACCTCCAGGTGGTATGGTGGTTTTCCCCAGGACTCTTATTTTCTTAACTTTTATTGAGTATCTACTGTCTTTTAGACATGGTGCTGGGTTCTAGATTATGAAAGCGAGCAAGATAGGCACTGTTCCCACCCTCAAGTAGCTTATATTCTAATTGGGGTGAAACACAGCATGTAATGTGAGTGTGAATTTACGGACAAGTTGATAGTTCAAGCTGTGAGGCTAGGTCAAAGTTATCGTATGCTGCTATTCAGTGGACAGGAACAAACGGAGTTGTTTTCTTTGAACTCCACCACTTTTGGAGAATGTGTTGTCATTTCTTTTATTAGGTCTGCAAGAAATTCATTCAAATTAGTGCATCCTAATTGTTCCTGCTGCTGAGTAAACGCTTGTAAAGTTCATAGGGAGTATTGTTACACATTAGTTCCTGGGGTTCACTATGAATGAGAGGAGGAAAAAGGGCCTGTAATTTTGAGTTACTCTTGCTGGTGTTGGTGATAGCTGTGGTCATGGTAGACCAGAGTTCCTTTTGCTGCAATAGAAGACTGTTTTTTCTGAAAACATGACTGTTCCTTGGCCATTTCTAAACATTCTTACTCAAAACAACATATATGTTGGAGTTAGGCCTGGGAAAAAAATTAACACATAAGTAGGTGATAGTAAAAGAGATTGATGGTAAGCCTAGAGCTGTGTTTCTCAGATTGAAGCTTCGAAACTACCTCCTTAAAATTACCCTGGGTCCTTGCTAAAAATGTAGATTTTGATGTCCCACCTAAAATCTCAATCTCAACTGCAGGGATTCATAATCCAAAATATGCATTTTCATTATAGGAGTGGCTTCCCAGACTAGGGAAAATGAGGACGTACCCCTGAAAGATTCAGCATGGTGACATGGAAACCTCATCTTACAAAGTTCCAGGAGAACTAAATATTCAGCCCCACATAGGCAGCTAACTAGCAGGGTGTCTTTAGGCTGAATCATTTTAATTATCTGGCTTCAGTTTCTCAGTCCTCTCCCTCTGCCTCCTCCTCCAACTATCCCCATTAAGTTGTATCAAAACATGACACTCTGATAAAGAAAGATGAGTAATTAGGCAGCATTTTTCACAAACACAGTGTCAGATGAGGAAAGATTCTTCAGCCAATCAATTAGCATTCAGTGAACACATCATGTGGGAGATGTGAGAAATGGATAAGACAAGGTCAGTGTTTTCAAGAGCTTACCATCTGCCTTTTGAAAATAAATTTCATTGAAGCCAAGATAAATAATAGAATGCTGAAACGGTTAATACACACAAGCACTATATGAGATCAGAGTCAGTCCTCAGCAAGGGTTGTCTGAAACGACATCATCAAAGCAGACTTCAAATGAAGTAACTGGGTTTAAACCGTTGGAAAGTTCTACTTGGATATTCTATACAAAAGTCCAGGAAGCTGTGATTTGGTTCTCAAAAGAGAAAAAAAAAAAATGTAGTGTGGAAAGAACACTCTTAAGTCAGTAGACCACAGTCTACTAGCTGTAGAAATTTTGAAAGATTATTACTCTCACCTGCCTGGTCATTATGTCTGTTAATGGTAAACTATACCTATGACATTTTACCTGGAAGAATCTGTCCTTGGATGCTGCCTGTGAGAAAGTCAATATTTACTGCTAGGCAACTAGCAGCAGAAAAGAATAGGAAGGTGTATCTACAGACCACTCAGGGCACAGATGGAGGGGGAAGTCAGGGAGAGGATCCGTCCTGGCCTCCCAGGAAGGCCTTCGAGTGCCAAGATTTCACCCCAAAGCATTGCCCATTCCTCTGGATTATGCTGTGGAAGCTGAATTGCCGAATGCCACCACTGACTACCTGGAATGAGTCCCTTTGAAGATATTAAAGTCTGAGAAACTCACATGGGAAAGTATACTCAGGCAGAGCATAGGGTAGATCATGGTGTAAACCATCTACTGTCCAAAGGGCTAGGGTTTTCCAAATAGGGGACAACTGATTTTGCAATAGACACTAAAAGAAGCCTAGAAGAAGGTAGCATTTTCAGAGCTTGATATGAAAACAAATACTTAAGCAAAATTGGAAACTGGGGACATCTATACGAGGGAACCTCCTGTAAGATGCTTAATTCCTAGGATACCTAGCATCTGCTTTTGGATGTTCACTTCTTCCTCCCTTCTCTGGCTTCTAACAAGGAAAGATTTTCCCTAAACGTTCCTGGCCTCTTGAGCCACTCACTCCCTTACTCTTCCTCCAGAGAAGGGAAGGCATTGTCAGGATGCTGAGCTGGGGTAAGGAAATCCATAAGTACAGAATGGCCCCCTCCCTCTCTTCCTCTTGACAATTAGCCTGCTCACACGAGGTCGCATTCAGCCAGGTCCTCATGCGCCACGTTTGACAGGGACAGACCCCCGATGGCAGGAAGCTTGTGGCTGTTCAGTGCTGCCAGGGCTTGGGGGTGTAAGGCTCATTCTGGGGTTCACTGATAGGAAATCCACTGTGATCACACCTGTAAGCCACATCCTCCAGTCTAATTTTTGTCAGCATAAAGCAGCTATTTTGATCTCCACATGCCTGGCTTCCTTGTTTATCTCAATTGTTTCAAAACTGGGCAGGAAAAATATTATTTACTGGGCCACAGCTAACTTGCCGTATAGGAAAAGTTATGCTTCACATGTAGTTTTATGTTATTTTACTCATTTTGATTGTAATTCACTGAGGTGGGATGCGCGGGCAATAAACCCTGTCAAGGTGTTGCGATTCTGGCCTCACATGTCTCTGTCCACTGACTCCTGTGCAGAGGGCAGCTTCCTACTAGGAGTTAGTGGTGGTCCTTGGCCAAGCCAAGAGAGGCAGGGTAAAGAAGCAATAATTCATGGTCAATAGTTCATGGAGTTTGTAAGCTAAAACCTCTCCTTTCCCATGTATACCAGGAGAAGGTAAACTTGAGGGAGGGAGAGGGAAGGCATTGGGGTTTCTGTAGTGTCTGTACCTTGGAAGGTTTTGAAAAGTTTTGAGAAAAAAATCAACGTTGTGTACGTTTATTCTAACATCTCCAGAAATTTAAAAATAAACTTAGCTTTGGGTTTTCAGGAATGGTAACCGTTACAGGGCATTGTCATCTTTGCTTGCCTCGTTTCCCAGCTTCCATGACAATTTATAACGACGTTGCTACCTTCTAAGAGAATTCCAATAAAAATCTGGTTTGAGTGCAGAACTTTGAAGGTTGAGAGGGCTGATCTACTTATCTTCTGAGTGATGGAGGCCACAGGCACCTCTACATGTTTTTAAGGAAAAGGAGGTCTCAAGATCGAATCCTGACAACTTCCATGCGAATTAGGGCACTTCACTATAATAGACTGAGTCATGGATTTGGAGTTATTCCTTGATGAGTTGAAATGCCAACTCAGCCACTAGGTAAGTATATAACCCTGAGCAGCTTCCTTAACTAACCTCAGCTTTACTACTTTTTAAAATCTGTCAAATTGGAACAGCATTATCTCTTATAGGAAAATAGTCCACGTGAAAGTGAATTGCATGTATAAATCCTCAATACATATTAGTTAAATAAGACATCAGAAAGAGTCACTAAAGGCTCTTCTCAGACCTGGAAGAGTCTAATGACCGTCCTGTCCTTCATCTCAAGGGACAGAGGAAGGATAACAGTGACGGGGTCTGAGGTTTTATAGCATTATAGAGATTCAGTCCTGGAAGTTATTAATACCTGACAATATTTACTACAATGCCCTCGTTTAAGAATCTTAGGTCCACAGATATTAAGCAACTTCTGATAGTCACACAAATCAGAAAGTCTGGAATTGGGCTGAGACACTAGAATATTCCATCCTAGTCTAATGCTTTCCCATGATTTTGTGCTTAAACCTTTATCCTGTGGTTAAAACAGCAGCAGAGGCAGAGGAACGTGGCATCCCTGATGAGTGAGGAAGAATCCCAGAACTCTCTCCCCAGATTTTACCATTGCCAAAGCCAAAGTCAACACAGTGTAGAAATTCCTTTTGTCGGACAGATGAGAAATGTCCCCTGATCACCCCCACCCAAGACACTAGGATTTACAGATCAAACACTTGAATGAACATCATTGGAAGTCAGCCAGACTATTGAATTCACAAACAGGTTTGTCCCTAGAATGTGGATTCTTTTCTTTTATAGGATCATACTAGGGATAATTATACAATAATTTAAAGCCATTGGCCTCCATTTTGTCATTAGGAAAATCAAAACAATGCACGGGATATAAGTTAACAGAGGTCTTGCCGTTTCTCAGACCGCAGGAGCTGATATATTTTCAATACAGTGTTTTAGATGAGTAGCAGAGAGACTTGTATATGACCTTTGATTCAAAATTCCTACCATGCTGGGCATTTATATTACCTTTATGTCTCTGGGAAACGTCCACAACTGTAAGACAGTTAGGTGAAACACCCTCACTTATCTGTGGGTACCAAAAGATTTATGCAGTTCCAAGGAGTCTGAGAGTCAGAACCCAGAGTGTTCTCCATCACTGGAGATGGAAATAGTGATAAATGGGTGACATCACCCTAACTTCTACCAGATGCTGTACGGTGTGAACCCAATTGTCAGACTCCTCTCTCGGTGCCTCTTGGGACTTGAAACCATCAGGTTCTAAATTTCACCTATCCTGTTTGTTCTGTCTGATCCATAATCCTGATAGAAAAGTCCGCAAGCTGGCAGGAAGAGGCAAGAAGCCGCATACCCAAGCTAAGTGCTACAAACATTTTCTCACTATACTCTCTGGCCAACTGCAATGGAATATTGTCAACTTCTGTCATTCAATCCCCTGTATTTGCTTATACTCACAATAAGTAGACTTCCATTTTTTTCCAGGCTTTGATCATTTTCACATTATTATGAACTGTGACAGGAATACCAGACAATCAGACTTCAAACCTGTCAGCCCACAACATTTTATTTCCAATCTGTAATCCTTTGACCAGCTCTTCCCTCACTTCTGGGTGTCAGGCAGATGACGCATCTATTGACTAAGCATGAGTTCCCTGGAGGTACCTTTTAGTTCTTTGTTAAAGCATGGCTCTCATCTCTTTTGGATTCCTGGGCAAGTGTCTGTCTGTGTTAGGTTTTGTTTTGTTTTGTGCGTGTGTGTATGTGTATGTGTGTGTGACGTGGAAAAATAACAGTACTAAGACTGCCTGTTCAGGAAAGAGCAACTGCCAAAACAGCCTCGGAGAAAAGCAGATCTCAGGAGAAAATTGTCCTTGGATTCAGTGGTCATCATTGGGAGCATCTCAAATTTTCAAAGCTTCACAAGATCAAAATGTCACAGCATGATTCTATGTTGTACATACACAGATGATGATTTCCACCTACCAAAACACAGGATAAGCAATATTATCTAAATGTACTTGCTACAGTTTCATCCCAAATGCAGATTTTAAAAAAGCACTTGTGTGTGTGTGTGTGTGTGTGAATTAAGCCATTCTAAATGATGGTAAGACCAATGTCTCCAGTATACACTGGAAATTTCTTGACATTTGAATTTTGTAAATAAGAAAAATGAGACATTTAGAGATTAATATATAGCAGCCAACTTCAAATTGTGTGCATTAAAGACATTAGGAGAGAAAACAACTGACATTTACTATCACTAATATTTCCTAAAGATGGGACTTTTTTTTTCTTTTATAAAAAATTTATTTATTTATTTAAATTTTTATTTTATATTGGAGCAGAGTTAATTAACTATGTTGTGTTAGTTTCAGGTATACAGCAAAGTGATTCAGTTACACATATACATGTATCTGGTACATATATACAATGGAATATTACTCAGCCACTAAAAAGAATGAAATAATCCCATTTGCAGCAACATGGATGGACCTGGAGATTATCATATTAAGTGCAGTAAGTCAGACAGAGAACAACAAATATCATATGATATTGCTTATATGTGGAATCTAAAAAAAAAAAAAATGGGACATTTTTATACCATAAATGGTAGGAAATACACAATAATAATTGTTTAAAGTAAATGCATTTGACTTTCTGAACACTGTTTTATTGTTTTCATTTTGTCAGGGATGGCTTAAAATTTAGACTTGGACCACAAGCAGACCTATGCTTCAGAAACACTATATATTTTCTCCATTCATGACAAAACTAAATTTCCACCACCCTCAAAATTGAAACCAAAACAGCACTTAGAGAATGACCATTTTCACCTCTGCTGATTCAAGGGAAGTTATGCAATGACATTTGCGATTACTTTAATTAGCTAGTAAAAAAATTTGACTCTAAAGGTATCATTAAAAATTCCCCTTTGTAGTCTAATCTAGTTTCAGAGCCTACACTCACTTTTCTGAGTTCTCTTTCCTCTCACAAATATGGTTTTTTTTGAAAAATGAACTTGTTTGGCTTAGAAAAATAAGATAACAACTGATCAGTTCTTACTCTTTCTACTTAAAAACAGGTTTATTTTCTGGGGAGCAGGAACCAATGTATTCCAAATTTGCTCTTCTTTCCTCCAGGGGAATGTAAATTTGGTGTCTAAACAATGTGGCCAGGCTAAGGGGAAACTTGCAGCTAGAACTGAGCTGAGTGCTTTGAAAATTCCCTCCTCCTTGGTTTTCCCCTGCATCAGCTGACATTTTTAGGGACAGAGCACCTGATCTTTCAGGAATTATAGGACCCAAAGGACTGCAGGCAATTTCTTCGACTAGTAGAACCTCTTTATAGTTTCATAACTAGGACCTGTTCTTTAAAAAAAAAAAATCATCTTTTGCACTTTCGCAGTGGTTTCATTTGGCAGAAAATAGCTCTTCCAGATTTGTTACAAATTACCCATGGAGATAAACAGATTGAGGGCATTTTATTTGAAATGCTACTTTTCAAGTTTCTCAGCTTGGGCTGGTCCTTGTAGGAGACAAGGTAGCTAAGTAAAAGCTTGAGAAATGGATGTACAGGCCAAGACCCTAGGAGGTTTAAACATTTACAAAAATGTTTTTAGTATTCTCATATCCAGTTCATTTAAAACACTGCCATTGGATCTAAACATTTGTGATGAATTCTCTTATACATGCATCAGACGATGTGAAATTTCAAGCTTTTCATTTGAAATTTTAAAAAAGGCTAAAATCAGGAGTGATAAAGTACATTCTCACGCACCAGGATTATCATTTTTATATCACATTTGCTCTTCATTAGAAAACAAGCTCTCTTAGCCAGTAAAATAGTTCATGGTTAACCCTTGCATCTGTTTGTCCTTTGATTTTTTTGTGGGATTTTTGAGAAGATCTTGAGTGATTTCGGTCTTTCAATTCCCTCAAGTTATCAAGGAATTGAGTCACACATCAAGGACCCAAGTAAAACCCCGTGCTTCTGTTATAACTTAGCATTGTAATGGTAATGAAGGGAGAAGGTGGATAGAGATAAAATACGGAATTTCAGAACCCAGACATCACAGCCCAAATTACACAAACATCTCTAAGTTACCATACCCTCCTTTTGTTAGTAAATGCTTCACCCCTCCTTTGCATTTACTCCATTCATGGTGCAGATAGTTGAAGGTAAAATATTGTGCAAGTCATCATGTAGGCTGCCCAAGGCATCTCTGTTCTTGGGAATAAACTTCATAATTTTAATACTGACAGTGGGCATGTATCGAGTGCTTTTGTGGTACCTGGCACTTACTCAATTCTTTGTATGCATAAAATAAATTAATCCTCACAATTCTATTATCAATAGTTCCATTTCACAGATGAGGAAACTGAAGTTCAGGGAAGTGAATATCATGTGGGTATCCTCCACCCAGGAGGTAGACCAGAAGAGACTTTGACATATATACTTTTGACTTTTGTGCTGGAGTTGAGGTCGGAAGAAGTTGCATGTCTCAGCACAAATATATACTGACACCATTTTTTCCGTTTATATTTCTGAAGGCTTCTAGGAGCATGGAGAATGTGTAGGAAAATATGGAGAGCAAGGTAGGCAGAGAGAGCTGTGGCCTCTGTGCTCTACATGCTCTGCCTCCCCTCCAGCCCCTCCCAGCTAGACAACTCATCTCCCACACATTTTTTTAGACTGGTCTCAAGCTAGCATCGTTCAGGAGAATTCCCTGCCTCATCAACTCAACTCTCTCTACTCTGCACCTGCCTTGTTTGAACCATAGCCTCAAACTATACTTGGTGTGTGGCTTCAGAAACAGGTTCTTGTTTAGTTTACATCACTTCTAATTTTGCAGTCAGAAAATACGTTCCTTAAGAGTAGATGTCAGATCTTCTATTTCCATTGCCTTCGCCTGCCCCTGACCACTCTCCCCAATGCTTAGCCCTGGACTTAGAGCAGTAATTGTGAAATACGTACTTTCTTCTGTGTGATTATTCTAAGTCTCAGCCAAAAGGAATGGGTTTGAGTTCTGGCAAAATGAATATGTGCTATAATTTAATTTTTCCATTGGAAGTGTAAGGAAATAACACATCTTAGATGATCTTTTAGAAAAGTCAGGCAATGTTCTGGCTTTTGCGGAAACTCTGCCAAAGGCAGAATACTCTCCACCCAACAAAGAATGAAGAGACACCTGCTTTTTTGGAACAGTCTTCTTATTCAGAAACCTATTGAAAAACAACGTGTACAAAGTCATTAAGTCAACACGAATTGAAGGTTTTCAGAACTTCCGGGCTTAAGCCTATCACTTTGTGAATTTAGAAAATTCATTACCATTTTTAATCTTCTTTTATGTTAAAAATCCAGGCAAATTTAATCAACTTTCTCCTTTTGTCTCCCCCCGCCCACTACTAAAAAGAGAAAAATTTTTTTAAATTAAAAGAAAAGAAAAGAAAAAAAACTCCTTGCTACCAGTTTCTGAGCCAACAGAAGAATACTCAAACAAGGAATATCAGCATTATGAAATACTAAAGAAGGGATTTTACATTCTGGGATGAGTGTTAAAGCTTCTGCTTTACTTCTAAATAAAGTTGAGCCAGGACTCATGTAATTAATCTGCTGAATTTCCTGAAGATATCCTCTACTATCTGGGGAAAAAAAGTATTTCCTGTATCAAAAGCATTTTTAGTAGCTCTTCTAGTGAAAACAGAATGGTCAGTTTTATTTCCCAGTCCAATGTGCCAGAATTGCTGGGAAAGTTTTTTTCTCATTGTTTCAGCATTAAGTCAACATTTGAAAATCGGATACTTTTTTTTTTTTTTAATTCAAAGGATTAATATCCAGGTCATGGGTAATAGAAATCTCACCAGTTTTGGTGCATTGGGCTTATGAAATTGAAACAAGTGGCTCTATTTATTATTAATAAAAATATATGGATGTGTTTAAACTAAATATCAAAGTCCTGGTTGAGTTTTAGGGACCAAGTGACTCCGTGATATAAGGCCCCCTTGCTGCCCTTTTATGATTTTCTGCAAAGCTCTTCATACAATTTACAGCCTTGTAATCAGTGGGGTCCTATAGATCAAGGTGTAAGGAGGATAAAATATGTTTTGTTAAACAAAAATTGTGAAACACTCCATTGTGGCGTATAAATTATTATTTCTTCCCTACTTTTCTGCTTTTAGATTTATAGCATTTATCTGACACTGTTTTTTGTATAGAAGAAAATCCAGTTATTTACATGTATTTAAAAGAGAGCCGTGGTTTAAAATATCTTCACTGGGATATTAAACCCTTGAACCCAACGGTACAGTTGTCTCTGAGGGATGTGGTGTCTGTTGGTTGTTAGTACATTAAAAAGAAGTATCGCCACAATGTATGTGTACAGGAATTAGCAAGGTAATGGGCACGTTTGTTAAATGCATCACAGAACTAAATAGTTAACTTATTTTTATAGCAAAGAAAACTGGACAGGACAAACAACAAACTTTTCACTTGTGAACCTATTATTTTAAAATAGGAAAACAATTTTTCCATATTTGTCAAACCTTATTTGGATTCACTGAAAATCAGGTAAATTATTTGCCCAATGCTCTACATTATTGGATCCAAATGTTTGGAGATGTGATTAATTTTAGGCTTTGCGTATATAAATCATAAAATACATGAAAGGAGTATTTTCTTGTTAATCCAACATTCTGGATCTCATCCTAACATGGGATGCTGTATTGACATTAACTTGAATGGGTGCCACTGGTTGGGAGTTAGATAAGAAATGGGAAAGGGAAAAGTGGCAAAGAGATCTTCATTGTCATGAATTAATATTTAAGAGATGGTTATGAAGAGACAAATCTGTCAGAATGTGAGAGGACCAACACTTAAAAAGAAAGTATTTTCAATTACTTCAGAATTATTTCACATTATTAATTAATATTAATACTACATACATTAAAATATCCTTTGTTAAGTCTGTCTTCTCTGTTAGGCTAAGTACTTTACTTGCATTATCTCATTTAATCCTAGTAAATAATTCAATAAAACAAATATTATTCTCCCATTTTGCAGTGAACGAACGAAGTCTTACATTTCTATAAATCATTCTCCATAGGTTTGCTTCTTTTTTTTTCTTTTTAAATTTTTTATTTATTTTTACTCTTTAAATTGAAGTGTAGTTGATTTACAATATTATATTAGTTTCCAGTGTACAGCATAGCGATTCAGTATTTTTATAGATTATACTCCATTTAAAGTTATTACAAAATAATGGCTATACTTCCCTGTGCTGTACAATGTAACCTTGTTGGTTATCCATTTGCTTCATAATAGTTTGTATCTCTTAATTCCATACTCTTATTTTGCCCCTCCCCTTTCCCTCTCCTCACTGTATCCAGTAGTTTTGTTTTCTGTATCTGTGAGCCTGTCTAAAAACATAGACTTTTCAATAAATGAATCTGGACATCCACATGCAAAAAAAAATGAATCTAGTCACAGACCTTATACTTCTCGCAAAAATCAATTCCAAATAGATCATAGATATAAATGTAAAATGTAAAACTATAAAATTCCTAGAAGATAACATTGGAGAAAATTTAGGTGACCTTGGGTTTGGTGATGACTTTTCAGATACAAAACTAAAAGCATGATTTATGAAAGAAACAATTGATAAGTTGAACTATTTTTTAAAAAAAATTTTATTGGATTATAGTTGATTTACAATGTTGTGTTAGTTTCAGGTGTAGGTTTGCTTCTGAATGGAGAAGGCCAGAGTTGCTCCTCAGCAGAGCCTGAGTTGTTAATTGTTGTCCTGCCACATCTTTGGCTTCATCCCCACATGATCCTGTTGTCTGGCATTTTTTCCAAATTTTTCTAATAAACAAAAGTGGTTTAACTTTTGTTGTTGCTTCTAGAAATTCACCTAAGAGTCTTTATATTTTTCAATGAAACAATTCTTGTTAATGTTTAACATTAGTGTCCTTTCTTTTCAGAATATAAGTTATCTGACTGGGGAGTCAAGCTTTCCAAAATTTATGTGAGTTCAGTTAAATTATTCTCAAAGTAGCCTGAAGGTAAATTGGAGTAAAGTGGGATCTCTGGTTAATTTTACAAGATAAGGCAGGAAGGGGCTTCGGATCAATCAAGTATTTGCTCTTCTTCAGTTCCAGTCACTGTGCTGGGCAATTTATTTAAACTGCAGAAAAAGCTGGTTAGAATGGCTACGTGAATCCCATTCAAGAGAAAACTTAGATTCAGAAAAATAGGCTTGAAGCTGCCTACATGAAGCTAAACCAAGATCATCTGATAGTGGGGCCCCTTCTGTCTCATGTTCTCCTTCAAAGCAAACCCAAAGACACATATATCTTAGATTATTTATCTTTTTGTCCCTTGGGCCTTTTCAATGTCTTGTCAATCCACTCAGTACTTCAAGCATTGCAATCTTGCTTTCTTAATAGACAGAGGCAAATACCAAGAGTTTATTACATGGGAAGGATAAAAATGATTGATAACATTAGTATTCAGGAATTGATTTCACAAAACAAGTATATTTTTTCCTTTTGGTTGAAAAGTTATTAGAAATTGAAAGGCCTTGCTGAACAAAATGTTGGAAAAATAGAAACGTTTTTATAATCAAGCCATAGTGCTTTGATTTTATGTTAAATGGTTTAATGAAAACTGAAATGCAATATGTACCAAAATGAATCTTTTTTCCCAGTGCTATAGCCTATCATATTTCATGTCTGTTTAACTTTGAGGCATTGAAAGAAAATGAACAGAAATGCAAATATACTCCATAATGATTATGTTTTTCTTTTTCTCCATATATTCTCTGCCTCTCCGTAAAGACAACATAATTTCATTAATTAACACAAATGGTCATAAAACACACCACTTGCCAGAGTGTTATTCCCATTTAATGTTTCTATAATGTTGCGTAATGTGAAATTTTTGCACAGCAATACTCAGCCAGGACTGTCAACAGCTGAATTACCATGTGTTGGCAGTATCTGTTAAAACTCGATCAGTGTACATCCTGTGAATAAGATGTGTGAAGCATGTAATAAAAGAAAGATGACCTATCCTAGATAAAATACATTTACTTCTCACTTCTGCTGTTACTAATAGAATTTAGCCTATCTTACAGTAATTTAAATCAGTGCCCTAAGGCACTGAATAATTAGGTATTTCCCTACATCGTAACAAAAGGCCCTGGCATATTTTTCTTCTGTTCATTCTGTGCCTTTTGCTATTTTATCGTTTTTGTTAAAAAAAACAAAAAAGTTGCCTTAAAAGGGGATAGAATGAAATGGATTGGTTCATATGAAGCTTATAGAAGCCATTTATGAAATTATTGTCCCCAGAGTTAGCATGAATCCTGTTTACCTCAAATATCATTACCCTCTTCGCCAGGAACACTGACAAGCTGAATAAATATATAAAGGGGGAATCTTGGAAGTGGGTAGACAGACTGGTGACTCATGATGGGGTCAGAGCCTTTGCTATTTTCTTAGAAACAGATCTCTTTCCCTGGCTGCCATGGGGAGGAAGTGATGATGGAGAACGGTCAGTTCCAGAGCGATGTGGTGGAGGCAGCTGGAAGGTCAAGGGTTAAACATGTGCTATCTCAGCTATGCTGGGTGCAATAACAACATCAGGCACCAGAGAATGATCTATCAAGGCAATTAGTCAAACAGGCCTTGTGGTAGCCCAGATAGGTCTGGCTCTGTTTGCATCTGTTTATCAGTCTGAGATAAGAATCCTGTGAACCTTTTTGTTACCTTGAGAAAGTAGACACCTGGAAGGTAAACATAAGACAACAGTATCTTTAAAAATTGATTTTGAAAAATAACTACAGCTCCTAGATAGGATTAAATAATCTTTATTTCTGGCTGTTAAAAAGAAGATGAAAAAGAATTTCTTTGCTTGTTTTTTTTCACCTACTTCTTAGTCTATTATCCCAAGAGCAGACATTACAGAAATGGACTTCTTTTGATCAGATGTGGAACTTGGCCCAGATGCCCTAGGAAGTGGGGAAGATAATTTAGATTACTGTGGTTTTTCTTTTTTCCCCAAGATTTTCCTGTAAATGCCATGCTTTGCTGTAGTTCATAAACTGACCTAGGCAATTAAAACATTTGTCTGTCTTGGTTCACATTGGCCTGATTTCTCTTCTGATTTCAAACTCCTAGAGGACACTGACAAAATCTTTCTTTTGTCCTGATGTGATCATACCAAGTCACACAAGAGTCAGAAACTTTTGAAGGGGATTTCATAAGAACTATCTTATGAAATTGATCTGTAAATTTAATTGTAGTAAAAAACAGAATTGGAACTTTTCCAGGTGATAGTGAAGACTTATTCTGAACAACAATTTGCTGTGCCCTGAATATGCATGGTCACACCTCTGTACTTTTGTTCATGTGCTTCCCTGTGCCTAGAATATTATTCTATTTCTGTCCACATTGCCATGAAACTGGATTCACCCCAAAGCATATCCAGAAGAGGAACATGCCTAGGTCTTCGACAGCAGCGAGACAATTGATGGGAGATTTTTGTACATCTTTCCTAACCCAATTTGGACTTACTTTATGATCTAATGGTCCCATCTGGTGTTACAATTTCTGGTTATCTTCAGATCTAGTTTCATAAGTAGTACCCACATTCCATTTTTCCAGGACAGCAAAGTATATTTGAATAAGAAGAGATTCTTTCTGCTAACTTCTCATTTATCCTGCCCTAAGAAAAGCCAAGCCTAGGAGTTAGCTACCCAGATGTGTGCAAGAACCATTTTTATTTCTGTGACAGAAGCTATCTATGTGACTTCAGGGAATTTATTTAATCTCTCTGAACTGCACTTGTTCTCCATGTATAAATTGAGAATAAAGGTAGGACCTATTTCATGGGGTTCTTGTGTGGAATCAATGAAAATGCATGCAGAGATGCCTCACATGGTGCTTAGAATACAGGAAGCACTGTATAAATGGCCCAGTTGTACCCACCATGCAGTACCTGTCTAGCAGATCCATTGACCTAGAGGTAGATGAACTGCCTTATGCTGTGGATATTCTAAACTCAAATTTACACTATGGCAAAAAGAACATGGTTTCTATAATAATTAAGATTATTTCACCAGATTAAATTTTAAAAACTTTTTCTAATAGACATTACCTTTAGACCATTTTTAGGTTTACAGGAAAATTGAGGAGAAGGTAGAGATTTCCCATAAGGCCCCTGCCCCTATACATGCATAGCTTCCTCCATTATCAACATCTCCTACCAGAGTGGTACATTTGTTATAGCTGATGAGCTTACACTGACACATCATTATCACCCAGAGTCCATAGTTTATGTTAAAGTTCACTCCTGATTAAATTTTTTAAGGTGTTGAGTACAATCTCAGTGGTATCTAGCCATTCATTCAATTATTTATTATTGTTTCTATTTAGCAAGTTTACTTTTCCCTAAACTGTGACATTTATTGTGCTAATAAGATATGATCTAGGCCTGTAAGGGGTTTATAATCTAGTGTTTATCATTTTTATCTAAAATCTATTATGTTTAATTCACTTCTGTAAAGGGCATGCTATTCTAGCACCCATGTGGAGCACACTTCTACCAGACCCGTGTCTTATAATTGCACTTACAAGGATTATAACGCAGAGGTTTCTGCCAAAATATAAAAGAATGTGTTTTCTGAACCTTACTATTCATCCCTACAGTAAAAGTGGAAGAAGGCAATTTAAATCACAACTCTGATAATTTGTCATTGCAAAGCATTTTAAATAAGACCCTTAAAAAGATCTTCTAGAAGATGCTTGTCTTCATTTGTAAGTTATTATTAGATTCTGAGAATACATCAAAGGCCAGCTACAACGCAATCTGCTTTACCACAGAATTTGGGATAATCAGATCTGTTTTGGCCCTCAGATTTTCATTCAGAGTTATTTTTTCCAGAACAGGTCCCATTATGAAATTGTGTGCTGTCAGCTTCACTCTGGATATAATAAGGACCCTGCAGACACTGAGGAAGTGAGTCTGGGCAAGGACAGGGCACCTGTGTGGATAGACAGTAGTTTTCAGGTCTGAACCTGAATTAGCCAGGGCAAACTGGGCAAGTCTTCCATCCACAGGAGATCTGGTACCTGTCTTTCCAGAGCCAGCTGTCTTTTGGGAGGTGGGGTAGGAGTGGGGCAGATAGAATATAGGGTTGGGGAGCACAAGGTCAACACAGTGAGATCACAGCTTCCCTCACCCTCTTTCTCAGTGGTCCCCAACGTGACACACTTCCTTCTACCATGAGCTCTTTGACATGTTCCTCTGAGTCTGCAAAGCAAGCCTTCCCTTTCACTTGGTTAAATAACTCTCCTTTTCAATTTTCGTTAATTAAAGAGGACTCTCTTGATCTTCAGACTAAATCTGGTATTCTTGTGTTGTTCCATACTTTGTTATGGTATATTAATATGATTATTTAATGAATTCTTGTTTCATCCGGTAGAGTAGAAGTTCTCATGGCCCAGGTCTTAAGTCTCCTTGGCTTTGTGTCACAAATACTTGGCATGTTGAAGATGCTCAAAAAATGCTTATGGGATGAATTAAAGAAGATAGATCTAGTAGCATTTACAGAAAAAAGAATTACAAGTCATTAAATACTTACGTTGACTTTTTCTAGTTATGTAAAATGTTACATGATTTAACTAGATCTTAGAAATTTCAGGAATTTTGGATACAGTATAAAATGAAATGAAAATGAATAAATTTTATTTCAGAAAAGTGACTCTGCTTGTGATTACAATACTAATCTAATTAATAACTAATTAATAAGGTTAAAACCAATTTAAGCAGTACTACTTATTCTTTTCATCATAAAAGGTTAATTATCTGGCTTTCCCACTATGGAGAACAGCATGGAGGTTCCTTAAAAAACAAAAAATAGAGCTACCATATGATCCTGCAATGCCACTCCTGTTATCCAGAGAAAAACATGGTCCGAAAGGATACATGCACCCCAATGTTCATTGCCTCACTGTTTACAATAGC
Source organism: Balaenoptera physalus (assembly GCF_965194825.1). Taxonomy (NCBI): domain Eukaryota; kingdom Metazoa; phylum Chordata; class Mammalia; order Artiodactyla; family Balaenopteridae; genus Balaenoptera; species Balaenoptera physalus. Next base: position 18,228,330 of record NC_138883.1, read on the forward strand.
CAAGACATGGAAGCAACTTAAATGTCCATTGACAGAGGAATGGATAAGGGAGATGTGGTACATATATATAATGGACTATTAGTCATTAAAAAGCATGAAATGATGCCATTTGCAGCAAAAAGGATAAACCTAGAGATTGTCATACTGAGTGAAGTAAGTCAGACAAAGTGAAATATTGTATGATATTGCTTATATGTGGAATCTAAAAAAATTATACAAATGAACTTATTTACAAAACAGAAACAGACTCACAGACTTAGAAGGCGAATTTATGGTTACCACAGGGGAAGGGCGGGGGGTGGGATAGATTGGGAGTTTGGGATTAACGTGTACACACTGCTATATTTAAAATGGATAACCAATAAGGACTTGCTGTATAGCACAGGGAACTCTGCTCAATTTTATATAACAACCTAAATGGGAAAAGAATTTGAAAAAGAATAGATACATGTATATGTATAACAGAGTCACTTTGCTGTACATCTGAAACTAACACATGGTTGATCATCTATACTCCAGTATAAAATAAAAAATTTTAAAAAACTTAATTATCTGGCTTTTAAGATGAATGAGGGCATCAGTGCAGGTTCATCTTTTGTCCTCTACTTATGTTCATAAAGGAGCTGAGGGAATCCCAATTTCCCTTGGATTTAGACTAAATTTGCAGAAATAACAAGTAAAAAGTCAGTAAGTATTCTAAATACTTTAATCTTTACCTACAGACTGGGTAAAGTACAGGTACATTAATTCTTGCTAATGGTATGTTGTAAAACTATTGAGTCAAGAATATATTTATCAAAATGACATGCCTTCTGTAAATACTTTCTGTTCCTAAAGTGACAGTGGTGCAAACGACAATTCAAAGTTTGAAAAGTCATAACCACTGGTTACTTTCAGATTTTTGGACCCAGGTTAGTGAACTGGTTCATTGAAATGGTATGGGAAAACTGAAGAAAATCAGATTCCAGTGCTGGTGGGTAAAAAATGTGTCACTCAGATATTTAGGATTAATCAAATTATTCTGGGCAGAGAAGATAAGTTAAAGAAATCCTTATCAAAAATCTTGACCTATGAAATGATTTAACAGACAGAAGAATCTAAGACATCTTGTGATCTTTATTTTATAGCATCTGTAGAATGTACCATATTTTGAGATGAGTTATCATGATTTAACATTTAATTGCTAAGCAATGACATGCCATGCATAGGATGAGTAATAGCTGAAAGTACTGGCTCAAAGGAGCATGAACTATTTGCACAGTAAGATAGTAGAGGCAATGAATGAAGCCTGGAGAGGTAAAATGTAACAGAAGAAACCAATGACAGCATGGATGAGCTAGTGACCAGAGAGAGAGTCACATCAGGAAAAACTTTGTAGATATCATGAGTCAGTCCACCAAGACCAAGAGATAATCCAACAGAGGAAGGGTCAATATGGCCATAAACTTCCAGGACAATGGATCAAGAGGATTTGGGAGACAAGTTGCTGACATTTTAACTCATTATCACCTTTTGCCATCTATTTGCCCTTTCAGAAGATTAACTACCCATGTTAATTTCAAATTTACTAGTTGCTGAATACATACACACACACACACACACACACACACACACATACATGTATATATATTTATATTTTAGGTTAAATAACACAGAGGACTTTAGTCAAGAGCATGTCTTTCATTTTTTGCTCTAAGGATAGGTTACTAGATCTCCTTGGGATAGATAATTCCAAATGTATTTTCATGATTTTCTTTTTGGATTTGGGTATCATTTTAGTTTTAATCTTTTAACTCTCTCAATACTGTTCATGTATTATATAGCCAATATTCTGCAATGTAGTTGGCCTTGATAATATTTACTGTGAAGATGAGCTTCCAGAAACAATACTTTTAAACAATTAGTACTTTTAAGGGACAAATATAGTATAGTATAATATAATATAATCATTTTTTTACTATAACACACCTTCCCATAGTATTTTGATTTCTAAAGTTTCAAAGGGCACATGCTCCTCGTAAGACACAGATAGCTATACTTTTGTAGATCAAAGCATCTAGGTTATGATAAGAGGCTTATGGTCTCAAAAGATCTTCTGGTTAGAAATTTACATATATTCATATCTAGCTGATCTCAGGAGTTTCAAAGAAATCTCTAAGGATTGAAACTTGAAATGCCTTACTTTTTTTTACTAGGCCAGTTGAGAAATGAAAACATTCTTAATTATTTCAAGCCCATATAGTGGTGTACAGTATAATTAACTCTGATGTGTGTTTCACACCCAATTAGAGGGTATTTTAGCACCAAGATAATTGGACCCAGCAGCACCTGGGAAGTGTAATCAAACAAGTTTATCACCACATATTATTGTCCTATGATCCTGTGCAATTTATGTTGTGCAAAAAGAGAATGGTCAAGACACCTGGGAAAATGTTGCTCACTATTAAAACTTCACTAAGGTCTGAATCCGGTTCAAGGTATTCCTGCTTATTTATTTTCTTACAACTTCATAATCCATGTGCTACTTTTACTAATGATTTCTTCATTGCTTATCAGGATGATAATACCCATTCACTTTCTTTGGTAGTCAATGATTCGTGATATTTTCTTGGTAATGGAGATAATCTGTTAACATTGTTTTCTTTGGATTTCAAAACTGGAGTTGGGGATACAACCCATATCCTGGAACTTTCAGACGCCACCAACCACAGGTTCAAAGGATCCATACTAGAGGCTTGTGTTTAAGAGTGTAGTCATGGACCTGCAGAGTGGGAGCTTGTTAGGAATGCAGATTCTCAGGTTCCCCCTCCAGGCCTATTGTCTCTGAACTTTAAAAACATCCGCAGATGATGCTTATGCACATTAAAGTTTGAAAAATATAGGTCTAGCTGGAGTAAGAAATCCTCCAGGATAGAGCCCATGGATTGCTTGTCTTTGTAGTCCTGTTAGTGGCAGAATGCATGACCATATGGATGGAAGGAAGGTAAGAAGGAAAAAAGGAAGGAAGAATAGCAGGCAGGCTGTGTACCTGGTGGTCATGGGGCAGGGGCTTCAAAATAGATGGAGGCTTCATGTACTGTCTTAACACAATTGGTCTCAAAATTCACTCCTCTTACCTCCGTTATCCACGCTGTAGTAATAACATGTGTTTCTGGCTTTAGAAGACATAACGAAGACAAGGCCACAGTCATCATTTTTCTTTTTTGATATACCAAGGAGCAAGGGCAGCTCAGTTAACCAAGCCTGTTTAGATAAAGGCTTTTTTATCTCATAGGGTATTTTATTTGTTTGTTTGTTTGTTTGTTTTGCTCCTGGTTTGAGTAACATGTCTTGAGAAATTTCTGAACTACAAAAACACTCCCTTCTATTAAAAAGTAAAGCCATCTTTCCTGCCTTACATAGGAAAATCTGATTTTCTCATAGCCATGGCTTTTGAACAAGGGGAATACATCAGATTTCTGTAAATCCTGGCTTTGTTCCTATAGTCAAGTCAGGCATTTTTTTTTTTCTTCTCCAACACATTTTTTTGGGGGGGACTATACAACCACTTATAATTACATTAGAGTATTTTGTTATTACAGTATTTTTTTGGGGGTGTGACTATACAACCACTTATAATTACATTAGAGTCTTTTGGATGACTTTTAATACTACATTTTGGCCCAATTTTAAAACATTCACTGAGCCAACTAGTTAAAACTATACTAATGCTAAAATTAAAGTTAATGGAAGCTGAGGAAATGCTTCTTGAGAATTTAATGCCTTGGTCTATTCATTTGTGATTTTAAGTCTTTTTAAATTTGAGAATCTACTGAGTGCTAGATAAAAAATATAAATATAAATATGTATTGCCTTTGGAAAAATAACAATGTATTTAAGAAAATAAAATGTGGACACAAATTGAACAAGTAGAACATAAGTGTCAAGCTAGGCTCTTAGGCATCAGAAATAAAGGACCACTGGCAGCTAGGTTGATGGGTAAAGGATTCATATAGCGAAGAGGGTGGAGCCCAGAGGATTTTAGGGCAAATGCCATCATTCCTTGCCTGGAAAATAGGTGAAGGACTTGCTGTGGTCTTTTCACATTGAAAAAGTTATTGAGTACAACATATGAGCCCAGTCATTTCTGAATAGCTAACCAAGCTTTACTACTTTCAAAATCACCATATTCCATCCCTAGACATGTGAGATAGACTTATTGCTGGGAGATAGGAAAACCAAAAAAAGGAGAGAAAATCTTCTATATACTTCAATCGTTTCAGACAGCTTCACAGTCATGGTGATAAGAAAACAAGGCAGCAAGAGATGTATTTAAAGCTATGCTTATCTCAACAAAGTAGCAAAATTTACTTAGAAGAAGAGAAAAATTTTGTTCCATGTGACAATCAGGAATTGTGTGGGTGCCAGTGTGTGTGTCCATATTTCATTTAAAGCCAGCATATATTTTTGGAAGAGAAGGTTTACTTTCCAACGGATTTAGACTCTTATAGATACATTTCTACTATCTCTAATCAGAAGCCACATGTTCAGTGTTTGGCAAATTCCCATAGGTGATGTAAGTGGGGAGAAGATTCATAAACAAATTCCCCATTATTTGCCTCCTGTTGCTAACTTTACTGGCAGCCAAAATGGTGGTTTCCAAGCAGTAAAGTTTTGTTTTCAACAGCATATTCCATTCTCAGTAGAAGAAGAAAAAGAAAAAAAAAAAGTAGAAAAGACATCCAAGATTTGGGCCTTTGGGCCTCATAGACATTTCCACAAGGAGAAATCAAAACTTCTAAATATTAATCTTCAGTGTAATACCTCTAATTATTGATCTCCATTTCCCTGTAAGGAGCTTGCAATTATGCCATCCTAGGCAGATCCTGGCCAGAATGATTTCATATTTAATCAGCTCTTTGATGTAGAAAAGTGTTAAAAGCTTATTGAACATCTCACTGTTTCCTCTACTATCCTGGACTTGCTTTCCTCTACATCTACAGAGACTCTTGCAGTTGGATCTGTGAAGCCTTTGGAAGGCTTTTTTCTTTGACTCCTTTGCCTTTAGAGTTCTAGCTCTTCATCGCTTGACTTTCCAGATTTGTGAACAGCCAGAGCAGATATTAAAAACCCAACAGTGCTTGGCCAACATAAACTAATTTTCACGGAATATCAACACACTTCTATGATCTACAATTTCTCTGGGTCTGACATCTCCACTCCCCTTCTGTGCATGACTCAAGGCATAGACTTAATGCTTTGGGGCTCCTGGGATGCCCTTCTCAGAAGCAGATAGGCCAATAAATTTATGCAATATCTCAGAATGCAAACAGAGCATCAGGTTTAATTTTAGAACCCATTCCCCATGAAAATATAGAATTTTAAAGCATGACTCAGTGAAAGCCTCTTCAGAACTTTAAACCTTGAAATATTTCAGTGGATGTGTGTGTTGCCAAGGGGGCATTCCCTGCAATAGAATATTGTAGAATAAAACATTCATAGTAGAAAAAGCGTGGGGAGTTCAGGTACTTATCTGAGTAATGTGATTCTTTAACACAAGAGGGAAACATTTTAAAAACACTAGAAGACAGATAACTTCCCAACATTTTTTTTTTTTTTTTTTTTTTTTTTTTGGCTAGTGTGTAGATTAAGTATGAAATGTTGTGACATTTAGGGACTTGCTCTTCAGAAGGCTCCTTGCTAACAAGGCAAGAGTCTTAGTGCTCCTTTCATTTGATATACAGCTGTTTAAATAGAGTAGGCTTAGACCAGTGACCTGAAGGAACATTTGCACTTGCGTTTGCAGCCTCAAAGGTTAGAATAAAAGTTTTACTTTTCAATGGAGGAAAAAGGCACTGGGAATATTTCATCAACAAGGGAATTGAGGAGGAAAAAAAAATAATGTTGAACAGATTTGAGCACGGGTTTGCAAGAGATATTCTTGCATTTCTTCTCTGTAGCCATCCTCTAATATGCAGGTGCTCAGCTTGCAAAGGTGGAAAATATTTCATCAGATTTCTGTGAAAATACAAACTCTCTCATGCTACCACTGACTCTCTTAGACTTTTTACCTCCAAAAAAAAGCAAAAACCCACCATCAATACTTTACTCTGGGTCCCTGGAATTAGTTTACATCTGTGCCTTTGTACAGAAAATTTGCTTTAACAACAGAGTTGTGTCAAAAGCTTCAGAATGGATAGCCCAACAGATATAGTTAAATGAAACAGAAAGAGGCAGCTCTGTACCAAGGCTTTCATTTTCGTATTTTTGCTGACTGTACGTTTGATGACAAACAAGCCAGTTATCTTCTGTGGGTATGAGTGTCCACAGATTGCTAAGATCCTGCATAAGTTTACAAGTTCATTCTTTTCCAGGCTTAGGGACCCAATAAACCCTAGGAAGATATCTGAAGGAGACTGATTTTCCATTGTGCCCCTTGCTATGTTATACCTAAATCTCTAAGCTTTTCCTAGTTACCAGAGTCCATAATTAATCCTTTCCTTGTCAGTGCTCTTTCCTCTGCCTAGAAATTTTGATAGTTCCCTATGCCACCATGAATAATGGGACTATGTTGCATTCAAGTTCTCAGCTGTGTGTTAGCTGATTATGTAATGGAGCTGGACCCTATGGGGTCTTCCCAGGAAGACACCCCACCTCATATCCTCCACCTACCTTTTGCCTGTAGAAAAACTTCAGCCAAAGAATATATTCAATCAGAGAAATGAAAAAAAAAAAAAAAATGCAGGAGCAAAGAAAAGCAGTCTAACACGAAAAAATCATAGTTTAGTCATTAAACAAAGTCAAGAACTTTTAGTTCCTCCTCAAGGACTATAGATAATATTCTGAGCCGCATCCTTTGAGTTGTTTTGTAGATACTGAAACCCCCACCAGGTGGAAGAAATTAACTACATGAGGACCAGACTGTAGCCATGACAGAAGCTGCACCGTCTTACACATTTCTGAGAACCATCTTCAAAAAAAATAGGAACAAATGGATCCTGGAACTAAAGATTAATTTTACATAAAACAATAAGATAATGCTGATCGGACCACTGCATGACCAATTTCAAGATGACTGTCAGAACTAACTGTGCTGTTCTGAGTGTAGCCCCCTCCCTCCACCTTTAAAATCCCCTTTAAAAGCTCTTGCCCTCTGATTGACAATGGGAAGTTGGTTCTTCGGGACATGAGTCCACCTTCTTCCTAGGATTGCCGGCTTCCTCAATAAAGCTATCTTTTACCCAACATATGTCTCTCAGTATTGGATTCTTGAGTGACGAGCAGCCGAACCTGAGTTTGGTAACAATTTGGTAACTCCTCCGTTCCAATGCACTGGGGAGTGCATGAAGGCTGACATCCTTTTCCTTCAAATGAAACATTTGTCCTCAGAAAATAGAAACTTTAATGATTCTAAGGTGGAATTTGTAATATCCCAGGAAGCTGGCAGAGAGGAAAGCTGGGGCATTTGCTTGAAGTCACACTGATGGTTGAGACATAGTGAGATGGGCTGCCTTATTCAATGCTCTTAGGAAGGTACATTGCTAAGACCATTCCCAAAGTAAAGGTAGATCAAAAGCCCTCAAAAGGTCCATTAACTTTCATCCAGTTATTCCATTTCCAGCAGCCTCTCCTCAGGAAATGATCAAAAATTCACATAATTATTTATTTGGTACTGATGAAGAAAAGAATAACACTCTCAATAATACTAAGAACTAATTTAATTAAACACTTGCTATGTGTTGCACTGTGAAAAATACCTGACATGTCTTATCTCACTTAATCTTCCCAGCAAGCCTCTGAACTAAATACTATTTAACTTTACTAACCTTAACAGTGGGAAAAAGGAGACAGAAAGTTTGAAATATCCATTTTAAATTAACACAGCTAGGGAGCTGAGGATGTAGGTTGTCTGACCCAGGTTTGTAGCGCTTGTGCAGTGCACACCCTACACACTTGTACATGGAAGCCATAGTCTGACTCCAGTGGTCATATCCTTAACCTCTACAAAGAAATTGCCTCTGCAAGAATGCTCACAGTCACATTTATCTAGGAGCTCCTCTGCATTGCCCTGATTAGATGTTACTTTAAGTTCCTTAGAAAGAATTGAAGTCTGTAAGACAGGAGGTACTGGGAGGAACAGGGGACTAGGAAATATTATCTCTCAGGCACATGGCAGGAATAGATTTCCTGGTCCCCTTGTGGTTGTTAGACTCTGAGTCTAATTCGGTGACATGAATTGGGAGTGGAAATGATGCATTTCTCTTCTGGGCTAGAGCACTTAATTACCATGTGAAATCCTTTGGAATGCTCTGTCCTGCTACAGCAAACTGCAATTTTCCAGATTGTGGCTTTTCTGTCTGTTTTGGTCCCAGCATGAAGATGACAATGATGTTGGACAGAGCCCTAGTCAACCCACACGTGGAAGAAATAAACCTTGTTCAGTCAAGCCCCTGGGATTTGAAATTGTTTCATACCACAGCATGACCTAGCTGATCCAAATGGAAGAATCAAACATTCTATCCCACAATCTACTACTAACATTGTGATCAAACATTTGAGCCTCTGATCTCTTGTCTATAAAATGAGGCTACTAAGGCCTTTTTATAGGTTTGTTGTTAAGATCAAATGAGATTAAATACTACACAAATAGAAAATATTACTTAATGAGATGCTTTGCTCCTTTATAGTTTCTAGAATTGCATCATACAGTAATTAAAGTTTGTGAAAATTCAGGGTAGTTTTGTGGTTATTTAAGGATTATTGATGTGTTTAAGGCCTACAAAGGTGTTTTATGTTTTCTAACATTGAACATAATGACATGGTACTTTCCTTTCATAAAATGATATTCTCTGGAGCCATGGTAAATGGATAATGGGATATAGTATCTAGATATAAAGCTCAGAAAGCAGTAAGCTATTGTGAACTGGGAATGGCATCATGAACATTTGATTATTGTTTGAAATAACAGCTTAATACCAATCAAGCTACTGTTAAATTATTATATAAATTATAATAATAAAATGATTATGCTCTGGAGATACTACATTTTTGAAAGATTAAAAATTTGAAGTTCTGTTCAGAAGATTAACTTAATCAGTTATCTGAGAGTACATTTTGCATCTTAAATGCATTGGTGGGCACATCAGGAAGTTATCCTATTTAACACTGCAAAACAATTGAGCTTTTAAAAGAAAATTCTGTCCATGATGGTTTTTCATTCTGTGATATTGCAAATGGTTAAATCAATTAAAATCACTTTTAAAGAAAGTATAGTCAAATTCAATTCAACAAATGCCTTTTAGGGCCTAGGAGGGGCTATATCCTTGATCATGTACCAGGAATACAGAGGTAGAAAAAAATAGACGAAATCTCTGCCTACAGTTAATATTATAGCGTATAAAAGTTAATGAACGTTGAACATTTCATTACAAATGATACAAAGGTAGAAAGGGCTATATTTTGCCTATTATAAAGTTTTGGGTTCCCCCTCCAACTGACTATAGGGAAGTCTCCATGCAGGTGAGAAAATTGGTCCTTTTTTTTCCCCCAGCTGTATTGAGATATAATTGACATATAACATTGTGTATGTTTATATAGGTATATACTGCAAAATCATTGTCACAATAAAGTTAGTTAACAAACCTATGACTTCACATAGTTACAATTTTGTGTGTGTGTGGTGAGAACTTTTAAAATCTCTTAGCAACTTTTAAACATACAACATGATATTGTTAACTATAGACGCTGTGCTGTATATTACATAAAATTTTATTTATCTTATAAGTGGAGGTTTTTACCTTTTGACCACCTTTACTCACCCACCCCTAACTTTCCCTCCTCCCAACAACCACCAATCTGTTCTGTTTCTATGTGTTTGCTGTGTTTAGATTCCACATATACGTGAGATCATACAGTATTTGCCTTTCTCTCTCTGACTATTTCACTTAGCGTAATGCCTTTGCAGGTCATCCATGCTCTCAAAAATGGCCGGATTTCCTTCTTTTGTATGGTTGAATGATATTCCATTGTTTATATATACCATGTTTTCTTTATCCATTCATTCTTTGATGGATACTTAGGATGTTTTCATATCTTGGCTATTGTGAATGATGCTACAGTGAATATAGGGTTGCAGGTATCTCTTCAAGAGAGTGACTTTGTTTCCTTTGGGTTTATACCCAGAAGTTGACTGTTGGATCGTATGGTAGTTCTATTTCTAATTTTCTGAGGAAACTCCATACGTCCATAATGGCTGCACCAATTTACAAAGAATATTGGTCTTGATTCTCAAATTTCAAAACAAATAGTCAACTCTCCCTGACCAACTTGTACCTAAAGTTTATAGATACTTCTTTAAGCAGCAATTCAAAATATATATATCCTTGAATTGTACATTACAAAACTCTCCAACATTAGAAATTATATCTATTATAGATAGTCTTGAGATCATTCTACTTACTTGGCATTGTAAGTATTCTTATAGTAGCCTTGTAAGTATAATTATATCCTTGCATGAAATTAAATAAATAGAAAATTATACACATGGATTTTGTTAGCTTAGGCCTTGATTCATTTATTTGTGCTTCAATGTAATGGCATTGGTCATTATCAACTTATTCCAGAAATAATCAAACGAGGCTCACTTTCATGATACCTCAGATTTGCTCATGGTGCCTCCTGTGTATGATTCCGTGTGATGAAATCCTTTCCAACAATGTTTTTTTAAACAAGGAGTGTGTATTCCTGGTAATTTGTAATCAGCAGTTGGTGGGGTTTTACATGTATGTTTTGAATATACATCAATTTGTTTTTACATTGTGATTAAGATGCACATCTCAGGTTGAGCTTCTGTTTTAGAATATGATAGTAGAAAATATTTCTTTTAAATAAATGCTGTATTAATTTCTATCAGACAAAAATGTGTATAATTCATCAGATTTTCTTTTTTTCTCCATCTGCCAGGAAGCTCCAATTCAAAAATCAAGTGGATGATAATATTACTTCTGCCATCCCTAGTGGCTGACATATTTGCATTGCTCTTTAATTTATGGCTTTAATTTCCTGCCCTTATTCTAATGAGAATGTTCTTATTGAATATACCTTTTATCTCATATCATCTCTAAATGGTTTTGGAGTGAGAAGAGTAATAAGGAAATAAGTGAGATATAGTCACAATGTCCCAAATACTTCATTTTGCCATTCAGCTTTTTTTATGTTGGGTGTTAACACCTGCATGAGCTCTTGAAATATTTTAACCCACTGTATAGTTTAACATTCTGGTACCTCAAGGCATCTTGACATCCCGTAAACTTTTAACACCCAACCATTTTGTGAAATATATAGGAAAAAATCACAGCTGAGAAGCTCAGACAAAGGTAAGCCAGAGACAAAATTAATTCCTAAAATGGTACTTTCTCTTTCAATGAGAGAAAGAAAAAGTAGCCACAGACACTTTAGTAATTGATTTAAAATGACCCAGGGTCGGTTCTGTTGAAGAGGTACATTTCACAAGTAGAAAAGATGAAAGAAATCTTCACAGGTCTGGAATTATAACTCAGCTTTTGTAACTCAAAGAAAAAGCGTCACAAGCTGAGTCACCAGCTGTTTTGTATCTCACGTGGCAATCAATAACCCAGGTAAACATTAACTCAGAGTAAATCCAGTATCTTGGTACCTTCATTTCTGCAGGTCTGAAGAGGCCAATCTTTTTCTTGGGAAGACAAGAACTGTTTTTAATCAGTGCTCTTAATACAGTACAAGCAGCTGCCTTAACAGCCTGGCACACTCCCGGTGAAGGTCATCTGTGTCCCCTCCTGTCATAACCAACCCGCTGGGTTGACTCTGTTCTCTTCCTGGCACCTCTGAGAACCACAGCTACTTAGGATCAATGTTCAGCTCTTTTGAAACACAAATTTCCAACCCCGGAGAATGTCCTGTGGCATATTTCTTGATTAGATGTTGCTAGTGAGGTAATTTACAAGGAGTTAATTGGATTGAGATTTTAGTTTCCAATAAAATAAGGGCCATGAGAGTGAAAAAAATGAATGAGTTCATTTGTTCTTTAAAAAACACCCTAAATCTCTGTCTTTTGATATTTCTAAAAACAAAATGACATCTGCAAGGTTTTTCTGTAGTTTTCACATAAACAGAATCAGATACACTGCTGCTATTGTCTTATTTCAAATTTCATAGTTTCTGCCAGCATCTACCATTCATGTCAACATGCAGTTAGCTACCCACCCTGCTAGTGCAAGTTTCAGTAGAGAGAATTAGCGGTCTTTTGAATTTATTAAGAATTTGCCAGAGTGCAAATAGAAATACCAAACACAAAAGGGATTAGCTGAAATATTTCCTTGAGATTGGTGTTTGAAGTAAAACTCTTGGCACCCTTGAAACTGGGAGCTTATAATTGCTCTGATTAGTCATTTGTTAGGTGATGCAATTTGTATTTCCTGCTTGTCTTTTTTTTTCATAGTGTATAGATCATCTCCATTTGGCTTAAGGTAAATTCTGCTCTTCAAAAAAATAAAGGTTTTGCTAATATCAACTTTGCTTCTAGTAATAACAGTTTCCTTTATGAAACCTTTTTTACTGAATGAAACTCAAAGCAATTAGAGGATTACATAAAACCTAACTCTATAATGACATCAAAAATCAAAAACCTTCTACTTCTTCTGAAATACCTACATTTTTTTTTCTCGGTACTTCTGCTCAGCTAAATGGTGGAAAGTTCCAGATTTTTCAGATCTGCTCCCAAGTACCCTCCCTGCTCACCCTGCTATTCAATCTGGATAATATCCTAGTATGGATTTCAGAAGTACTGCCTGATTTCTTAAGCTCTAGATGTTTGGTAGCCAAAGAAAGGCATTACTGTTACTTAAGTAAATAACTGAACCATCAAAATAAAAAAAGAACAAAGCTCTGAGACAAGTGGAACCATGTAGTAACTGCTTCCACTTCATTTCCATAATGATTCTTAATTTTTCTATGTCTCTTTTTCCCTAAAGGATTTTATAAGAATTTTTTTAAACATTCGTTAACTTTGATTTTTTTTTTTGCATCTTTACTAAGGTATAATTTACGTACTATAAAATTCACATATTACAAAGTTCAATTCAACCATTTTTAATAAATTTAGAGATTGTGCCACTATCACCACTGTCCACCCTTAGAATATCTCCACCATCTTCTGAAATTCCCCAGGACCCATTTGTAGTCAGCTTGCCCATGGAGCATGGGGCTAAGAGGAAAAAGAAAGTTTTCCTTAAAAGTCAGTGCCATTGTGAGGGCTGTATTATGGGCAGAATGAATGCTTGGGCAGTGAATTTACAATGGACTTGGAGGAATTGGAGGTATTGTGATGAAGAATTATTTCTAATTCATAATAAGTAACCATGCAGGAGATGATGGGAGAAGCTGGAGTTTCATGGGACACACAGATGAAGATCACTGAGAGCAAATATTTACGTAGTGGGAATGCTGTACCAGGTACTGTTCTAACCCCTTTAATGTAGGTTTATTTACGTAATACACACAATAACCCTATGAGCTAGTACCACAACTATCCCCATTTCACAGATAAGAAAACTGAAGCCCAGACAAAGTAAATAAGCAGATAAGGGATGGAATTTGGATTCAAAGGCAGGAAGTTTCGCTCTAAAACGCACCTGGTCACAGACTACTCTACAATTCTTATGTGTCACCTGGGTTACAAAGCTGGACTAAATAAGAGGTAAACATTGTATAAGTTGGAGCCAACTAGTGAGCAATAGTTAAGGTTCTGGGACCCAAATAAGTAGAGCAGGAAAGAGGCACCCCTGTGCAATTTTACGGTTGTTTCAACCTGGCTGCACTATGCACGGGTAATGTAAGCAGAGGTATCCCTGTAAAGTTAAAAGTTTTGGGTGGAGTGAGAAGAAAGCACTAAATGGGGAGCAACGAGGGAAGCACAAAGGCAATGATTTTGCATCTTGGGACTAGTCTTCTCTGGCAAAGACCTGTGCTCTCCATTTCTGCAAACAAACCAATATCCGCTAATGACTTTGCATCCATGATTGCTTGATATTTTTCTATTCATCTTTTTTTCTTGATCTGCTCAATTAATATTTTCCTTTTCCTAGGTTCCCCCTCCTCACTCAGCGCATTTTATACTCTTTTTCCAGATGTGTGACAACCACTTCTTGGGCTCTAAACAGATTTCAGACTAATTTGTTTAATGGTTATGTGTCCTATTTTTGCTGATACTGGAGGATTTTAGAAGTCTAAGGAGACTTCCATGGAAGCTGTTCTGTGGTAACTTGAGTTCCAAGTTTGAGAAAATATGTCCTGGCAGCTTTGCAAACTCAAGTACTTCCTGGAGTCCAGGGCCAAAATGGGAAATGCAGCTGGGGCAGATGTTCTGGGCTTCAAGTTGCCTTCTTGGTTTTAAAAGCTGAGAGATTCAGATCAGTTAAGGGTCCCTGCAAAGCTAAGCCAGGTGAAGTGATGGAAGCAGCCCTTATAAATGCATTTCCATGTACTCACTGCCCCGGCTGTTAGGAGTATTTTGGCAACAGTTTGAGAAGTGGAAGCATATTTGATACCTAATAAGTAAAAGAGGAAAAAGAAAGGAAGATGTATTATTATAGGCAACAACAAATGTACATTAAAACTATCCTGCTGGAATGATGTGCAGGCTTGGAAGACCTTTTTCAGGGAAATAGATTCACCCATATTAAATTATCTTAAAACATCACAACAAAGGTGTGCCTTTCAGGAACAGATGGAAAAGAATATCCATTCCAGTAATGTTTCTTTCCAAAGAGGTAAGTACCTCGTTCTTGTTAACTTTTATCAATCAAACCACATCAATATAAAATGCTCTGTTTCTGAGACCAGGAAATCCCAGTATAGAAAAAAATATATATATGCTCTTACCCATTTAATATGCCTACAATTCTCTTTTCAACACATTACTTAATTTTAGTTCTTAGTTTCTAAGACAAAATATGTCTTTTCTGAGAAATAAATGCTATAGAAGGAATTTCCCATGTTTTTGTTTTTTCTTAGCTTTTTAACCACAGTTAGAGTTTCCCTAATTGTTGCTTGAATAATTGTACCATATTTTGTAAGAATAATTTCATCTGTTATCAATTTAAAATTGTGGCCTAGTAGATAGCATGCTTAAAACAAATATAACAAGAACACATGAAATAGTAAGCTAAACTAATGCTTATTGGGTACCTTCAGTGTGCTGGGTTGTGTGTTGTGTACAAAGCTCTCTAGACCAGGAGCAGTAGATCTGGCCTCTAGTTCTGACTCTCTTTGTAGCTATGTGACAGTAAGAAAGTTTCAGTTCCTTGGTTGCTTCATCTGTAAAATTAATTTCATTTTATTAGGGTGCTTCTAGATTTGCGAGCAGGAGAAACCAACTCTGGCTAATTTAAACAGAAAAGAGATGCATCAAAGGGTACAGATTAAAAGTAATTCACAGATCCCTGGGGATGACCACAGACCTGGGCTTGGAAGTCAAGGAGGTGGAAACAACATTGATAATCAGGCCGGGGAGCTGACACTTTGGAGGCAGCATTCCATTGTATTTGGGCCGGGACTCTACCACCTTGTAGCACTGAACCAATCAGAGCTCACTGCTATAATCACTATTGCTGCCTCCTCTGGAAACTATTACAGCTGCCACCACGCTTGTCTACAGGGATTCCGAGAAATCCCTGCTTCCTTGTGCCCCTGGTCTGGCCCAGGCATGTCTGATTGACAGGCCAGGGTGCCATGCTTATGTCTCAGCGGCGGGCATGGGGGTTGGGGTGGAGGAGTGCAAGGCAAAGATCTTGCTTTGCTCCCTCTAAAAGGTAGGCAATGCCCCCAATATAAAGAGTGTTCTGGCACTGCACAGCCAAAAAATATACCACGGAAGGAAACATTTCAAATTCTAGCATCTTCTAGAATACGCAAAGTAATTTGGAGGCTGGTGTTCCTGGAAACGTCCTCTTGATTGCCTGTTGTCCTGTTGTAGTTCTTAATGGCACCTCATTTCACTTTCATTTATGTCCTGGTTTATCAGATAAATTGTAAATTCAACCTACTTAGAAAGGATAACATCATTTCACGCACTAGGAGTATATATTTGCAATTCATTACTATATTTATATAGAATTTTGTTTATCTCAGATAGAGTTTGTAGCATATTATATTATCCTAACAACCGTCCCACAGGGTCGCCAGGGCAGGTATTATCAGCTCCTCTTTATAAGGAAGGAAGGAAGCTGTTACTTGACAAGGGCATTCGATGCTACTCTCCACATGGCAGAGAGGGCGCTAGACCCTGCACCTCTGATTGCTCCAACCAATGGGTCAAACATGCTACCTTCATGGTTATTAAAGTGAAACCTCACCTTTAATTCATGGGAGTTACCTGAGGAAGACAGAGTGAAGAGGGATGCAAAAGTAGGAGGCTGAGATTTCAACTGTCATATTCTGTGCTCGAACCCAGAGCTTCTTAGCTTGGGGGGTGTCCCTCCAGGCTTGGGTGCAGGGAAATGGTGCTCCCTCAGTTCTCCAGCTTGGTTGGGGCCTGCAGCATCCGTCTCAGGTAAAAAACAAACTGCCCATTCTCTTTTCCATTGTGTTGTGTGCCCTGATTTGAAAATGCTTGGGAAGTACTGTTCTAGGCAATCGAGTAGATACTCTAATCCACTTGAAAGATATTTCTCACCCGTTTATTCATTCAACATCTGCTTATTAAGGGCTCAGATGTTGTAGATGTAGTGCCAGCTGTGACAAATATAAAGGTGAAAACACTCAACTCCTGGCCCTTGTTTGTCGTCCACTGGGGGAGGCGTCCAGGCGTAGGGACAAAAGATCAGATTAGGATGTTCAGAGTGGTAGGTACAGGGGCTGCAGGAGCACTTAGGAGGGGCTCTTAGCCAGGTTTGCGCGCAAGGGGTGCATGGGAGTCTTCTCAGAGTAGTTGATTTTTAGATTTGTAGATGATTTTTACTTTGAATCCTAAAAGAGTACAAGGAATTTTCCAGGCAAAGGGACAACAAGTGAAGAAGAGACCGTATTCTATGCAGAATGAGCAGCTGCATAAAGACCTGAAGACCCTAGAGGCCTCCCTCTTTTCAGAGCATGCAAACACCTGAACACAGCAGAAGAGTAGGTAGGGCTTAGAGACCACGAAAGGAAGTCCCAAATCCTTCCTGGCCTTCTAGATCATGAAGGGTCTTCCATGCTAGAGCCACAATCTCTAGTCCTACTACAGTGATACATGGAAGCATAGAACTTGTCTACTCTGTTTTCAGTAACATTGATAATAATGGCCTAAAAGTTGACTCAAATAATCCCAATGAGGATACAAATGGTAGCTAATATCTATTAAGCTGTGGCTATATGGTAACAACTGTCCTAAGTACTTGGTTACTATTCAGTAATTTAATCCTCCTGACAACCGTATGAGGTAAGTACTATCATCCTCATATTGCAAATGAGGAAACTGAGACAGAGAAATCTTTCCACGTGTTACATAGAGCTGGAATTTGAACCCATGTAGTCTATGTCCCAGTCTTTGCTCTGAGACAATACTGCACCCTAATTACAAAATTCTGTTTAAGACATCTTCGTTATGAGAATGTCTTTGCTCTGTGAGTTCATGTGAATAAAGTTATTTTGAATTGTTTGGGATTACAAGCAGGAGGGAAGTTTCACTCATGCTTTAGCATCGTCAGCCTCACTATCCCTAAAATAAAGTCATCCAATTAGAAAGTGTATATCCTTGTCTCCTAAAAAGATTGTTTCCCTTACGGCACCTAACCACTCTGAGCTTTAGTTTTTCATCTAAAAACCAAAGATGAGGGGCTTCCCTGGTGGCGCAGTGGTTGAGAATCTGCCTGCCAATGCAGGGGACACGGGTTCGAGCCCTGGTCTGGGAAGATCCCACATGCCGCGGAGCAGCTAAGCCCGTGAGCCACAACTACTGAGCCTGCGCGTCTGGAGCCTGTGCTCAGCAACGGAAGAGGCCGCGATAGTGAGAGGCCCGCGCACCACGATGAAGAGTGGCCCCCGCTTGCCGCAACTAGAGAAAGGCCTCACACAGAAACGAAGACCCAACACAGCCATAAATAAAATAAATAAATAAATTAAAAAAAAAAAAACCAAAGATAATAATCTATTGTTATTAGATGGTTTGGGGGCAATTGATACATACATAGTTTGGAATGTAATACGTGAAACTGAATCTGACACTACAAAATGAGGCATTTGCAATAATTTTACAATGTAAGATGATGGGACTTCTGCTGAGGTTTATTTGGAAAACAAAGGAGAATGTTACCTTTTCAACACATCTATCATTTAGCCTCAAGTTTATTTATTCCTTATTTCATTGATTCTTTTTATTTAATAAGCTTGCTTTGAGTTACTTTGTTTCTGTTTCTGCCCTGGGTACTGCAGAGACAATGGTGAACACTAAAATCCTTTGGTCTTGTGGAAGAGTCAGACACAGATGTAAATAGAAACTATAACGCAATATGCCAAACATACTGATTGTGCTAGGTATCGAATTTAATGGAAGCCCCAGTTAAGAAGGCTTTACCCAACCTAGAGCTTCAAGGGAAGAATTCACAGTAACGGGGTTGCCTCCAGATTTTGTCAGAATAAGTATCAGCAGAGCTTCAGTTAAAACAGGATAGAATTGGTTACTAGAAGAGCAAGATTCTGATCTTTCCCTTCTGCTAATACATTCCAATAATCAGGCAGGTTGGTGGAGCCATCTCTATTTCTTATTTTGTTCCTCTGACCACATTCTCCAGATCTGTTGCTATAACATGTAAAAACTTGCTCAAGTTCAGTCTGGAATTTCAGAAGGCCCTGTGTACCTTCCACAAAGCTGCCTTTCCGTTGATCATCATAGCAGGGGTATGGCTCTTAACCAGTTTCCAGGACCAGTGCAAAGACATTCAGGCCCCTGAATGGGCGTGCAAAGTCTAATGCAAATGCCCTCAGCGTCTCCCAAAATGATCCTTTGAAAAGCACTCCTTGACACATGTTGGAATGAGACGCTTTTTTTTTTTAAGCGAGTGTTTTCCCATCCAAATGTTCCTTCAGGGGGTTTATAGCCCAATGAGGGCTCCTAAGACAGCACATGTGTTAGGTTTACTATCAAGAAAGCTATTTTAGAAACACGTGCAAAGGATTAGAGAAGAGACTGTAATAATATCTTCTCATCCTGAGGGTTGTGGAGGTACTGGCATTGTACAGTTATTTCCACCAGTGATGTTATGATCATAAAAGCACATAGTTATCTACAAGTGGGCCTTGTTATACTGGGAAGAGATACTTTGAGTAAGTTCCAATTTCACTATTTCCACTCTGTAGCTCATTATTTCTTAAGTTCCAATTGTTTCCTGACACTTACCTTAGATTCTTCAAGAAGTTTCTTTCTGGTCCTCCATGAAAGGCCAAGTATATTTAGTCTTTATGCTTGGTTTACTCCTGGAATTCCAAATTGCTCTACTCTGGCCCTTTTTCCCATTCTTTTAAGGCCCAAATCTCATACTGACTCCTTCATGAAGATTTATCTGTGACCCTTGCAACTTGGCTTTATGATGCTGTCCCTAGGATGTGGGCTCCGTTATAGGCAGAATAAGCTTCATGGTCTTCCTCTATCCAGGTAGGTGAAGTTGGGCTGTGTAAATCAACAGACCCAAATCCCAGAGGCTATAAAGAAGAAAAGTCTGCTTTGTTCCAATGCTGCTTTGCAGGTTGAGTGGGGGCTTTGCTCCACTTCACCTCACTCTGAAATTCTGGTTGGCAGTGAAGCCAGTATCTGGAATCTTGCCAGCTGTGCTGGCAGAGGGAAAAAGAGCTCTGCAGAGCCTTGCACTGGCACTTATGTGCTTTACCTTGGAAGACACATATGTCATTGTGCTTGCAACTGATTGACTAGTACTAGATCCATGGTCCCTCCCAACCACAAGGGAGCCAGGAAGTGCAGTCCTACCATGTGCCCAAAAGGTAGAGAGCCATAAATATGTGGTGAACTGCATGAATGACAACCGCAGAGCCCTTTGGACCTGGGCTTGATTGGAGGCTTTGGCAGTTACTAATGATATGTCTTACTCTGGGCAACTGACTTAGCTGCTAGGCGGCTCCTTGCCTCAGCTTCCTCTTCTATAGAAGTGGAGAATCCTTTATTTTCCAGTGGTTTCTGGTAAGCAATCATTGGCTATAGAACTCATATCACAGATCTCATTTGCCATTCCCCTTTGGTCCTAAATAGTAACATGAGTACCTCTCATTTTCCCTTTAACAACACAGCTTGCTCTCTTGAATTGAACTCCTGTAATATTAAGGAAGCACTAGGTGGAAACTAGTTTACTGTCCGACTTGTCTACAGAAGTGGCAAATGCAATTTGACTCTATGATCTTTGTTCATTAAGGGAAGAAAGAAAAATTAGAAGGGGCATGGGTTGAATTCTCAAGACTGTCAGTTGGAAACTCATCTTTTTGCCTCAGAAAAAATTGTCTCTCAGATAGCTCATAAAGTGTTCCTGACGATTCAATTTTTTGAAAGAGGATTTCATTTAGTTCATTCTTCTTAATGAAGTAGCTGTGCATGAGTCAGTGAAGGGCATTGGGCACTATGGATTTGGTAATCATGTTCCAATTTCTGCTCGGTCATTTTTAATCGACACCTTAGACTCGTCTGTTGCTAAAAAACAGATTTATGCACTGTTTGTTGTCAGATCGATGAGCATGACAAGCGATCAGGGTAAAGTGTTGCAAAGACCCGTGCTGTTCTTCCTTAGGGATAAAACAGTCAGCTTTAAGTCAGAGTGGGGTAAATTATTCATTTTAATATTGTTGATTTAGGCTCACCTGAAGAGATGGCCTTGCCGACCTACAATAAAACTGGCATGATTAAACATTTCTCCCATCTCGAATCTTTCTGCAGCTATTCAGGCTTTTGTGTGCCACAAGCTCAATACTTTTGTATGCATCAAAGGAACGGGCTGGGTCATAAATAGCCATCATTAATTGAAGCTGCTTTCACACTCAGCTGGCAATTTCTCATCTCCGTAATTTAGACAATGTGTATTCTTTAACCAGATGTGAAATTTTATTGTATTTCATGGGGCTATTTAATACAGAGCTTTAATTTAAATATATTATAGTGCTCTCTGGACTAACACTAGTCTAGCCATCTTTGAGCTGCATATTAAAATATATTCAACTGCAGGTGAGATTAGTCCACTCCATTACTGGTGTATTTTGGATGATGTCCAATTAACCATATCCCTTAGATAGAGATGATTTTGACCTAGTTCTTTATAGGAGTGTTGACCCATTTCGGACAACTAGGGAAAGTGTTATCATGCTTTTCCTTTTACCCCTCATAGTCACCACCGTTCACCACATATTTCTGGCTTTCCACCTTCTGAGCACATGGTAGGGCTGCACTTCCTGGCTTCCTTGTGGTTGGGAGGGACCATGGACCTAGTACCAGCCAATTGGTTGCAAGTACAATGACATATGTCTCTTCCAAGGTAAAGCACATAAGTGCCAGTGCAAGACTCTGCAGAGCTCTCTTTCCCTCTGCCAGCACAACTGGCAAGGTTCTAGATACTGGCTTCACTGCCAGCCATAGCCAGAATTGAATTATTGATCCTGGAAGAAAGGGACCACCTTTAGAAAACTAGGAACTGTGAGAAGCTGTACGGTCAGTCTTTAATTCTCAGCTCCGTTTCCTCGTGGGCCCTTTATGTACGTTTCATAAGCTAGGTACAGCTGTGTTTAGTTTCCCAAATTCCTCAGGCTATTAAATCTTTGCCATGTTGTTTCATCTAGTAGAAATGGTTTACTCCATATCCTCTCCTAACTAAGTCTGAGTCATCAAAGTTGCAAAACTCAGCTCCTACAATACCCCTTCCAGAAAGCCCTTCCCAGAGCTTGTTTCAATTTCCCAGGTCCATGTTCTAATAGATAGCTCAGTAGACAGCACCTATCAGCAATTTATGTGTCTGATCGCTCCACTATAATGCTAGATGCTAGAAAACAAGTACTTTGAATTATTTAACTCTTTACAACCAGGTCTTGGCCATGGTATGGACTTAATAAATATCTGTTGAAAGTCATAGAAACATGACTTTACTTAAATACTATATTTTTAGGAAATATTAACCACTAGCATACGTGGAACACTTATTGTGTGCTAGGCACTGTTCTTTGCACTGGATCTGTTGTGAGTCATTTAAGGTGCTAAAATTCCCATTATACAGATGAGGAAACTGAGGGGCTGGAAGAAGTAACTTGGCCAATGTGACACAGCCAGCCACTGGTGGAGCCAGCATTCACATCCAGACTAGCTTTAGAGCTAGTAAACAAAACCACCATACTGTTATTTCTCATACTGCAAATTCCTAACGGTCAATGAAAAAAAAAACAAACTGAAAACAAAATTCCTCCTTTCTGTACTTGCTTATTCCTAATGAATGTTCTTTTTAACTCACATAGAAAATAAAGCAGCAACATGTTTCTGTATTTATTGTAGCTTTAGTAATTTCAGATTGTAAATTTGCTTTGAAAGCCCTGGTGTTTAAATATTAATCAAAGCTATAGAACCTTCCAAGCAAGTGCTGTCAGAGAAAGATCAACATTAGTTAGATTTTTACTTGCTGACAAGTTAAAAATTAGCTTATGGTAGCTTTTCTACCTCCTGGAAACATGTTGGCCACTAAGCCCATTGTGGGATTCAAAAGAAAATTTTGGCCCTCAACTTTAAAGCAGGGATATGTAAAAAGCAGCAAATGAACCAAAAAGTGATTATCTTCTATATTAAAGATTAACAAAAAATAATCCTTCTGTTTAATCTCACAATTGTTTTCAAATACAAGCTATTTCCTCCTTGTTTAGGGAAATGAACTTGATAAGTACAGCTCAATATGTCTCTATGGTGATTTTCTTAGAGATATCCTTTTATATCCTTTTTTGAGACTTCCAATACATTATAAAATTTATGAACAAAAAGCTTTATTAAATTATGGAAAGTTTAAAGTTTTCACGTTTGTTAAAGAAGCACTTTTAAATGTACCACTCCATGACACACTTGTGCTTTTCCCCAGATAATAACAGGACTTATAAACACGTTACTCTGTAGTTCACTTTACTAGTTATAACATTCAGAGTATGTTATTTGACTTTGGATTGGTTACTTATACTGACCACTTTTCTTCTCTGTAAAACAGAAGTAACAATGTGACTTACTTTATGAAATTAAAATATTTAAAAACAGTACCCATCAAGACAAAGAGTTCAGTAGGTTTCTGCTGTTGTTATTATTGTCTTCAGGGAAGGTGGCTTCATAAATGGACAAGCATTTGAAGAATGAAAGACATTTTCTTTTAATACGTCTGGTTGTCCTCTGTGACTGCAGGTATATATTAATCTGCCTAGGCTGCCATAATAGAATGCTACAGGGTGACTTAAAGAATAGAAATTTATTTTCTCACAGTTCTGGAGGCTGAAAGTCCAAGATCAAGGTGTCAGCAGGGTTGGTTTCTGGTTGAGACCTCTCTTCCTGGCTTACATATGGCTGCCTTCTTTCTATGTCCTCACATGGCCTTTCTTCTCTGCGGACACACTCCTGGTGTCCCTTTCTTTTCTTATAAGAACATCAGTTCCCTGGGACTAGGGCCCCACCCTTGTGACCACATTTAACTTTAATTACATCTTTAAAGGCCCTATCTCCTAATTAGTTACACTAGGGGTTAGGACTTTAACGTATAAATTTGGGGGGTGGGACACAATTCAGTTCATAACAAGGTGGAACATCATTTGGGGATAATAATAAAAAAGCTAAATGGGAAGCAGCTTAAATGAGTCCTGGGTCAAATTATCCCCTGCTCATCCCACTGGAGATTTTTAAGAGGTCACCTGCCATTTTAAAGAAATGACTTCAGCTCCTGTTTCGGGTTCCACTTATTAGTATGCCTTCTTGCCTCCAGCACTGCATCAACAGAAACTTCCATGGTGTTTTCCATGGATTTTATTTCATTTTATTTCTTGCGGGGTGGTAGGGAGCTTGATTACTACTTGACACCAGGATGTAAGGGATTCAAAACTGGAGGAAATAGGGAAGAGTGGAACAATTGTCTGGGCACGCCGTCAGCTTCAAGCATATGAAGAATGTTGTTGGAATGGCTTTGCCATCACAGGAATGCTTGTAGGGCCACATTTCACTCCTTCATTTGGGTAAGTGTGAAATTCCTAAGGTTTTAAAAATAACAATGATATAGTAGGCTCTCCTTCTAAAAACTTAAATCTCACCCACGATTATAATAAATAAAATTTGTATAATGATGACATTTAAAATTGAGACTGAAGTGTCTCCAACCAGACAGTGGTAATGGCTAATTTCACATTATGCAGAATAATTCATTTGTCAGTGAAAACCTAACTCCCATGCTTAGATTCTCATCGTTCTTTTTATGATAACTGCCCAGAATCTCTGTTTAGTTACAGTGCCAATTTGTTATTTCATGTAATATTTACAAGTTATCATATAAAATGAACAGTGAGCTAATTTTCTGAAAGTCTGCAAGTAAATACTGAATTACGGTTAACACCTTACAGTAATTCACTTTAGAAGACTTCCATTTCCCTTCTCAAGTCTGCCAATATTCAAAATCATGTCCATCATCTCCATGTGTTTGTGTAAAACCTCAAAGGAAACTATTTTATTTTCTTTAATATAACTCGAAATTCTATTTTTATTGTAAGTACTATTATGGTCTAGATAGCATTGGCCTTAATGATATCTTACAGCTACTAGTTCTGCAGATAAATTAGACAAAACATTAATTATTTGTTTTCTATAAGAAGTCCCTGGCTGACCACATTTTCATAAATACTGAAGAAGAGCTCTATTAAAGATAATACTTTTTGGTCAACATTATAAAAGCAAAGTGAAGATATCCAAGGTGAAGCTACAGTTAATAATAGACAAATGTTACCGCATCAGAGTCTAATGAATGCTAATACAGTGCTGGAGCATCTTGATTGGTTGCTGGTTTTTACCAGTGCTTATAGTTTGGCTTTTCTCAACATGGGTCCTCTGTTCTTCCTTCCTTTTCCAGATCTGACAGACCCAAGTAATTAGCAGAGTAGTGCCAAAAAGACCATCAGCCAGTACATTACTGGCAGTTGGGTTTTCTGACTGAGCCCTGGGGATACTGAACCTACATTCGTCTCTAAGAAAATAGGAGCAGGGCCACAAGGGAAAGAATTCTGTGTGAGAAGATTCGAGCGCAGATGCTAGCATGATTCTGCCCATGTGCAGTTGGGGGTCTCACTGTGGAGTCAGTTGTTCTCTTTCACGTCCATATACATGACAACGAACCCAGCAGTAACTGTGACCTTCTTTGGTTATCGTTGTTCTGCTTTCTAGTCTCCTGTTCCTTTCACCACCTTTACCGCTAATTGCTCTCTGTACCAGCCTCTACCTTAAAGTTTCCTTTTCCAAGAAATCACTCACCTTCCCAGCATTTGGAATCATTGTTCTATAACACAATAAATGGAAAATAATGCATATGCTTTATGATGATCTTGGAAGAAAAAAAAAAAAAGAGAGAGAGAGATGACCAGGCAGGGAGATGGTCTGGCTTTGGAAAGCTCTCACCAGTTGGTGGTTGTTGGAGAATGACTCAGCAGTCTGGCTCTACCTTTCGGACAGATTTAGGTGACCTGGAGACTCATCAGCAACAGTAAGGCTTACTCATACATAGGCATGCCTGGATCAGCCAAATCCCACCAGGAAGGGCAAACATCTCTGATTGCTTCAGGCAAATCCTACCTTTTTCATACTTTTTTGCATTAATTAATGACATTAATTTAAACATCCTATGAAAAGCTAAGACTGTCCAGTTACATCCAAAAATATAAGACTAAATAAAATGCACCTCTTTTAACTACGTATTTCTTCGTGCATACAATGCATGTTTGGTTTATTCTTAAGTGCCTACAAGGCGACAGGTGCCAAATGAGGCTTTGGGAATATTTATACTCATTTTGCAGAGGAACAGGTAGAGGCCTGGAACGGTTAAATTGCTTTCTACAAGACACACTTGCTTTTTTATTTTTTATTTTTATTGGAGTATAATTGCTTTACAGTGTTGTGTTAGTTTCTGCTGTATAACAAAGTGAATCAGCTATATGCATATGTATATCCCTGTATCCTCTCCCTCTTGTGTCTCCCTCCCACCCTCCTTATCCCACCACTCTAGGTGGTCGCAAAGCACCGAGCTGATCTCCCTGTGCTATGCAGCTGCTTCCCACTAGCTATCTATTTTACATTTGGTAGTGTATATATGTCAATGCTACTCTCTCACTTCGTCCCAGCTTACCCTTCCTACTCCCTGAGTCCTCAAGTCCATTCTCTACGTCTGGACACACTTGCTTTTATATGCTAGAGAAGACACTAATCTTCTCAGCCTTTTCTTTTCATTTTGACTGTATATTATTCAGTAATAGTCAACAACATTGGTTAACTTGTATATCTTAGGTACTTTGATACAGCTCCAGTGTCTGAGATCGAGAATAACACATGCTGTGAATAACAGGGAAGAGGAAACAGACCGGGTCATTATGACAGCACTGAGCCTGAGCCAATCCTGGGAACACTGACCTCCAGCCTCTGGTCCTGTAAGACAATTACATGTCTTTATTGTTTATTTAACGCAATAGTTTGGCATTCTCTTGTTTGTAACAAAAAGTTCCTACCTGCTAGATTAAACTAATAAAGACAACACCATGACAGGAGAAAATGAAATGAAAGTTTTTAAAAAAATCCTTCCAAAAATAAACCCATGCTGAACATATTCCAGTCAGCAAGACTCAGGTGTGATGGAGCTCTGTTTTTGATTTATACAGTGTGATTTACGACCAGAAACGCCAGGAGACTCATTAGAGAATTGTTCACCTGGTAACACCGTGTCAAGAATAGACACTAAAAACAGTGTTGTAGAGGGTCCATGGTGGAGATGGTACAGACTTCAGATTCTGTCGATGAGAATAAAAAACTCGGGCTCTCTAGGAGGGCATCACATGATGTGACTGTCTTGTGTTTCTAATTTCCCCAAATGAAAGGACTAGTGCAAGACCAAATTCCATTGCATTTTCCCTATCAGGAACAGTTTGTAGACATCTGTTTTCAAGGATACCAGCACGAATATAAATATTAGGTTTGCTCCATAAAGAGCTTTCATGGAATACAAAATAAGATGTGACACTGCATGTACACCCACTTGTTGCCACTAATGAGAGCTAAAATTTGTTAATCACTTACTATTTCCCAAGCACTGTGCTAAATGCTTTTCATGTATTACCCTAGTAGAACCTCACACCCTTGTGAGATAAGACGTATTATGCCCTTTTATATATGGAGAACCTGTGGCTTGGAGAAGCGAAACAATTCACCTAACACCATTGAACTAGTAAGTAGGATTCAGCCAGGATTTGAGCATGGGCAGGGTGACAACCTCCATGCTCTACTGTCAATTATAACTATTGTGCAACTTACAAGCATTTTTATATTACTTGTACACCAAATAGATAACTTCTCCCATTGTATATTTTTGGTGTATTTTTGTTTAGTGTTTCTAGAACTTGAAGACCTGGGGTATCTCATTGAAAGAAGATAACACCTTGATCATGATTGAGATGGGAGATGGGGTGGAATTAGAAGCAGGGCCATTGCATGGAACAGGTGAGTTTCTGCTATGGTCTGTTCCTCATATGCTCTCATGAGCACATGTGCAAGCTTGGGCTAAAGGGGAAAGGAGTTAAGAGCAACCAGCTTGGTTCTTCTTGGTATCTGTCATGTCATCCGTGGTCACGTGGGAGGTAGAACAAAAGAAATAATTAGAATCAGATAAAGCTGAGTTTAAATTCCATTCTACCATTTTCTAGCTAAGTCTTGGTTTCTTTATCTACAAAACTATGACAATAATGCCTACTTCATAGTGTCATTGAGGGGAGTTATATATGTTTGTGTTTGTCTGTGTATTTATTTATCAAGCAAAATGCTTGGGACAGAGATGAAATAATAATGAATAGCTATAGCTATGATATGTATATTAAATTTTTATTTATTATAAATTTCATTATATTTTATTTATTATAAATTTTATTTTATTTATATACACTAATATATTTATGAAATATATTTAATATAATATTTACATTTATTTAATAGTAATATTAAATATTCAGTTAATAGTAATATTAATTTATAATATTTTATTATATTTTATTTATTATAACATTTTAAATACTTTAAAAATTGTATATATTTATATAAAATTATATATATTTTTACATATATAAATAGATGTAACTTTTATATATATAACATATATGTGTTATAATAATCTAATAGCTTTCTATTAGAGATTAGTAGTTATTATTAGCTTTCTAAGTACTAGTTTATTGCCTCATTCTGACTTTCCAGTCTCACCTGTTTGCTCTGGCTCTTAATGACTCCTTTAGAAGTTCAATGATTCTTCTTCCTTCTTTTTCAGCTAAGAGGATTTATTAACTGTGTCCTCATTGTTTTAACTGAAAAATAAATATATTTTTATCAAAGTGTTTCTAATATCAACCAATTCATGTCTCTAGCCTGCTACTATCTCCTGTTGAATATTATACCATCCTTTCTCAAATTGTGGCCAAGAGAAAAGGTTATGATGTTTATATAAAGCTGCAGCTTATAGTTCCAATAGAGAAATTCTTTAAACCCTTCTGGTTTTCCTTCTGGTACAGGTGAGTTAAAGAAACACTGGTTAGATAGGTTTAGTTTTAAAATGATGTACTTCTAGAGAAAAGTCTGGACTAACTGATGGCTTAAGGGGACATCTATCTTGAAATCCATGATTTTAATCAGTTTGGATAACTGTTCATGGTTCATGATGATCCCCACATCATTAGATGTCTTGACAGTTAAATAAGACAACACACTTGTAACATTTAGCACAGAACCTAGCCTACAGTAAATGCTATTAAATGCTAGCAGTTACTAATATTGTTTTCTCTGTTATAGAACTACAACTGTAGCTTGGTTACAGTAATATGTGATGAACAGATTAATACAGGTTGTTTTCCTACTCTACCAGTTATTAAACTATTGTCTCTCTCAGCTTCAGGCCTGTCCAGCTACATTTTGCTTTGTAATTCTGCAGAAAACTACACTGCCCCTTTGCCAGCTGGTGTGTTAGGGTCCACCAATAGAGGGATCAAGGAGGAGGAAGAGGGACATACTCTTATTTGGTGTTCTGATCAGGGTCACCCTTGAAATAGCTCTTTCCATTGGCATTGACAATAGGTTTTATTATGTGCAAGCCAATTCTAAGTGGTGCTCTATACTCTGTAGAGTATATGAGTATTTAAATTTTAGATCTCTTTTTCTAATAATTGTGAAGTTCTCATCTTAAGATCTGACAAATTGTCTACCACTTAGAACTTTGCAATATAAAGGAAAGTTCTCTCAGGTTTACAGTGCCCAGGAACACTCTTGGGATAGGGAAAATCTATACTCTGACTTAAATTGTCAGGAAAATAAAAGTGAAGGGATTTTTTTTTTCTAGAAAAGATTTCAGCTAAAGTTGAATTTTTAATTGAACAAGTGGATTGTTAGTGCCTTGGGGTCTTTTCTGTTACATTTCCTACTTTCATTTGTACATTATTTGGAGTTTATTGTTTTCCCCTGCTCCACTGCCCCCACTCCCATTTAATCTATTGATATATT
The DNA here is from genome assembly GCF_965194825.1 of Balaenoptera physalus. Lineage (NCBI taxonomy): Eukaryota > Metazoa > Chordata > Mammalia > Artiodactyla > Balaenopteridae > Balaenoptera > Balaenoptera physalus. The sequence goes on from NC_138883.1 coordinate 18,258,100, forward strand.
CACTGATTTTTTTTCTTTTTCAATACATTCCTGCTATAGGTCCTTGTGTTGTTAGAAACTAAACACTTAATGGCAATCTGGCAACTGTAACAAAAGTAATGATTTCAGCATTACAAATAAAAGCACAGCAAACATTAGGGAGGGGAAAGTGAGCCAAAAGCTACCCATGTTGAGAATGACTGGCCTCAGCACAATTAAATAGGCTTCTCTTCTCATAAAATTCAAATAAATTTAATACCATAAGAGTTTAAGACTACCCTACATACTGTACTATTTAGTTCATACTTCAATAGCTGATGTACAGCATTAGTTAGAAAACAAAACAAAACAAAACAAAAAAAGCTCAAATAAATCTCTCAAGATGAGCTAACTATACAGTGGAAATGGACTCTTCAGTGTGTCCTGAGTAAAAATAAATTAGGGATAAGCTGGAGATTTCCACTTGATTAGTTTGAGATGTGAATCTAATGGGATAAATATTTGAAAAATATTTAAAACTAAATCTAGTGGGAAATACTAATGCTTATTAAGGGAAGTGAAAGCTGTAATATCAATTACTTTGGTTAAAAAAGCACATTTGCATTCAGGTGGGGACCAACTAAAGTATAATTGTAATGTGAAACAAATTCTTTCTTATGTAATAGCTCAGCTTTAATTTAAAGTAGAGACAAACAAAATTAATTACAACTACTTGGCAGGTTATGCAAAGTCACATTCTATACATTCTATGGATACTATAAAAAATTACTATTATTTGAAACCTTCCTGGGAACCTTCATGAAATGACTGAGTTTACTAGTTAAATTATTGGTATAGCCTCCAAAACCAATTACCCATTTAGTAAACTTATTAGTATACTTGAATGTTTCCCAGTATAGATTAGAACATTCACTGAGTTTCATGTAATTACTCTATTCTTTTTTTAAAAAATATTTTTTGTTAAAGAAACAGCATGTTCCAGTAAAAGTACAGAGTTTTTGGAGTAATATCTTGGTTCAAGTCATGTTTCCCCCAAAAGAGAGTACATGGCAGAACTATTGTGGGTCTTAACTGAGATGATTCTCTAGAATATAATCTCCAAGAGGGCACAGATCTTTGCCTTCAATCTATCACAAGAGCCTAGAACAGTGCCTGACACATAGTAAGTAGGTGCTTGATAAATCATTATTGAATGAATGAATAATGGTTGTAAAGCCACACTGTAAACTCTAAAGATCTATGAAAATATTATGGTCCATTAATATACCATGATGGCAAATCTGTTATTGAGTATTATTGAATCACTTACCCTTTCTCATAAAATAAATCTTACCTTGGTTTTGCATCCTCCTGGTATATACGGATATCATGATACAAGAAAAATTCGTTGAAATTTGGAAGCAGTGTTTTCCCAAACTAAATCACATTAAAGTACAAAGGGCAATAGTGTGTGTGTGTGTGTGTGTGTGTGTGTGTCCATGACTCTAGGTGTAGGCACATGCTCGTGAATATGTTTGTGTTTGTTGTTACTATTTTTGTCATAAGTCTCTCAGACAAATGTGAGATGCTAATTTGTGAAACTGTTAGAACAGCCAAATATATAGTACTTGACTTTGCCAAGTCTTAATTCAGACTTTCCAAGACCACCTATCACTGAAAGTTCAAAACAGAGAGAGAGAGAAAAAAAAGAAGGGAACAAAACTTAAAAAAGATTTGTGCATTAGGTAGAACTGCTTTCTATAAATCCTGAGATAATAAAAGAAATTACAAAATTAATTCACTTAGTCTTCTGTTCTTATGGCTTGGCCTTAACCAAGTCTTCCATCTTCTCAAATTCCTACATGAAACACCCTGTACTTTGGGAACACCAAACTCCTCCTAAGTCTATGAATCCTCCTTTGTACATTTTGCAAAAGGCTATATATTTTGTAAGTCTATGAGTGGGAGGTACTTTCTTTATTTGATCTCTCTCTCTATAACTCTATCTAAAAGCTTAATATACTACTTTTCATCAAGTAGGCAGGGAGCTATGAACGACAACAAAAGAGTCAGAACTTTCTGAAGACAGATTTAACTCTTTGCTCTCAGCAGGTCTTATTTTAGGAAAGTAATCAGGATAAGAGAGCTGGGAAGACGTGGGATTTACGTGTGTCTAAGGCTGTAACCTAAACAGCAACCTATATAATCCTACATATTATTCTTAGAACCAGCCACCGGATTCAGGGGAGCTTATTGGATGAGGTTATAAATGTTTACCATAGTCCTACTGGGTTTCCAGCTTTCACAATATGCCCTGCCTTGCTGGTCCTGAAGCAAAATGGCCATTAAGGCCCAAAGCTTACACTACATTCATTACTGCACTGTCCTGTTCCCCAGAGCGCTCAGCAACCTCTCAGAAAGTCTAACTTACTTCATGAAAGGTGTTTAAGCCCTAAGAACTAGCCCTAGTTAAGCTAGTTAGTTGCAAGGTAATGTACCAAAACTCTAATTGGTGGTAGAGGTTAAGGCAGAAAATAATACAATCTGTGGGAACCTGGTAGAAAAGGGTGTGACTCAGGATATTGTTCACTAGTTCGATATCCCAAGTGTGGGTAACAGATTAATTAATTGATTAAGTTTTTGTCCATGTAGCTCTAAAGGTAGAACTTTCTATATAAGAAAGCTCAACACAGAACCTAGTTAATTTTTTAAAAAGTTCCCACCTTTTCCGTCTCATCAACTCTTACACTCTGTCTTTTAATTTTTGGATTTCTGAGGGCATGCAGGATTCAGAGGGAGATGGAAATCAGAAGGGGGGGGCGGGAGAAGTTCATTGTTAACGTTTTGAAAACAAGACCCTCTAAGAGTTACAAAGCAGATTAGGGCTTATTTATTTTCAATGCGCATTTAAAGGACCACTTGCATTGGTATTGTCTTCGTCCATTTCGGTTGCTATAACAAAATACCAGGAGCTGAACAGCTTATAAACAAGACATTTACTTCCCATAGTTCTGGAGGCTGGTAAGTCCAATATCAAGGCACCAGCATGCTGGCTTTGTGGTGAGGGTCCTTTTCCTGGTTCATAGCAGCTCCTTCTCACTGTGTCCTCATAGGGTGGAAGAGGCTAGGGATCTCTTTGAAACTTCTTTTATAAAAGCACTAATCCCATTCATGAGGATCTCACCCTTTTAACCTAAGCACCTCCCAAAGGCTCTACCTCCTAATACCATCATCTTTGGGGGCAAGGATTTCAACATATGCATTTTGGGGGGCACACAAACATTTAGACCATAGCAGGTATCACCTGGTATTTTGACTAATAATTCAGATTCCTGGTCCCCAATGCATAACTGTGAAATTTGAATTTTGGGGAGTCTCCATTTTTAACAACACTCCTGGTAATATGTTCGTTAACATTCAAAAACCACTACTGAACAATCTACTGTCCTTAAAGACGTGGCAGTAGATAAGGAAAGATCAGTTGCTTCTTCAACTCCCAGATACTCTGCCCCTGTGGATATAATGGATGTATTTTATCTTTTCCCATTTTTTTTTTCTTTTTACTATCTCCCCTTGTGATTTGAATCAGTGCCCTTGGTCATGCTCTTCCAACAACCTCATGGAGCCATGTGGTCAGTTTTGATACCAGGATCAAAGATAATTTAAGATGAGAATGTTTGCTACTCTAATTGCCTGAAAATTTAAAAAGGGTCACAAACCGACCAGTATCACTCACTATACCTGCTGTTGTCAGGGTTCGTTCAGTTACAAGGAAAAGAAACACATTCAAGTGAGCTCAAGTCAACAGAAGGGAACATGGGGAACAAATGGGGTAGTATCATAGATACCAAGAGCAGGATATATCACTGAGTCTTTGGGATCTGGAGAATTAACAACCAAGCAATTTTCATCATTCTCCTACTCTCCTTCCTTTCTTTCCTCTTCCCTCCTCCACACCTTTCTTCCTTTCCATAAACAAATATTTACTGAAATCCCTATCACCTCTCTAGGAGTTGGAGATACACCAGCGAACGAAACACAAAAATCATTCTCTTATGGTTTCTATAATCTCGTGTGTGCATGTGTATGTTTGGAAACTGACAGTAAATAAATAAATAAACATATATGCTATATAGTTACTGATAGATTCTGTGGAAAAAAAATAAGAAAAGGAAGGGAGTCAGAGAGCCAGGAGATACAGTTGTGAATGGAATGGCCAGCAATTACAGTCTGTCACTTCAATTTTCTGTTATGGTTTCTGCAGCTGTTAGAATTTTTTTCTCTCCTCTGTATCTTTGTCTCTCCCCCTCCATCCCCTCCCCTCAAGTCCAGCTGATCCCATGTGTTCTCCTATATGCTCATCTTGTGTCTGTTTGGCCCAACTCCACATGATCTTTTAACTCAAGTGCTTATTGTTAACTACATTTTAGCTTTGGTGTCTCTTAGTACACATCCCTGAGAGGCTCTGACAGCTTCAATTAGACTCCGTCTGGACAAAACCCTTCCTACATTGGCATCTATCCATAGAATGCTGTTCAGCCAATGGATGAATTCTCTTGACTACATATTTTTACTTCATCATGTGGATTTAACTACTGAGCTTTGGGGGAACCTCAGTATAAAGTACTCTACTTTAGATATATACTCTATTTTGCTCTGTGTGGAGTTTATTGTTTTGGAGAAGTGGATTAAAGACAAGGACCCAGTTCCCTCTTTCTTGGAAGAGAGCAAGATAATAGGCAAGAACCATACGTACTTTTTGGTCGGCAAAGATTTGTAGAGGGGAAGAAACATAGGATGGTAGTATTTTGAAATATTTTAAATGATATTTCCTTGAAATTTCCTGATATCCTTTAATTCTGGGTGTATATGTTTAGCAAGAATACCAAAAGAAAAACAAATATCAAAACTCAGTCTTCTGATTTTCAAAATAGGCTTTGTAAACTTATTGTAGAGGGCTTCCCTGGTGATGCAGTGGTTGAGAATCTGCCTGCCAATGCAGGGGACATGGGTTCGAGCCCTGGTCTGGGAGGATCCCACGTGCCGCGGAGCAACTGGGCCCGTGAGCCACAATTACTGAGCCTGCGCGTCTGGAGCCTGTGCTCCGCAACAAGAGAGGCCGCGATAGTGAGAGGCCCGCGCACCGCGATGAAGAGTGGCCCCCACTTGCCGCAACTAGAGAAAGCCCTAGCACAGAAACAAAGACCCAACACAGCCATAAATAAATAAATAAATAAAAATTAAAAAAAAAAAAAACTTATTGTAGAGATAATAGTTAGAGAAGAAAATTTTTGTTTTTGTTTGAAAGTATGGATTTTTTTGAATAACAGAAACCATAGTCACAATTGACTTGGGTTTTAAGTAATTAGACTGGAGGTAAATGTTCCCTCTCTGTTTTTGTGATCATAGGGGAGACAAAATCCATCTGGACTGAGAGAGAAGAGGAGAGTCAGCAGGAGAATAGCAAAGGGAGATGGTTGTGGGGCTATCTGATAAAGGGCTCTGAATCTTGCTACATCTTCCCGCTCTGGACCACATCCCAGAGAGCTGGTGAGGACCTGGAACCAACTGATCACCTAAGAGCCAGCGTCTTCATTTCCTGGATGGAATGTGGGTGGTGAAATCTTGTTAGACTCCACATTCCCCAGGTCCTGCTGTGCCAGAGTGACGGGGCAGCAGTAGAGTAGAAAATGTGGCCTCTTCAATCTAGGCAGGAAGTTTTGGAGTCTTCCCCAAGGTTCCATTTACCACAAAGTGGAACCGAAGAGCATCTAGCGATTTCTTATGGCTTCCCAGGATGTTGACGGATGTGAACGTGGCTGAGAAATGCTCACACTGGAAACCAGACGGGGCGATACACATGTTAGTAGATACTGGATTACATAGGTGGGTCTGGGGCCAGGACCTGGACCTTGAGTAAAACCCATAGAATTTGGATCAACACAGAGAAGTAGGAGCGAGGGCGCAATCTGGAGTTAACTGAGTTTACCAAGAACTGACTTAAGGTTAGGACTTTTGATAACAGGAGGAGTGAAGATTCCAGACAGAAATTGATAGAAAAAGAAAATTCCACTCTTCGCACACCTGAGCTTGTGGCCTAGGAGGTTTATGCCCAACACACACGTCCAATTCTACACCAGCTTCACTTTAAAAAGAAAGTGTTTGCTCTCGCTTTATCAAGGGTGATTCATCACATTTCTCTGACAAATGGTACATGTTTGTTAATCTCCTGCACATGGCCCCAAAGGAACTCCAAGCATAGTAACCAGAGAGAACCCACATTCCTTTTCAGCTTGATTATTTTGGCGGATTATATTTTTTTATAAAATAATTCTGACTGCATATCACAAGTTATTGTAAACAGCTGTTTTAATACCTTAGCCTCTGAAACCTCCCTGCCGATTCCCACGTTATCTTTGATTCCTGTGTCTATAATTTAGTCTGATGGGCTCTTCAGTGATGAAAATAAATGCTTGCTCTTTCTTCCTTCCATGGCCATCTCTTCTCATTCCAATTTCGTTTTAGCTTGGATACAGCGAGAATACACCTGTCTGACCAGATTCAAGAGCTAGAGACTTTACATTAAAATTTCAAAATGCTGCATCCGTGTTGAAACTCTACAATAAGCTTTAAGCATTCCACCTTCACCCCATCCCACCAAACTCACAAAGGCAGTGAAAGAGAATGCCATGCCCTTTTTCCGGTAATTATGTCCAGACAAGACCTTGCATGGCCAGCAGGATACGATGAGAATGGAAAACAAATGGATTCCAAATTTCTAAAGTGTGGTGTACAAAGCATGGAGCAGGAAAGAAAGAGTGTGCTCCGTCCCCATCCTTTCCCCTTTTAGTCCTGCCAGACATTTCCTTTGTTCTATTTTCTATCTCACTGAGATTAAAGTGCTGATCTCCTCCTTTTTGAAAATGATGTCACTTTTTTTTTCTTGCCTTGGCAGAGAGCAAGTTCATTACAAATCTGCTGTGTGACTGATGGCTTTGAAGAGATAAGGCAGAGGGGGAAAACACATTTGGGAAAGGTATGAAACTCAAGAGACAGGTTGACAATTAAACTGGCAGTAAGAGCGATGACGAAGGATAAGGAGAAACAGAGGTTGGGGGTAAATATCTCTTCCATATTCTCTTTTACAGTCACTGAAAAGCTATTTTTATTTCCTTGATAGTTTTATCCTGAAGCAATGCCGTGGGCTAAAATTCATTTCATGCTTTTCCCAATGAGATTCATCCACTTTTGATGACATTATTTCCGGCAGGTCATCGTGGATGTATTGGGTGGGAAGACATTTCCTTTTGCCTTACAAAAAGGGAAAATATTTGGTGGTGAATCTGATTTATTATAATTGCTGATCATTTCACTACGTGGCAGTTTTTAGAAGAAGCATTTCAGATGTAAAACCAGGTTGAAAGCACAGTACACATTCTAATGCCATTTGTGTTGTTTAAAATGATTAGTGACAGATGCAGAGCTTGGGAATTTAAAGATCTTCTTTCATCTCCCAGGTCCAATCACAGTGAAGGCAATGGGCATACAAATGGTTGCAAAAGCCAATTTACTGAAGTGATGGACTTCGAGTAATTAAACACATACACACACACACAACCCCTAATATGGACAGCGTCTTATGAAAATAACATTGTTATCTTTATATCTCTAATTGGATTTCAGCTTTAAAAAAGTCTTTTCTTTTGAATGGATATTCTTGTTCAGATCAAAGATTTTTTTTAAAATGTGTTTCTGGTTTAGGGATGGAGGTGGGAAGTTGCGGAGAAATGAGTAGTAGATAATGAGATGAAGAAAGGACCTCTGAGATAAATGTCTGTTAGACTGGAACATATATGACAAGAACTCTATTCCTTGTTTTTCTTCTTCTATGAATCTTCTTTTCCCTCATGTCACCATCACTCACCTCCAGCCTTCGCTTTTCAATAGTAATAGAAATATTTGTGATTGTAACTTTTATGTCTGTGGAGGATGGGAAGGTATGTGGCAGATAAGCTTTCCATTCTCCATCCCTCACGCCTGCAGCATATTACATATCAGACATAACATTATTATTATTATTATTTTTTTTACTTTCCTCTTGGTCTTGAAGAAACCCTTCTCAAAAGCAGAAACTGTTATTCTACTGTTTACGCCCCCTCACCAATATCTCCATTGGCTCCCGGTAGCCTATAAGATAAAATCCCAGCTCCTTGAGCTTTTACATTCTGGTTTCTTCCAAACTCTTTACTCTGGCTTCTGGCCAAACATTTCCATTCAATGTTTACTTGAGTGCTAATGAATGTCTTGTTCCTGAATGCACTTGGCTATTGTGTTCCTTTGCTTGTACTTTTTCCACTGACCCGTATGCCCTCTCGGCTTTTCCACGTCTCATGAATATCTCGCTTTGCCCCCAGCCTGAGCAAAAATATGACCTCTTCTGTGAAGTCTACAATTTACTCAGGAAGAATTGATCCCTCTTTACTTCTGGCCTTTCTTATATTATCTTTACTGCGTTTAAAAAATTTTATGTGTCATGATACAGATAGTAGGATATACCCAGGAACTATAAACAGGTGTAGTCAAAAGTTAGTTTATACTTTATGCATGTTAAGGGAATAAATGGATATATACAACCTGATGTTTGAATGCAGGCAAAAGGACTTCAGAACTGTATACCTGCTTTCTTAGTTTCTCAGTTAAGGATGTGTCTTTTTCCTTAGGAAGCAAAACCCAAAGAAGCTTGGAATTAATAAAAATTAATACAACAGAAATACATATTTTAAAAAATGGACCCAGATAGAAGGATGTGGAATGCTGCAACTTGTGGTAAGTGATAATAATTTCAGTGTCAATGCTCAATAATTTCTCTTACTGTTCATTGTTCATGAATATTATTATTCATGGTGTGTGAGCAACTTGTTCCTCTGAACTCTCTACCTTACCTCTCTGACTCTGCTTGTAAGAGCAAATAAAATACGGTAGAGCAAAGCAAAAGTGGTAATTAAAATGTCTTCCATGTATCTAAATGCATGCATCATTCACTCCAGATTAGGAAATAACTACCTGGTTGATATTCTAGAAAACCCCTTCTAATTTTTGAGTCTCTATTTTTTTCTTGTTTGTTTGTTGCTGGTTTTCCTGTAATTGGTGGCTTTGGCTGAATCACATTTGAGCCTCAAGCAGAATGTGGTTGAAATTCAGTGTTCCCATGAAACTGGTGTCTTGCGTTTGGCACTCATTCACAGTTGAACCTCCTCTAGCATGAGGTGATGCCAGGAGTGTGGACGCTGTAGAGTGAGTTAGTGTCCGTATATTTTTATATTTCACATTTCTCTCATTCACTCAAGCACTTTGCTGATCCACACGGTTTATGATTTTCTGACTCTCTTGGCACATCTGACATAAGTGCCAGAATCAGCATCCCAAAGAATGTGGAACTCCCAAGACCAAGGTCTCCTTAAAGTCTTGGAAAATAAAAGGGTAATGGAAATCCTCAGAATGTTGCTGGAGCAATGATAAGATTTGGTGTTCCCAGTGCCAGGATAATTTAAGCACTTAGTATAGGTCATATATTTCTTTTCCTTTTTTCTTTTCAATTTTTTTTTTTTCAATTATTTTATTTATTTATTTTATTTTTGGTTGCGTTTGGTCTTCATTGCTGCATGCAGGCTTTCTCTAGTTGCGTTGCGCGGTGGCTTCTCTTGTTACGGAGCACGGGCTCTAGGCGCGCGAGGGCTTCAGTAGCTGTGGCACACGGGCTTAGTTGCTCCGTGGCTTGTGGGATCTTCCCGGACTAGGGATCGAACCCATGTCCCCTGCATTGGCAGGCTGATTCTTAAACACTGCGCCACCAGGGAAGTCTCTTTTTTTCCTTTCGTAAAATTAATTTTTTTTTTTTTTTGCCTTTGCACTTGGTTTATTTGTATAGAACATATTACTATTTTGGTTGTGTTTATATTTTGTTCCCCCTAGGTCATATATTTTTATAGATAGCATTTCTTTTAAGTAGAACCCCTTTGAGTGGTAGAAGGCATCAACATTCTCACTGAGGTCTAAGAAATGGTTTCAGAGTGTAGAAGTAAGGTGGACACGTACTCAGGGCTAAAGAATGGAGTCTAAACTGTGGTTCTGGTTCCATGCTCCTCTCATCAAACAGCCTTTAATAAATGGCTGTCAGAAAGGTGAGGTGAAATAAATATTAGCAAAGACGGCTGCCCTGTTAAGAAGAGCAAAACATTGGCTAACAGCAAAAAGGTTGACTGTATCTGGGTACTTTCTAAGTGCCTTGTCAGCACTCATTCTAGCCTCCCTAATTTCCTTCCTTTCATCGTTATCCCAGAGTTGTGCATATCTGATTTAAGAAAAGCAGTTAGATACTCAAGCACTTCTTCCATTTTATTATCTTAGAGAAAGAAAAAATACATTTCAAGCTTTAAGAAAACAGGTAGGGCTTCCCTGGTGGCGCAGTGGTTGAGAATCTGCCTGCCAATGCAGGGGACACGGGTTCGATCCCTGGTCTGGGAAGATCCCACATGCCGCGGAGCAACTAAGCCCGTGCGCCACAACTACTGAGCCTGCGCGTCTGGAGCCTGTGCTCCGCAACAAGAGAGGCTGCGATAGTAAGAGGCCCGCGCACCGCGATGAGGAGTGGCCCCTGCTTGCCGCAACTGGAGGGAGCCCTCGCACAGAAACACAGCCAAATAAATAAATAAATAATAATTAAAGGTGCTAATAATTAAAAAAAAAAAAAAGAAAACAGGTATTATTGGTAGATAAAAGAGGAACGCCATCTACTCTTAGCTCTCAGTAAATACTTTGGGAAATCTTAGTCTGGTTTCACCAAGAAGCAAAGCAGATCCAGAGACAAGAATTCAAGTGCAAGTTGTTTATTTGGGATGTGGTCCCTGGAATTTCTGAGCTGTGAAGTGAGGGAAGAGAAGGCCAGGGAAAGCCAAGAAAATACAAATTACAAAACAAGTTCCCAAGGAAATCGATGGCAATTTAGTCCTGACAAAGGTCTCCGGGAGCCCATGTATCAAGCGAAGCTCAGAGTCTTCCCACCCAAGAGATGAGGCAGCTGGGGCATTTTACACCAACTCCTCTCAGTTACTGGCCGAGGGCTGCTCCTGGGGACTTCCCTTTCCTGGTACTTCTACAGGCAACAGAGGCTTTTATGGCCAGAGAAGAGACAGACACTGCAAGCTGGAAATCAGCTTCGCAGGCACTGACACGGTAAGACCCAGGGGCATATGGGTCTGACTTTGACAGTTTTGGTTCCATCTGCTGACAACATTCACTCAGCAGAAAATGACTTGAGTCCCTTAAATATTCATTTCAACTGTGATATCCAGCCCTGTGCAGAAGGCCCACTGCATACTCCCAACAGAGCTTCCAGCAATATCAACAGCAATGCCATCATCACCTCTAAAGAAATTCGTGGACGGTTCAAGAGAGCCAGTAACCAGCCCACAGTGAAATACTGTGAAAGGCACCTTAAATCACAGCCAATGGCCAATGAGAAGAAGCACCATTCATGTAACACCTTTAGAAATTCATCAGTTACAATGCAGTGATTGGAGAGTCTTATGATTCATGTTGATAAATATATAATAGGGGCTCAATACATATTTATGTAAGAAATTATTATTATAATTATTACTATTTTCTTATTATTATGACCTTCCTTACAGAATCACACTATGCAGCTTTTATTCTATAGAGTATGAATGCACTTCCTAAGCCAAGCTGGGATTTCTTTATCTGAATGTACCTTCAGACTTACTAGGAAGTATGTATATGGACCCTGAGACAGTGGTAAGGAGATTTATAAGTGTGCTATAAGCAGAACTTCTATCACAATAGGCTCCTTAAATTTCTGTGCTGCTGTGATGAAATTTCCTGGCCAGAGCTTTTCCTAAGGCCATTTTATATGTCAAATTGCAGTCAGTCAGGACGTGGTATTTAAGACTGTTATGAATGTCACAGAGCAAACAAAACAATGCATTAGCCAAGAAATCTTGTGAAAATCGGTATGGAGAGAGGGGTCTTGGCTTATCAGTACAAACAGGAATTTCCCCATGAAGCTGCTGATTTTACTGACAAGTTTTAATCTAACCAGTAATAGATAAAATTGATGTTAGAGACTTACTACCTTCAGTAATTACCCAATTTCAGTTTACCTTGGTCTTGTTTTTTATCTTATTCATATTTATATTGTTACATATGTATTTTCATAAACCATACTAGATCATTTTTTTAGAAAGAGGTAAGAGTTAATTGATCCCAGAGCTTATTATGACCAACTTAGGGATTCAAAGATGCTGAGGAGAAAGCAAGGCTTGTCTTCTGTGATCTCTAGCTTCTTCTCTTTTAAAAATAGATTAATAACCAGCCTGCAAATTCAAAAAAACAGATTACACTTTTTAATGTGAACCAAAGTGGTTGTTCCATACCTTGTCTGTTTATTTTTAAAGCTCAGGCTCTGCATATTGCTTTATACTATTTTCTGAGTAGGTTTTCACATTCCATTCTTTTATAGATTTCTTACAAATTTTAACTTCATGGTTCAGTGAGATATTGTTTTTGCTTGTTTGTTTTGATAGCAGGAGAATAAAGGGAAAGATGAAGTGGCACCATCTTGGTTTTTTGTTTTGTTTTTGTTTTTTTCACACACACACACACACTGTATTTTATTTTTACAAGAGATAAATAGACTGACACCAAGCATTGTACATGGATGACCACAACAAAAGCAACAATGCTTGCAATTACCAAACATGAAACACACTCATACTATGTCATAATATTGACATTCAGTCCAGTAATCCTCCACTGTAACAGCTCCTTTACTTTGCAGTGAAAATTGATTTGTATATTCTTTGCCTCTGAGTCCTTGTGGGATTTTTTTTTTTTAATTCAAACAGAAAGTCACAAAAATTATACTCATCCTCATGTTGTTCTGAAACTCCTCTGTTGCCCTTGCCCATGAAAGCTCAGAAAGCTCTGATATATGTCTATGATTGTACCAGGACAACAATGTTCCAGAAAGGGTTGTACAATTAATTGGCCCATTTCTAGCTCCTAATGGTAAAGAGAGAAGTGAGAGAAATCAGCTTGAATGAGGTCCCCTCATTCCTCAGTTCTCAATTCTTTTAAGTTTTTAACAGAAACGCCTGCATCCCTACCACCACCATAAAACAAAGATTGGTAACCTTTTGAATAGCAAGATTGGATAGGAAGAAAAATTTATAGCACTCTCCTGAAATAGCCACTTGACAAATCCAGCCCACGGATTAGGAATTTTGATTGAATCGAAGAGAAAATGGCTTCCATTGTCTACACTCTATCAATGACCTGGATGCCAAAAGAAATCTTCAAAAGAAACGTTTGTTTATTTATCCATTCATTCTTTTGCATAAAATGATACAGTTGGGCATTCAAATTTTTGAGCTTTAATATAAGAAACCCCATCTGTAACATCATGTATTTCAAAGAGAATGATAAGTTTTTCTTCTACTCATATTTCTGAAATTTGTGACATATGGAATTTGTCACTCCATTTTTTAGTGGAGTTTTTATTTATTACCAAATACAGCTTTTGTGAGGAAAGCAACACTTTTTTTAGACAAACCCAATTTGTTTGCATATAAAATATAATGTGAAAATTAATATTGTACTGTGTTTGCAATACTGTGAAAATACTGGGATCTTATTTTGACTAATTATACATCTTAACTTATCCTATAATGAAACATTTAGCTGAGACATATTCTTGCTTTGCACTTTGTTTTAAAGTAGAGGTGTGAGTTTTTCTTATCTTGGCTGTGTTCTAATTTGTGCAATAAAATCACATTTTCTGGGGCTTCCCTGGTGGCGCAGTGGTTGAGAATCTGCCTGCCAATGCAGGGGACATGGGTTCGAGCCCTGGTCTGGGAAGATCCCACATGCCGCGGAGCAGCTAGGCCTGTGAGCCACAACTACTGAGCCTGCGCGTCTGGAGCCTGTGCTCTGCAACAAGAGAGGCCGCGACAGTGAGATGCCCACGCACCGCGATGAAGAGTGGCCCCCGCTTGCCACAACTAGAGAAAGCCCTCACACAGGAACGAAGACCCAACACAGCCAAAAATAAATTAAAAAAAAAAAAAATCACATTTTCTTTTACAAAGTCCTCTGCTTTGAAACTACCTTTCATTTTCTTGTCTAGAGTTCATAGTTTCTCTAGAGATTCTTGCATATCAGGATAAGATGACGGCCCTACAATGAGTGATGGGATTCTTGGAGATGAAAAATAACATTCGGTTATTATATATATTTTAAGGGTTAGGAACTACAGCCCCATGGGCCAAATCTTCCCTGACAACTCTTCCTATATGGATCTCAAGCTAAGAATAGTTTTTACATTTTAAATGATTTTTAAAAATTCATTATACTTAAAAATTACATGAAATTCAGTGTTCAGTGTTCATAAATAACATTTTATTGGAACAGAGTTGTGATCATTTGTTTATACATTGTTTATCACTTTTGTGCTGCAACATTAAAAAGTTGAGTAGGTACAATACAGATTATATGGCCAATAAAATCTAAACTATGAACACTCTGGCCCTTCGCAAAAAATCTTTGCCAAACCTGATCTTTCTCTCGTGCTCTCCTATACATACATAGCTATAAATATATAGATCATAGATCTGTGTATAGATGTGCCATAGATTTATCTATACCTACCTACGATCTGTCACAGATCAATGATCTATCCACAGATCTATCTATCACAGATCTATCTATATCTACTTATCTATGTATCTATGATCTATCTAGATGTATCTATATCTATCTATGAGCTATCACAGATGTAGCTATCTATATCTATATAGCTATGATCTATCATAGATCTATCTATAACTATACATCTCTGACCTATGATTTAGTTTGTGTCTATATCTATATATTCATAGGAGAGAAAGAGAAAAGAGAGAGAGGGAAAAAGAGAGAGAGATCCACCATCTAATTAAAAAATTTGTAACTGCCGCTTAATCTCAAATGTGTTTGGACGTGTTTATACTAGTATTGAGAACTAAATTTACAGCGATCAATATTTTTGTCCTAATTTACGTTTCATGTGAAAGTAGCGTATAAAAGTAGCTGACAGGAGGCTCCATCCTGTTGCCACATGAACACATTAGTAGCCCAGTTTCATTTAGATAGATCTACTGCCTCCAAGCAAAGATGTGGTTTGCACCTTTAGCCACAGAGAGAAGTTTAAGTAACTCCTTTCAACTTGCCATTTTTCTAGCTACCGCACAAGCTCACACAGTCTCATAAAAAGCTTGAAATTTACTACATTTCTAAAAGGATACAGTTTGTGCAGTAGGTAACTGTCACACTCTATATAGACATTGGTGAAATACATTCACACAGCAAATCAGTTATTCCTCTCCTTTGGCGAGAGATGGAAAATCATTTAATCACACAAATACCTTCTGATTTTATTTTATATTTTTATAACTGAAAATACAAAGCTGACTGGTGACTTGGGTATGTGTTGTTTTAAAAATATCCTTCCACTAATTCTAATGCCAGCATAGCAAATATTTTTGCATAAAGAACCACTATTGTTTGTTGTATGACCATAATCACTTTCCTGAACTAGGAAAACCACAGAGAATGAATATTTTGTGTTCTTGCTCTGTGTGCCTAATAAGTACTTTTTGGGAAACAATCTGTTAAAAATATATTTCATCATTCAGTGTACACGTAGTTTGGACTAATATTAAATTGTGAAGAGACAAAATTTTCGTTGTTATTTTTCTTAGATTAATATTACTAAAGACCTGTACTTACAAATACTAAAAGTAAGTGGATGGTACTTTCCAACTAAAGTTAATAAGCAAACTTACTTGGTTTTTAAAAATAATTGTCTTACTAAATAATTCAGGCTAATATCAAGATGATCTGGTTTGTGTAGACATTTAACTATCATTAAATAGGAAGGTGTTAGAGTTTAAAAGGCAGGCACCCATTAAAATTCTGCTAAAATAATTACCTCTCATTTCTCATTCTGAGATTGCCTTGTAGGTAGGCTTATTTGATAATAAGGACTCTGTGAAATCATTATTTTCGCTGTGTGCTATTAATAATAACTTTTCCGTGTTAAATGAATTGAAGATAAAGATCTACTCTTAGGTCTGAGAGTTAAGTGTAATCTCTTAGGAATGTTGGGAGAAGGCAATAGAGGAAATGAGGGAATTTACATTTCAGAACGTTATATAATCCTGGGAAGACAGAAACCAAAGCAAAGACTGAAGAACAGAGCTGCTATCAGAAGTTATAATTGTCCTTCCCCTGCAGACAGTCTGTTCAACTAATCCCATTTGGGGCCAATGTACTACCTGTATTTTACCACCTTCCAATCCCTCACACTATACGTTTCCTCTCTACCTACAAACACTTCAAAACATCCTTTATTTGAATACAGTGAAACTGACTCTTGTCTGCAAGCTGCGAGTCCCTCACTGGTAAAGGACTTTGTCCAAAGTTAGGTAGGCCCACTCAATCCATTTCATCATAGCATATGAAATAGTTGAAATGCTGCTGGAAATGGCATTTTCTAGTATATAAAATCATCTGTTTGGACACTATTTTTTGAAATGAAGACAGATTATCCATTTTTTTCTTAAAAATAGGATTAATTCTCAGAAAAAGTAAGTTTTTAGGAGAAATATTGAATCTTATTTGGATTTTCACAGCATTTGATAGCTCTAATGTCCTGTTAAATCTGAAGGGTATTCCCTTACTTTCTTTTAAAAACAATTAACTAGCCAAGGAGCACGTGACTTTGCAAAACAGGGAAAAAGTTGATTTAAATATATATGAAAAATACTGCTTCTTTTAACCACTTGGATGCATATAAGTTTTAATAGTGTATTTGTGTTTCTTATCAAATTCTATTTTGTGTTGATTTTTAAAAAATAACCTCTAGACATTATCCCTTTTAAGTTTCAGATGCATACACATTATATCTATATTTTCTGTCCTTAACTATTAGAATAACTGATCATGTGTCCATATACACAACAGACACATTCTTGTTCAGAATGCTTTGAAAATAAAAGGTAGTTTTTAATACCTACTTGTTCTGGCTAACAAAATCTTTAGGTTGGTTAGGGCTAAGAGCGCCATAGAATTCTAAGATAAATTAGTTTCATTTTAATTTTTATTACTGTATTGCCAGCTTCTCTTCCAAATTACATTTTTAATAAATTTGATCTATAGCCATCTGAAGGGTGAAAGCTCATAAACACATCTTTCTGCTTTAATTGCCTTTATAAAGCACTTACTCAAAAGGGCAGTTTTTCTTCCCAATTGTGCCACCAGTTTTTATAAGTGAATCTGTCAGCCTCTCAGGATTAACTGAAAATGAATGAATTCATTTTCACTGCTGAAAATGAGTTATATACTTTAGGGCATTAATATATTCGCACTTAAATTTATATCAGAAAAAAAAAAGAAAAATAATTGCCTTTTCAGGGAGGTTGTGTGACAATCCCAGGTATCATTCTAATTTCTTTACAGTAACATATATGTGATATTCTACAAATCATCATCCCATTGTCAGATCACTGCTGCCGTAACTTTCAGGTAAAGAACCATCCCTTTTGCCATAAGACAACAGGCTTGAGCAAGTTTTCTGCTCTTACTTATGTGTATACTCCTCCCAGTTGATCTCATCCAGAGTCACGAACTTCCATTCCTTCTACGTGCCCAGGACTCCCTCGTTCTCCACCCTGATCTCCCCTGAGTTCTGGGACACAGAGGCCACTGCTTCCTCTCCCTGAATGTCTAACAGTCGCCTCAAACTCGGCATGTCCAAAGCAGAACTCCTGAATCCACACCCAACCTGCCTTCCTCATCTTAGTCCACAGCCCCAACATTTAATACTCAGACCCCAAATCTTGGAGGAATCCTTGACTCCTTTTTATTTGGCATATTCCTCCTCAAATCTATTAATAACTTCGATGAGGTCCACCTTCCCAAGACAAACATATACACACAGGATCCGACAGTGTCTCAGCATCAACTCTGATACCACCTGGACTAAACCACAGAGTTGTCTCGCCTCGACTGAAATATGCCACTGACAGGTTTTCCTGCCTCCAGACAATTCTCCAAATGCAAAGTAAATTAGGTAATTTCCCACACTTACTCAAAACTTGTCAGTGGTCTCCATCACACTCAGAAAGCAATCTAAGCACCCTGGGCTACAAAATCAGACACGAGCACATCGCTATTTCTTGTTGCTACCCTCCTTCTATCCCTCTCACTCACATTGCTCAATACACCAGACCTTCACGCTCTCCAGACTCAGCCAAGCCCACTCCTGCCTTGGGAAGGGTGGGTGCCGTGTAGGGTTTCCCAGGAAGGCAAATAGCATGCAGTTGGAGGCTGCAGAATGTGTTTTGTGGCTTTTGGGTGGGCGGGGAGTAAGTGCAGGGCCAGATGGAGGGGTGGGGAGAGGATGGATTGGGATGCGGTGAGCATTGGGCAGGTGAAGGATGGTGGCATCAGGCCCAGACACTGCTGCCTGGACCATTCTTCACAGAGGAAGTCCAGTCTCTCCAGATCTCTAGATTTCTACTGGATTGGCAGGGGAGTCCTGGGATGAGAAACACCTGGGTGCCTCAGGTGCCTCGGGACCCTCATGCCAGATTCCTCAGTAGGTAAGGAGTCAGGCTCGTGCCACCTGTCACACAAACCCCAGCACTCATGGATGCTTGCCCCTGTCTGTCCCCGTGGTTTCTGTTCCTCTATCTGGAACATTCCTTTTTTTTTTTTTTTTTTTTTCCCCTATCTGGAGCATTCTTTCCAAGAATTTTGGATGCTTCACTCTCCTATTCTATGTTCCAGTTTAACTATCAATTCCGGAGGAGGCCTTTTCTATTGAAGCTAACCTCCCACCCCAATATGTCATTCTATAATCTTGCACTTTAAAATTTTTCTACATAGCTCTTATCATTATTTGACCTTTTACTATATTTATTTATTTAATGTTTATTTATGTATTGGTTTGCCTCTACCAGTAGAATGTTGGGCTCTATGAAAGACGGGAGGTAGTCTTTTTTCCACAAGACTTTTTGATCGCCATATCTTTTGAAAGAAGAATATTCCCCTATGTGGGAATATATAATTTGGTTACCATGGAGACAGTCACTGGATATCAGACGTGGAAATATAAATTAAACTTAAACAATTCAATACTAGGCCCAAGATGGCAAATGTACTTCCTGTCTTGGTCCCTCAGGAATGGCAAGAACACAGGAGGGGAGAAGTAGGAGACAAGTAGAGAAAGTAATGTTGAGGCACTGCTCTTCTGGGGGATGTCAGCTACTGAGACTCTGTGGAGTTAAAAAAAAAAAAAAAAAAGGCACCTGCATCCCACTTTCAATGGCACATAAAAAGGCAATCAGGTTAAACTGGAACGTGAAGATCAAGAATCCATTGCTTTTTTTAGTTATGATTTGCCATAGAAACTCAGCAGTTAAAATGGACTGAATGTTTGTGTCCCTGTAAAATTCATCTGTTTAAATTCTAATCCGCAGGGTAACTGTACTAGGAGGTGGAGCCATTGCGAGGTAATTAGGTCATGAGGCGAAAGCCCTCGTGAATGGGATTAGTGCTCTTATGAGAGGGGAGAGAGCAGGCTTTTCTACCATGTTGAGGATCTAAGAAGAAGTCCTCTGCCTGCAAAATGGGAGACGGCTCTCACCAGAACTCTATCAGGCTGGCACCTAGATCTCTGTCTTCCAGCCTCCACAACTGTGAGACGTAAATTTCTGATGTTGATAAGCCACCCAGTTTACGGTATTTTGTCATAGCAGCCTGAACTAAGACAGCAGTTACCATATCTTAGTAGATGTAAAAATCCCTGGGAGGCATTTTAATAATGAGTGCTTTTTACTCCACCTCTAGAATTTTGGTTCTTTAGCTCCACAGGATTCTGACCATATTTTAAAGAATAGTGACTAAGATCAATGAGCTCTCTAAACTATTTTATTTCAATAGTGAAAGGAGAAATATTAATTTCCTTTAGATGAGCAATAAAAGATTTTCAAGACCATCAGGATTAGTGATTAATGAACAATAGGTTTAAGAAACATCAATCATGCCTGACTTATTTCAGTGTGTTCACAAGGCATTGTTTTTATGAACTTATTGTTAATTTACATGGTTGTTATCAAAACATTTTAGCATTGCTTCAGCCTCTCTATTGGTGAAAATTGAAAGAATTACAGCATCTATATCACATGATTATTCAAATAAGTGATATGAAACACTTCACAAAAGTGTTTGGTATATAGTAACCTCAGGAAATAGTAATTATTATTATTACTAATGTATTAATATAATTATAAATATTATTTTGATTGTAATTAATATAATATTAATAGAAATAATACTTCAGATAACTTTTAAAGTCTTGTTCATTTGACTACTTACATTCTTAATTTGCTTACAACAATTTTCTTGGGGTATTAAACTGATGTGTAAAGGTCCATAAATTCTGGGTTAATTAGGTACGAAAACATTCTATATTATAAAAAACAAAGTCAACTTCAGTCAGTGTGACAATTATACTAATTTTATCTCTAAGAGTGGCTTGAAATTGGGATTTACTTTTGAATGCAGACTTTAATATATATAAATATATTTATAAATATATATATATATTTATATATAGCATGCATTTTTCCTGTAGAAAAATCAGAAAATGTAGAAAAAAATATTGCCTATAATATCACCATGTACCATTCATATGTTCCATATAAAATTGCCTTTAATTGTATTCATAAAAATTTTACAAAAGTGGAACTGTATAAAGGGAGCCCCATACTTTACATATTATTTGTTATTTTTTCTACTAAAATATATTTTAAAATTCATTCTATGTTAGTTTTCATTTTATCAGTTTTACTGTTCAATTCTGTGCCTCCTGGAACTTAAAAAGATGTAGCGTGTCTTTACAACCTGAGTATAGGCATCATTTCATCAAGGGGGATTGCGCTCTAACGTAAATCCTCCAATGGGACCTTCCAGATTCTTCAAGGAACAAAAACATTCCAGGTATTCTATTCCCAGAGTGATCTTTGAGTGAGAACAGTGAGTCTTACCTTACTCCCCAATGGCATACTTTAAGGAGAATTGCTCCGTTAATTAGGCAAAGTGGCAATGATATATTTGAATAGCAGCAAAAGAGAAGTCAAGGAACACTTAATCTACTTTAATTATGTATTATTCAGAAAGTATTATTTCACTAATAACAACTCTAGCTCAAAATTGCAGCTCCTTGCTGCTAGCCCGGGTATTTAACACATGTTTCAGCTCCCAGGCATTCAGATGGTCAGACGTACTTTTGCATATTATCGCAAAGGACTGTCTTTTAACTGACAAGTGAGTGGAAATCGTGCCAACATTTCTTTCTTTCCCATTTTTTTTTTATTTGTTACAGCCTCATGCTCTACAGACAATACACACCCATCCTTCAACTATACAGCTTCAATAGAATTGTATTTCCCTTTATTTCTCACTTTTATGTCTTTGTTTTGAAAAGCAATGGTGTGTAGATAAAAGCTTAGGAGTGAGAGAGTCAGTGAATTTAGTTTCAGCTCTACATTTGCTTGCTGTGTGACCTTGGACAAGTTATTTAACCTGCCTAATTCTTGATTTTCTAATTTGTAAGATGGAAATGATAATATTTTTTATAATTTGGTTGTGAAATTTGAACAGGAGGCATAAAGATCAGCTGTCATCCTGTGTAGCTTCAATACAACTTTCTTCCCTTTCCTTTTATTGGGTTGTACTTTTCTCCATATTTTGTTGTGTACTTGTCACCTATTTTAAATTGTCTCATCTCTTTTGCTTTCATTATTTCCAGAATGATCTCATCTGCATGAGATATGACTGGACCCAACTGGCTTATCATTGTCTTTTTTCATGTTTACATTTATTTTCTTTCAAATGGGACATGTTTTTTTCCTTTGGAAAAATTCTAAAGATTTCACATAGAAGTGCAGAACAGTTAGTTTAACCTCAGCCCCTTATCAATGTAAATTAGTTTCCACCTTTGCTGGATAATGGTTACATACCTGGTCTACAACACATTCCTATGATTTCCCAACTGAACTATCATATCACCTTCCTGCAAGATTTTCTTGACCTAAATGGTATAAAATAACCTTAGCAATGCTCTCCTTTGTCATGACACCAGAATACAATCTACCCAATACCTTATGATCCAGGACTGCATGGGCTACATACATCACACTTTTTGTTACACTAGCATCTTTCCCAGCAAAACCATTTAATCAGCACAGTGATGTTTGCCACTTCCAGTTTTTGATACCTTCTCAAGCAGCCTGTAAAAATACTATCATAAAAATCTTTCCTATATTGTGTTAGCTATTTCATTTTTACTCAAATGATTTTTAACTACACTAAGATGTCCACTTTAAGGCCAGATCACTGAGCCTAGGGACAGCTTTCTTTATCAAATCTGCTGATTGCCCAATCTCCAGGTTGTGGAGTGAATCTCCCATTGAATCAGTTAGTTCTCCATCTTTGATTTTCCTAGTAGGAACCTATATATTTTTCTTAAAAAATAGTTCCTTAAAATTTAAACAGTTTAATTTTCCTATTCCTCTTTTTTACATGCTTTTTTGCCATCCACTTCCATTTCTAAACCCACCACGCTCTTCTCTCTTCATGAACATAAGTTTGTAGAATGTCTGTATTTTTGACTTGATCTTTCTTTCTTTCTTTCTTTCTTTCTTTCTTTCTTTCCTTTCCTTCTCTCTTTCTTTCTCTTTCTTTCTCTTTCTCCTTTCTTTCTTTCCTTCTCTCTTTCTTTCTCTCTTCCTTTCTTTCTTTCTTTCTCTTTCTTTCTTTAGTTCTTTCTTTCTCTTTCTTTTTCCCTTTCTTCCTTCCTTCCTTTCTTTCTTTCTTTCTTTCTTTCTTTCTTTCTTTCTTTCTTTCTTTCTTTCTTTCTTTCTTTCTTTCTTTCTTTCTTCTTTCTTTCTCTTTCTTCCTTTCTTTCACTTTGAACTGATCAACATAAACAGCCCTCATTTTGCTCTCTGATTTGTGCTCCAGTCTCTCAGCTTTGTTTGCTCCCCACTACTTTCAGTAAACGAATTTAAAACAGGAAATGCCTTGGCTGCTATTAATTTTGTTCACTTCACTCTTTTTTCTCAGAGCACCTCCTCTAGCCCTCTCTTGAACACTCCTCTAGACTCTGATGTCCTGACAAAGAGGGAACCTTCTCACCTTGATATTTCCTCTGGTATTTGAACCACTTTCCTGTTCTGTAGGAATGCCTTCATCTTCCAAACACCTTTTCCAATTGATCCAGCATTTAAGAAAGCTATTAATGATCTGAAAAGGCAAGCTTTTCTATTTTCTCTTGCACATAAACCCTAGCCATCCTGTGACTCACACTTTATGAGTATTTTTCCAATCTCTATGTGGGTGCATACAGGTAAACTTTTAAAATTCTGTATCCAGGGACTTCCCTGGTGGTCCAGTGGGTGCGACCCCGTGCTCCCAGTGCAGGGGGACTGGATTCAATCTCTGGTCAGGGAACTGGATCCTGCATGCATGTTGCAACTAAGAAGTCTGCAGGCTGCAACTAAGGACTCCATGTGCTGCAACTAAGACCCTCTGCACAGCCAAAATACATAAATAAATAAATACTAAAAAAATTCTGTATCCATTTCAGACTGATAATATATATTTGCCTCCTTTGTTTAGTTTTAGTTATTTTTAGTCCTATCATTTTTTTCTTTCTAAATGAATGTATAGTCCCTCCAAATATGACCATTTTTCTCCTTGAAGGAAAGGAGACATAGCCTTAAGTAAAAGTAATCTATCCACTTGTATTCTCAGTGCCATTGGCAAGGGGAGAGACGGTGGCTGCAGAACTTGCTACAACGTCAGATCTCTCTTTTCTCACAATTCTCATCCATAATCATCTGACTAAGGGTTCATTTACTTCTCAAATGTCTACACGCCTTGTGAGGTTCCAAGTAGAGTTACTTTGGTTACAACTACTTCTCATTTCCTAGACTCACAATCAAAAAAGTTTATTTATTTTGGACTCCAAAGGCTGTAACTCTGACCTCTGTGTTTTAATTATCTGCTTTTGTGATCTTCTTTTTCAGTTCTGATATGTTTATATTTACCCTACTTGTCCTTCAAGATTTTACACAAAACCTCTTCTCCCCCTTCCATGATTCTTCAGAACTGACAGATTCCTTGTATTCCTGAAGCACAATGTATCATCCTAATTTCCTTTTTCTTTTTTCTTTTTTTTCTGGACTTGAGTATCATTTACTATGGACTTTTTTTTTTTTTTTTTGGTCTTCCTTCCTTTTAATGATTTATTCATGCTTTTGTTCTCTCTCTCATTCCCGTTCTTTCCTTTCTCTGTAAACTTCCCCCAAGTCTGTGTCTTTGATGTGTACACTCTCCTTCCCTCAGCAGAAGCTCTGCTTTTTCTTCTTTTTCTTTCTATACCTCTTGATCACCACTAGGTATTATTTGCTTTCCTTTTTCTTTCTTCTTTCACCACTGCAAGTTGAAATTATTCTCTTTTAGTGTTCTCTTCATGTTGCTGAAGCTAGTTTTTTGCTGCCTTCTCCCTCTAATAGCCCCTGAATTATTTTCCATATTTAGTAAGTTCTGGGACTTAGAGTATTTTAGTCACGAATAACTCCTTTTATTATGATGTGTTTTTAGAAATTTGCATAGACATGCCTCTTTTCATCATAAAGATCATGAAACGTTCAATAACAGCGGCAGCTAATATTTATTGAGTGCTTACTAATATTTATTAATTGCTCACTAATATTTGTTAAGAACCTACTCTATTCTAGTCCCTCTGTAAAATATTTTACCTGGCAGAATTCTCTGAAGTAGGTGCTATTAGCCCTTCATATTACAGATCATGAAACAGAGTTTTACAGATGAAACTGTACAAGTTAGGGTGTAGTTTACCAAAGCTCACACAATGAGTAAGAGACTAATCTAGGATTCAAACCCAGAGTCTTCCTTCCACCCCCAAAATAAGCTTTGTTTAGGTACCATTATGATGTGGGCCAGACATGAAATTAAAGACTGACAGAGATCACTCAGGTAATGTGATATAGGTCAGATAGCAACATGGCAGCATGGCCAACTTGCTCATCGGAATGATGCAACCGCCCCTCTGCTCTGTCTGAGAGCTGCCGTGCGCTTGTGGAGAAGAGGTCAGTATTTGTCAAAGTTTCTGATTAGTCGAAGCAGCTAGAAATCCAAATATTTTGTGTGTCAAATTTCCCATTAGAAAAGTTGCTTCTAATTTAAAGGAAAAAAGAAAAACACATGATGACAGCAACCCAAAGACATCTGAACGTGTAATGCAATCCATGGGCTTTTAATTGGAAGCTTCTCTCGTAAAAAAGATGTGCCTTCCTGGGTGAGTGTAGTCTGTTCATTTACTGCTCTCCCTTTTTATTATGTCACAGTATATTTTTAATGAAAGAAATAAAACTATTGAAAAATACATGAAGTGAAAAACAAATTCCCCTTTCAATCTACTTCCCTTTTCTACTCTTTCTTCCAGTTTAATTGTTTCTAGACTTTTTGTAAATTTCTTTTACTATGTCATATACATAAAGGAATATAGGCAATGTATAAGATATGAAGCAGAGTAATTAAACATAATTATGAACTCACATCTTAATTTAAGTGATAGAACTTACAGATTCCATATTCACCATATGTAGAATACATTCTAACCATGTATTGAATTTTGTACTTATTTCCTATGCCTTAAAACTATTTCTATTATCTATATTTCTAATACAATTAACTGTCTAGTTTTATCACTGTTTATGCTTTATAAAATGTTATTCGGTCCTCGGGAAGATGGCGGAAGAGTAAGACGCGGAGATCACCTTCCTTCCCACAGATACAGTAGAAATACATCTACACGTGGAACTGCTCCTACAGAACACCCACTGAACGCTGGCAGAAAACGTCCGACCTCCAAAAAGGCAAGAAACTCCCCCCGTACTTGGGTAGGGCAAAAGAAAAGAGAAATAGAGACAAAAGAATAGGGACGGCACCTGCACTAGTGGGAGGGAGCCGTGAAGGAGGAAAGATTTCCACGCACTAGGAAGCCCCTTCGCGGGCAGAGACTGCGGGTGGCAGAGGGGGGAAGCTTCGGAGCCACGGAGGAGAGCGCAGCCACAGGGGTGCGGAGGGCAAAGCGGAGAGGTTCCCGCACGGAGGCTCGGCGCCGAGCAGCACTCTCCAGCCCGAGAGGCTTGTCTGCTCACCCGCCGGGGCGGGCGGGGCTGGGAGCTGAGGCTCCGGCTTCGGTCGGATCGCAGGGAGAGGACTGGGGTTGGCGGCGTGAACACAGCCTGAAGGCGTTAGTGCACCACAGCTAGCCGAGAGGGAGACCGGGAAAAAGTCTGCAGCTGCCGAAGAGGCAAGAGACTTTTTCTTCCCTCTTTGTTTCCTGGTGCGCGAGGAGAGGGGATTCAGAGCGCCGCCTAAACGAGCTCCAGAGACGGGCGCGAGCCGCAGCTACCAGCGCGGATCCCACAGCAACAGGGGCGCAGAGGGAAAAACGGAGAGATTCCCGCACAGAGGCTCGGCGCCGAGAAGCACTCTCCAGCCCGAGAGGCTTGTCTGCTCCCCCGCCGGGGCGGGCGGGGCTGGGAGCTGAGGCTCGGCTTCGGTGGTCGGATCGCAGGGAGAGGACTGAGGCTGGCAGCGTGAACACAGCCTGAAGGGATTAGCGCACAACAGCTGGCTGGGAGGGAGACCGGGAAAAAGTCTGCAGCTGCCGAAGAGGCAAGGGACTTTTTCTTGCCTCTTTGTTTCGCGGCGCGCAAGGAGAGGGGATTCAGAGTGCCGCCTAAACGAACTCCAGAGAAAGGCGTGAGCCGCGGCGATCAGCACGGACCCCAGAGACGGGCGTGAGACGCTGGGGCTGCTGCTGCCGCCTCCAAAAAGCCTGTGTGTGAGCACAAGTCACTCTCCACATCGCCCCTCCCGGGAGCCTGTGCAGCCCACCACTGCCAGGGTCCCGTGATCCGGGGACAAGTTCCCCGGGAGAACGCACTGCCCGCCTCAGGTTGGTGCAACGTCACGCCGGCCTCGGCCGCCGCAGGCTCACCCCGCCTCCTCTGTACACCTCCCTCCCCGCGGCCTGAGTGAGCCAGAGCCCCCGAAGCAGCTGCTCCTTTAACCCCGTCCTGTCTGTGCGGGGAATAGACGCCCTCAGGCGACCTACACGCAGAGGCGGGTCCAAATCCAAAGCTGAACCCCAGGAACTGTGCGAACAGGGAAGATAAGGGGAAATCTCTCCCAGCAACCTTAGAAGCAGCAGATTAAAACTCCACAAACAACTTGATGTGCCTGCATCTGGTGAATACCTGAATAGACAACGAATCATCCCAAATTCAGGAGGTGGACTTTGGGAGCAGGATATATTAATTTTTCCCCTTTTCCTTTATTTGTGAGTGTATATGTATATGCTTCTGGGTGCGATTTTGTCTGTATAGCTTTGCTTTACAATAGCTTTATTTTACTTCACTATATTATAGCCTCTTTCTTTCTTTCTTTCTTTCTTTCTATTTTTTCTCCCTTTTACTCTGAGCCGTGTGGACGAAAGGCTCTTGGTGCTCCAGCCAGGCATCAGGGCCGTGCCTCTGAGGTGGGAGAGCCAACTTCAGGACACTGGTCCACAAGAGACCTCCCAGCTTCACGTAATACCAAACGGCAAAAATCTCTCAGAGATCTCCATCTCAACATCAAGACCCAGCTTCACTCAACGACCAACAAGCTACAGTGCTGGACACCCTATGCCAAACAACTAGCAAGACAGGAACACAGCCCCATCCATTAGCAGAGAGGCTGCCTAAAATCATAATAAGGCCACAGACACCCCAAAATACACC
Source organism: Balaenoptera physalus (assembly GCF_965194825.1). Taxonomy (NCBI): domain Eukaryota; kingdom Metazoa; phylum Chordata; class Mammalia; order Artiodactyla; family Balaenopteridae; genus Balaenoptera; species Balaenoptera physalus. The sequence continues at coordinate 18,286,059 of NC_138883.1, forward strand.
ACCAGACGTGGACGTGCCCACCAGAAAGACAAGATCTAACCTCATCCACCAGAGCTCAGGCACTAGTTCCCTCCACCAGGAAGCCTACACAACCCACTGAACCAACCTTAGCCACTGGGGACAGATACCAAAAACAACAGGAACTACGAACCTGCAGCCTGTGAAAAGGAGACCCCAAACACAGTAAGATAAGCAAAATGAGACGACAGAAAAACACACAGCAGATGAAGGAGCAGGGTCAGAACATACCAGACTTAACAAATGAAGAGGAAATAGGTAGTCTACCTGAAAAAGAATTCAGAATAATGATAGTAAGGATGATCCAAAATCTTGGAAATAGAATAGACAAAATGCAAGAAACATTTAACAAGGACGTAGAAGAACTAAAGAGGAACCAAGCAATGATGAAAACCACAATAAATGAAATTAAAAATACTCTAGATGGGATCAATAGCAGAATAACTGAGGCAGAAGAAAGGATAAGTGACCTGGAAGATAAAATGGTGGAAATAACTACCGCAGAGCAGGATAAAGAAAAAAGAATGAAAAGAACTGAGGACAGTCTCAGAGACCTCTGGGACAACATTAAACGCGCCAACATTCGAATTATAGGGGTCCCAGAAGAAGAAGAGAAAAAGAAAGGGACTGAGAAGATATTTGAAGAGATTATAGTTGAAAACTTCCCTAATATGGGAAAGGAAATAGTTAATCAAGTCCTGGAAGCACAGAGAGTCCCATACAGGATAAACCCAAGGAGAAACACACCAAGACACATATTAATCAAACTGTCAAAAATTAAATATAAGGAAAACATATTAAAGGCAGCAAGGGAAAAAAAACAAATAACACACAAGGGAATCCCCATAAGGTTAACATCTGATCTTTCAGCAGAAACTCTGCAAGCCAGAAGGGAGTGGCAGGATATACTTAAAGTGATGAAGGAGAAAAACCTGCAACCAAGATTACACTACCCAGCAAGGATCTCATTCAGATTCGATGGAGAAATTAAAACCTTTACAGACAAGCAAAAGCTGAGAGAGTTCAGCACCACCAAACCAGCTTTACAACAAATGCTAAAGGAACTTCTCTAGGCAAGAAACACAAGAGAAGGAAAACACCTACAATAACAAACCCAAAACATTTAAGAAAATGGGAATAGGAACATACATATCGATAATTACCTTGAATGTAAATGGATTAAATGCTCCCACCAAAAGACACAGGCTGGCTGAATGGATACAAAAACAAGACCCATATATATGCTGTCTACAAGAGACCCACTTCAGACCTAGAGACACATATAGACTGAAAGTGAGGGGATGGAAAAAGATATTCCATGCAAATGGAAATCAAAAGAAAGCTGGAGTAGCAATTCTCATATCAGACAAAATAGACTTTAAAATAAAGACTATTACAAGAGACAAAGAAGGACACTATATAATGATCAAGGGATCGATACAAGAGGAAGGTATAACAATTGTAAATATTTATGCACCCAACATAGGAGCACCTCAATACATAAGGCAAATACTAACAGCCATAAAAGGGGAAATCGACAGCAACACAATCATAGTAGGGGACTTTAACACCCCACTCTCACCAATGGACAGATCATCCAAAATGAAAATAAATAAGGAAACACAAGCTTTAAATGATACATTAAACAAGATGGACTTAATTGATATTTATAGGACATTCCATCCAAAAACAACAGAATACACATTTTTCTCAAGTGCTCATGGAACATTCTCCAGGATAGATCATATCTTGGGTCACAAATCAAGCCTTGGTAAATTTAAGAAAATTGAAATCGTATCAAGTATCTTTTCCGACCACAACGCTATGAGACTAGATATCAATTACAGGAAAAGACCTGTAAAAAATACAAACACATGGAGGCTACACAATACATTACTTAATAACGAAGTGATCACTGAAGAAATCAAAGGGGAAATCCAAAAATACCTAGAAACAAATGACAATGGAGATACGACGACCCAAAACCTATGGGACGCAGCAAGAGCAGTGCTAAGAGGGAAGTTTATAGCAATACAAGCCTACCTCAAGAAACAGGAAACATCTCGAATAAACAACCTAACCTTGCACCTAAAGCAATTAGAGAAAGAAGAACAAAAAAACCCCAAAGCCAGCAGAAGGAAAGAAATTATAAAGATCAGGTCAGAAATAAATGAAAAAGAAATGAAGGAAACAATAGCAAAAATCAATGAAACTAAAAGCTGGTTCTTTGAGAAGATAAACAAAATTGATAAACCATTAGCCAGACTCATCAAGAGAAAAAGGGAGAAGACTCAGATCAATAGAATTAGAAATGAAAAAGGAGAAGTAACCACTGACACTGCAGAAATACAAAAGATCATGAGAGATTACTACAAGCAACTCTATGCCAATAAAATGGACAACCTGGAAGAAATGGACAGATTCTTAGAAATGCACAAACTGCCGAGACTGAACCAGGAAGAAATAGAAAATATGAACAGACCAATCACAAGCACTGAAATTGAAACTGTGATTAAAAACCTTCCAACAAACAAAAGCCCAGGACCAGATGGCTTCACAGGTGAATTCTATCAAACATTTAGAGAAGAGCTAACACCTATCCTTCTCAAACTCTTCCAAAATATTGCAGAGGGAGGAACACTCCCAAACTCATTCTACGAGGCCACCATCACCCTGATACCAAAACCAGACAAAGATGTCACAAAGAAAGAAAACTACAGGCCAATATCACTGATGAACATAGATGCAAAAATCCTCAACAAAATACTAGCAAACAGAATCCAACAGCACATTAAAAGGATCATACACCATGATCAAGTGGGGTTTATCCCAGGAATGCAAGGATTCTTCAATATACGCAAATCAATCAATGTGATACATCATATTAACAAACTGAAGGAGAAAAACCATATGATCATCTCAATAGATGCAGAGAAAGCTTTTGACAAAATTCAACACCCATTTATGATAAAAGCCCTGCAGAAAGTAGGCATAGAGGGAACTTTCCTCAACATAATAAAGGCCATATATGACAAACCCACAGCCAACATTGTCCTCAATGGTGAAAAACTGAAACCATTTCCACTAAGATCAGGAACAAGACAAGGTTGCCCACTCTCACCACTATTATTCAACATAGTTTTGGAAGTGTTAGCCACAGCAATCAGAGAAGACAAAGAAATAAAAGGAATCCAAATCGGAAAAGAAGAAGTAAAGCTGTCACTATTTGCAGATGACATGATACTATACATAGAGAATCCTAAAGATGCTACCAGAAAACTCCTAGAGCTAATCAATGAATTTGGTAAAGTAGCAGGATACAAAATTAATGCACAGAAATCTCTTGCATTTCTATACACTAATGACGAAAAATCTGAAAGTGAAATTAAGAAAACACTCCCATTTACCATTGCAACAAAAAGAATAAAATATCTAGGAATAAACCTACCTAAGGAGACAAAAGACCTGTATGCAGAAAATTATAAGACACTGATGAAAGAAATTAAAGATGATACAAATAGATGGAGAGATATACCATGTTCCTGGATTGGAAGAATCAACATTGTGAAAATGACTCTACTACCCAAAGCAATCTACAGATTCAATGCAATCCCTATCAAACTACCACTGGCATTTTTCACAGAACTAGAACAAAAAATTTCACAATTTGTATGGAAACACAAAAGACCCCGAATAGCCAAAGCAATCTTGAGAACGAAAAATGGAGCTGGGGGAATCAGGCTCCCTGACTTCAGACTATATTACAAAGCTTCAGTAATCAAGACAGTTTGGTACTGGCACAAAAACAGAAATATAGATCAATGGAACAGGATAGAAAGCTCAGAGATAAACCCACACACATATGGGCACCTTATTTTTGATAAAGGAGGCAAGCATATACAGTGGAGAAAAGACAGCCTCTTCAATAAGTGGTGCTGGGAAAATTGGACAGGTACATGTAAAAGTATGAAAATAGAACACTCCCTGACACCATGCACAAAAATAAACTCAAAATGGATTAAAGACCTAAGTGTAAGGGCAGACACTATCAAACTCTTAGAGGAAAACATAGGCAGAACACTCTATGACATACATCACAGCAAGATTCTTTTTGACCCAGCTCCCAGAGAAATGGAAATAAGAACACAAATAAACAAATGGGACCTAATGAAACTTAAAAGCTTTTGCACAGCAAAGGAAACCATAAACAAGACCAAAAGACAACCATCAGAATGGGAGAAAATATTTGCAAATGAAGCAACTGACAAAGGATTAATCTCCAAGATTTACAAGCAGCTCATGCAGCTCAATAACAAAAAAACGAACAACCCAATCCAAAAATGGGCCGAAGACCTAAATAGACATTTCTCCAAAGAAGATATACAGATGGCCTACAGACACATGAAAGAATGCTCAACATCATTAATCATTAGAGAAATGCAAATCAAAACTACAATGAGATATCATCTCACACCGGTCAGAATGGCCATCATCAAAAAATCTAGAAACAATAAATGCTGGAGAGGGTGTGGAGGAAAGGGAACACTCTTGCACTGTTGGTGGGAATGTAAATTGATACAGCCACTATGGAGAACAGTATGGAGGTTCCTTAAAAAACTACAAATAGAACTACCATACGACCCAGCAATCCCACTACTGGGCATATACCCTGAGAAAACCATAGGTCAAAAAGAGTCATGTACCAAAATGTTCATTGCAGCTCTATTTACAATAGCCAGGACATGGAAGCAATCTAAATGTCCATCGACAGATGAATGGATAAAGAAGATGTGGCACATATATACAATGGAATATTACTCAGCCATAAAAAGAAATGAAATGGAGGTATTTGTAATGAGGTGGATGGAGTTAGAGTCTGTCATACAGAGTGAAGTAAGTCAGAAAGAGAAAAACAAATACAGTATGCTAACACATATATACGGAATCTAAGGGGAAAAAAAAAAAGGCCATGAAGAACCTAGTGGCAAGACGGGAATAAAGACACAGACCTACTAGAGAATGGACTTGAGGATATGGGGAGGGGGTGGGGTGAGATGTGACAGGGTAAGAGAGTGTCATGGACATATATACACTACCAAATGTAAAATAGATAACTAGTGGGAAGCAGCCGCATAGCACAGGGAGATCAGCTCGGTGCTTTGTGACCACCTAGAGGGATGGGATGGGAAGGGTGGGAGGGAGGGAGATGCAAGAGGGAAGAGAAATGGGAACATATTGTATATGTATAACTGATTCACTTTGTTATAAAGCAGAAGCTAACACACCATTGTAAGGCAATTATACTTCAATAAAGGTGTTAAAAAAAAAAAAAAAAAGACACAGACCTACTAAAGAATGGACTTGAGGATATGGGGAGGGGAAGGGGTGAGATGTGACAGGGTGAGGGAGTGTCATGGACATATATACACTACCAAATGTAAAATAGATAGCTAGTGGGAAGCAGCCGCAAAGCACAGGGAGATCAGCTCGGTGCTTTGTGACCGCCTGGAGGGGTGGGATGGGGAGGGTGGGAGGGAGGGAGATGCAGGAGGGAGGAGACATGGGAACGTGTGTATATGTGTAGCTGATTCACTTTGTTATAAAGCAGAAACTAACACACCATTGTGAAGCAATTATACTTCAATAAAGATGTTTAAAAAAAAAAAAAAAACATAATGGAAAAGAATATGAAAAAAAAAATAAATAAATAAAATGTTATTCTTTTTGTAGATTTCTGTTTCATTCTTTTTGCTCTATACTATGTTTATAAGGTACTTTTATGTTGTTATCACTATAACATTATTTTTCACTTGTGCATACAAGTCCATTGGGTGAATATACCAAAAACTTTATTAACCTATTATTTTGATGATTAACATTTACTTTGTTTCCACACTTTATATGTACAATGTTGCTAGGAATATTTGTGTACCTGTCTCCTGGTGTCCATGAGCAAGAGTTTTTCTCAGGTATGTACTGAGCAATGAAAATGCCAAATCTTAAACTTTGTTACTCAGAGGATGGTCCACAGATCAACAGTATCCTTATCACCTGGGCACTTGTTATAAATGTAGAACTGTAGGTCCCATCCTAGACTTAGTGAATCAGAATCTAAATCTCAACCAGATCCAGGATTCCAGAATAGTAATAAAGATAATTTCTTTATTTTATTTCATTTTATTTAATTAATTATTTATGCAACATAGCACTTCCAGGAGGAAAATCATCTATGAAACACTTATCACTGAGAAAATTCACTCTATGATTGCTCTGTCTATTTTACCATCAAAATATAAAAGAGATACTCCATGTTTTGGCTGTTTTATTATTTCTTCTAACTGGTACCTCTGGATACTGTTATATATTGATAAATGTAAAACAATTTTCCAACTGGCCATTATGTATAGATGATAGCTTGATCCGTGTTTCCAGCAAAACTTAGGCTGTCCTTCATATCGGCCCAAATGAAAGGCGTATAAAGGAAATTCACCTCTTTTTCCTTTTGATGCACTTTCCCAGTATGTATCCCTTGGTCATAGATAAAGCTAATTTGCTTAAAAAAACACACATGCACGAACTCTGAGGTAGTTAGATTACTATCAATTCCAGCTTACACATGAGAAAACTGAGACAGAAATAGTTTACTATCAGTCTAGGGTTACAAAAGTAGCTACTGACAGGTCAGAGGTGAGAACTTGTTTCATTACTTATAGGCTGTTCTTGTACTAAGATATCATGTTTTTCCTTTGTTAGATATTGTTTATACCAACCATCCAGCAACGATTCTTGCAATGTAAACTATACATGATCTTGAGATACTTCTCCCATATAATCAGACATTAAGCAATCAGGCATGAGAGAGTGAATCCGTCACTAGTACTAATATCACCCACTAAATTATGACCTACACAACATTGTGATGATGTATTTGACTTTCAGGTATTGAGACAACTAAAAAATGCTCCCTAAAACTTAAACTCTGTCTGCTAATATGAAAGTTATATTGGGTGGAAAAAGAAGAGGGAAGAAAAATGATCTTTTGTTATTGAATAAATCTGTTATTTCTTCTAACAATTATCAACTATAAAGAGTAGAACACATATCAGATATATTTATATCCGAATATAGTAACCTGACATATTGAACTACCATGATTTTTGAGATTTGATCAAAATGCAATTGTATATTTGTCTCATTAAAATTTATTTAAATACAATTTATTGACATCCTTAGAACAAAAATCAGATGAGATTATTCTACTCACTCTTAGAAATAAATAGTCCCATGGTTACTTTAAGGTAAAAACAAAAACAAACAAAAAACCCACCAAACTAGCAGCTCTGAACTTTAAATGTTAAATCCTAGATATTAAAAATTTCATTTTCACCCTAAAGAAAATCTTCTTTCCTCCCCCAAGTAGCTTCTGTCATCTTTGTTTTTCGGTCACTTTCTCTCCACTCTCACAGTTTCAGAGGGTAGGTAGAGGAGAATAAAAAGGGAAAGAGAATTTCTTGCTTTTGAATGAGGTCTTATGATGGCTTTCTGTGCTCTGTCCCGTGAGATGTATAAAATCGACACTTTTCTTTTTCCTTTGTGAAGTTCTTCCAACACTCAGTTCATGAATATTTGTGATTTCTCCATTTAGCCACTGGTTTCCCAGAGCTCCGTTCCATACAGACCTCTCCCTGTTGGAGACCCATTAATCTCCAAAGAATCTTCCAGGTCAGGAATAAAACACAGCTCCAGGAATCTCTCTCCCATATCTGGTCCATGGGCAATACTCACACATCCATCACTTTGACTAACTCTTGGAATAAAGGCACATCCCTGATTCCTGAAACCACTTCTTTTTTTGCCTGCTCTCTCTGTCCCCTTGATTTTTAGGATAAGGGTCAGACCCCCTTCGCCTGTGTCTCCCACTCTAAGGGAGCAATCTGCACCCTTTAAGGGGTGTGTCCACCTCCCCTAAGAACCCTTCCAGTGGGGCAAGTAAATGTTCAATAGAGCAGCGTCTCCTTTTCTTTCAAATAACAAAAATAAAACTCTGCCATGAGGGCTCTGCTTGTGCACTCTCTGCCACGAGAGAGTGCAGAGGATACCTCTGCACTCCCTGTGTGTGAGGATCTCTTGAGCTGTGATACAGATTATTAGAAGGGTACTTTGACAATCTGAATTTTGCTGTTATATTTTCCTTTGGCGACCAATACCTGTCATGCTAAGGTTGACATACTAGGTTGGTAGAGATACCAACTCTTTCATTTCACATCCTTATCATATACGTAAAATCTTCGTTTTGTGAACTTTCTCAACTTCGTAAAAATCCATTTTAACCTTTGGAGGGAGGAATGAGAGAAGAGATTAGGGATGGATAAATCCGCATTGCCACATCTCAGGTGTTAGGTACGCTCCCATTCAGAAGCCTATGTCTTCTTTAGGTATTCCAGCAGTCCAGGGAGGGAGAGTTTATCATCTCCATCATCTTGATGAGTAAACTGAGACTCCGATTTTGTTTTTTCCCCAGGATAACACCGTAGATGAGTAGGAAAGCAAGGATTGAACGTGTATCCTCCGAATGACTCCTAAGCCTGAAATAAATAGTATCTCATTTATACCCTTCTTCCTTTAGAATAAAATAATTTAAAATATGTTGTCCATCAACACTCCTCTCCCAGCCTGAGGATGTGCTCTGGAACCAATCAACTAGGCTCATATCTGAGCTTTTACACATGACCGTGGGCAAGTTACTTAACCTCTTTGTGCCTCAGTTCCTTATTTGTAAAAATAGGAATAATATTAATAATGACGATACCTGCATCATTGGCTTTTAAATCATTGCTTTTAGAAATAATTTTCATTAGCTTCACTGGGGAGCAGATCAGTGGAGCTCCTCCCATTGTTATGTCAAAAGTCAATCTTATCATAGGGTTTTTATAGGTTAATATTTGTGTATTTAATAAAATAGTGGTAGAAAAAGAACAAGAAAAGATCACTGGCCTTTGAGTCAGGATCCGTGATGTTTGAATTGAAGTCCTTAATCCACTAACTGTGTGACCTTGGGAGAGTTGCCGAAATGACCTTTGTGTCCTCATCCATAAAAAAATTTGCTTCCCTCAGGGAGCAAAACATCACATCTTTCCATTTTATTAGGACAATGTCAACTCCTGAACATGGTGCTCTACATAGTAGAAGGGTGAACATCCCCCACGCAACCCAAAGGCAAAATAAAGTTACAGGAGTTACAAAGTTACAAAATAAAGTTACTGCCCCACTGCTGACCTCCCAGCACTGTCTTCCCAGGAAGCATCTATCTGGTCTCAGTAAAAGAATGAAAAATCCCAAAGGATATGTGCTCCTGGAGTCGCCTCATATACTCTAAATTCTATAAATAATATGGTATAAAAGGAGACTAAAGTAGTCTCCTTTAATTTAGCTGCAGCCGTATATAGTGCAGTTTAAAGTGTAAATATCTCTGGTAATATCTGTGAAGGTGTTAGAACTCTTGCACCAATCAGAGGGCGAGACATAGTAGGCTTAGAGAACAAACTTCATGAGCCACACATGGCTCTTGAAATTAAAGATTTGGAAAAAAATAAATAAATAGTTCTCTATCACATTGACCTTAGAGAATGGAAATGTTGTTCCATAAGACACTGCTTGATATTGTTTAAATATTAAATTTAGAATAACTTCTAGTTTGGTCGCTCAGAAGCTGGAGCTGCTGCTTAGAAAAGGATTGTGCTAAAGTGTAAAAGTTTGGAGATTCAGAGAAATCTTGTGGGTTTAGCCAGGTCAGCAAGGAATATCTCTCGGCAGGGTTTAGGAGAAGACCTGCTTCGTTTAACAAGACCTACATTTGTCACTCCTTAACTTTATAACTTTCAGAGTCTTCCAATTACATTTACCTTCTTTTCTTTTGGCAATTTTTGTTTCATGTTACAAGTATTTATTCACCTGTTTTCAGATGGTGAGTTCCTTCTAGCCAGGAACTGTGTCTTTTTCCCCTGACTTTCCTGGTACCAGCCAACACAATGCCTTCCTGGAGGATAAATAACTTTTTTTTTGAATGAATAAATATATCTTTGTACATATATATATTTGTATGCATTCAAGAGACTAAAAAACGTAAAGGAACATTGAGCAAATTCTTTAACAGTAATCCTGTTTACAATTCTGCTGTTACTAATTCTTGTCGATAATTGATTTTGTGCTTAAATCTCACAAGAATAAACAGTTTTTAGCAGTTCTAGAAAGTCTTAGTGTTTCCAAAGAAGCGATTGTGATCAGTGGATCAGATGTGACTTAATCTAAGGAATGACTATTCTTTACAATAGAAAAGCTGCGAAGAGCTTGATACTATGTGAATGCTTCCTAAACTCTATTTCAACACTTCTCAAATTGATCTCACTATTTTCTTCCAGAAATGTGCTCTTCCTTTTATGTTTCTTGTCTCCATCAACACATTACCTTTCTTCTAATCAAAGCTAGACAGTCCTGGATTATCGCTGATACCTTCTTTCTTGTCATCAGCCACATTTAATGGATCAATTTTATGCTAAAAACTTTTTCATGCCTCACTTTCCACTGCCACTAGCTCCAGCCTTTGTCATCTTTTTCCTACAATAATCTTCTAACTGGCCTTCCCTCTCCACACTGTTTTCTATACTACCACTGGATTTATCTTTCTTAAATGCTAATGTGCTTACATTGCTTCCCAGGTTAAAAAAAAAAAAATTAAATGAACCATTTTTAAAAGCACAGATGTCTCCCAATTACAATCTGGCGCTTGCAGCTGCATCTGGCCGGGAGGCGTGTTTTGTTTGGTCCATGGTTTTTAAAAAATATGTATTGGTCAACATTTAATAATTTAAAGAATTAACATCTGATATTTGCTGTTTTTCCTGAAAAAGAGCAGCTGGTAACATTGGATTGACTTTCTCTTGCCGGGCTGGTTTGCTTTCCCCACATCGCCACCAAATGCAAGGTCTCTCATTTCACCACAGTCCCCACCATGCTCTATTGTCTCCATGTCTCCTTAGCAATGCAAGCTTCCCTCAGCCATCATTATCATAACTGTTTTACTGTAGTTTATCTTATACCTAAACTACTTCCTCAGCTGTATTCGGATGTCTTTCTTCCTTAGCACAACGTTCAAGGCCCTTACAAGTTGGCTTCATTCTCCGCTTCTCATTTTATTTTCCTCTCTTTTCCACCTTATGCTTCAGCCACATCAGACTGCTCCCTGCTTCTAGAACATCCACAAGGCAGAAGTTTAGAATACAGGGTGGACCCAGACTGCCTGGGGTCACAGGTAGTTTTTAACCTTTATTAGCTCTGTCATTTTGGACAAATCACCTAAACTCTTTGTGCCTTGGATATTTCATTCATAAAGTGGAGAGACTAGTGACTACCTCACATGATTATAATGAGGGTCTTAAAAGGCTGCAACAGGTGAAGATTTTACCAGTTGGTAAATGCTCAGCAAATTTTAGCAGTTGTTAATTTTCTGCCAAACATTTTACTCCTTATTCACTTCATCTTCTGAATATCTAGCTGAGTACTGTACACATTTTCAATGTTCAGAAAAAGTTTGTGAATTAAACAGAAGTGAATTCATGGGATTTTCTTTGATGAACCAAGTAATTAAGAGCTGAATTAACCTTAAAGAGCATCATGTGCAATCCACCTCCTGGACAAGCCAACAAACAAACACATGTGGAAATTAAATAATTTTTCTAAGGACAATTAATGTGGCAGAACAGAGACCAAACTGCCTACAGGGTGATCCTATGTTTGTGCCTATTTTCTCTTCAATCCATCCATGAGGAGGAGCTACATTCAAATGACAGTGGGGTCATGAAGGCAGGACTCCTAAAGATAACTATCTGCCAGTATTATGTTGTGACTATGCAGCCACTGCCACCAAACCACATGTAAGGGGGAAGATGGCACCACAGCCATCCTGTTGGGGACCATAGTTTATAAAATTCAGCACCTATTTTGTTTGGGAGACTCAGGAAGTCATCTTTCTTATATTTTCTCATTTTTGCTCTTTTCCTCCTTCTCACAAAATCATCAGTTGGCACTGCCATGTACTATGCATGTAATATTGATAAATATTTGCTAAAAAACAGTTAAGTACAAGTAATATGCCTAAAGCCATATAGCCCAATGGAACTACCATTTGAATCTGGAAACTTCTGAGTTCCCTTCCCAGCCTCCTTTCATTTCAATGCACCACATGATTGGGTGGGTCCTCATTACTAATCCATACAGCTTTGCTCCAATTCTACTGAATTACTTAATATTTCATTAAGCGCCTCTTACAATTCTGACCTTACTGCCCTTCCTTCATGTCTATATGTGTTTTCTCTGTCTTCTGCATCTTTTTTTTTTTTAATTTTTTATTTATTATTTATTTATTATTTTTATTTTTGGCTGCATTGGGTCTTTGTTTCTGTGTGAGGGCTTTCTCCAGTTGCGGCGAGTGGGGGCCACTCTTCATCGCGGTGCGCAGGCCTCTCATTATTGCGGCCTCTCTTGTTGCGGAGCACAGGCTCCAGACGCGCAGGCTCAGCAATTGTGGTTCACGGGCCCAGTTGCTCCGCGGCATGTGGGATCTTCCCAGACCAGGGCTCGAACCCGTGTCCCCTGCATTGGCAGGCAGATTCTCAACCACTGCGCCACCAGGGAAGCCCTCTTCTGCATCTTTTAAAACACAGCTGAAGTGTCTCATCCTCTCCTGCCCCCTCTTTTGGGTCGAATACTCCATGTCTCTGTTCCCATAGCCCCATCTGCACACCCTTCTCATATCACTTGTTATATTCTGCTCTTATCTCCTTCTCCTTGGTGGCGGGAAACTTGTCCCACTGTATTTTGTGGCCCTAGTACCCAGCAGAGTTATCAGCAAGTCATCAATGCTTAGAGGATATTTGATGCACAAATGTGTGAAACAAAAGACACAGAAGTCCCAAGAATTAGAACTTGGAATTATAGCAATAGATCATCAGAGAGAGTGAACAAATCGCCAGGCTCTTGGAACAACTTACTGCTAAGGACCCACTGTTGCCTGTTCTCAACTCTTATTCTCTTGTCATTACACTCACTGCTGGACTCAGTAGACAGAAGTGATTAATTTCCAGTAGAACTTTCTACTTGTGCTCTCGGCTATTTTTTCCACTTTTTATTACAAACTTAGTTTGCCCCTACTCCCAATTTTCTCTTTTCTAGCTCTGGACATTGTTTCAAGACCAAAAAACTTTCAATCTGAGTAGAGGTTTGTAGTTTCTCCCCCAAAACTAAGAGCCAGCGTATGACAACAAGAGGAAGTATTTCAACAGTAGCTGATCACAAAGTAGATGTAATGTCGAGAGCACATCAATATTGTCAAGAGGTCTTGTGAGCATAGGTTAAAAATAATGCTTGGGGGACTTCCCTGGTGGCACAGTGGTTAAGAATCCACCTGCCAATGCAGGGGACAGGGGTTTGAGCCCTGGTCTGGGAAGATCCCACGTGCTGCAGAGCAACTAGGCCCGTGCGCCACAGCTACTGAGCCTGCACTCTAGAGTCTGTGAGCCACAACTACTGAGGCTGCGTGACACAACTACTGAAGCCCGCGCACCTAGAGCCCTTGTTCCATGACAAGAGAAGCCACTGCAATGAGAAGCCCGAGCACCACAATGAAGAGTAGCCCCTGCTCGATGCAACTAGAGAAAGCCCACACGCAGCAACAAAGACCCAACACAGCCAAAAATAAATTAAATAAATAACTATAACATTAAAAAAAAAAAGCTTGGATTAGAAGCCTAGAAGGTTATAAGTTTAGAGAATCTGTGAGTACTGAAAAATTTGAAGGAAATTGGAACACCAGGGTTTGAGTGTAAAACCTTTTTCTTTGGTGAAGGGAGGTGGATATGCTTTTTATTTTCAGCCTCAGACTATCTCCTAAGAAAGTCAACCCGAGACTAGGTGAGAATTGTGTGGCTTCATTCTGTCAAAACATATTGCTACTTATAGGCTTAGGGATGCTGCCAATAAAATATTTCTTCAACCCCCGAGGTTCTACAAGAATAGACTCTTGGATAAGATTATTGTTAACAGCCCAAGTGTTGATATAGCCACGAGTTAATAGCTACTGGCAAACAGCAGCCTTTTTTGTTCTGTGTGAATAGTTCTTCCTCTCCTAGTCTGCCAAACTAAGCACATTCGGTATGTTTTCAAAGTGGCACACAGGAGGTCAATTCATTAATCATTCTCAAATAGTGGGAAACAGAGACTCCTGTCTTGGAAGCCACTGGAAAAGTAGTCCTTTCTGTTTGCAGTTTTAAGCTAGTAGGTGATATTTTTCCCCCTAAAAATTCTTTCCTTCCATTTCTTGCTTCCTCAAGGGCTTATATATTCCTCATCTCTTTATGTTAGAATTCAGATGATTGTTATCACCTTTAAGTAGACAATTGAGTGGGACTGGAGAAAAAGAGGCATTTTTCTTTAAGTCATAATTTACTTTATTTACATATAATGTACGAAATACCTGGTTAAAATTTATTTTTCCAAATTTCTCCCACTAAGAAAGTCACTGCTCTGGGATCACTGGTACACTCAATGTTTGGCAGCCATGCATCTATCTTAGGTAATTGGGACAAAAGTGAAAATTCCCCTGATCTTTGAGCCTATCTTGAAAGCCTGGAATTTGGTGGCAGATTGATTTGGGTGGGAGGTCTGGCTCTACCTCTTGCCAACTATGAAACCACGGGCAACTTCTCAAAGCCTTGCTTTCCTCTTCTCTAAATGCATATAATTATAAAGCCTACCTCCCAGGGGAGTTGTGAGACTAGCTGTGATAATATATGTAAAATATCTTAGCTCGGGAAGCAAAGGACCTCCGAATCTTCTCTTCCTTCTCCACCTCCTCTACCCTCCCTCATTAATCTTTTTTTTCTCCTTTCTTCTCTTCTTCCTCTTCTTCTCACCTCTTCTTCCTTTGTTCTCATTGCCCACATCTGAAACACATCCACTAGGAAGTGATTCATATTTTAATTTTTTTGGGTCTCTAAACAAATAAAAGTCAAGGGGCTTTTTCTTCTAGCCTGAATTCTATTTTCATTGAAAATAAACTCATTTTTTTGGTATGATTTTCCTGAGGCTTCTAACTGGAGAGGACTCCAGCTTTTGGACGACACTGCTGCAGCTGGCTCTTTTGTGTGATAGAGGGAATCATACAGCTGAATGTCTAGTGCCATATCAGATGGAACACACATGAGCCTTTCCTCCCTGCTGTCCGGATCTCTGCAAAATGCCCTGTTTGTTTTGAAGGTCAAAGAGAGTTCTGAGCAGTAATTGAATGCAGAGCATGTAAGGCTTGCCAACTTTAGATTCGAGGCTTGCAAACCCGATCAGGCAACAGAACTCTGACATTTTGTTTGTTTTCATTTGAATATGCAACTCAAACATTTAATTGATTTTGAGCCTCCACGATATGTGTGGTTTTATCTTCCCTTATAAGTACCTCCTTCTCCAATCCTACCTTTGCTCTGGGCGTTCAGTTTTCCTGCGGTCCTTAACCTTCTTCGTCCCTTTACCTAAACATGTATCACACTTGTCAAATCCACACTCATTATTTACAACAAACAAATAAACAAACAAAACCACTTGGACGAACAGTTTTCTTTCATTTAATGCTGCCCTGTTTCTAGTGCTCACTCCTGCAACAGTCTTCGCTTTCTCATATTTCCTTGACTTCCCTCACCTTGTGTATCCAATGCATGGCCACATTTCTCAAAGTTTAAGTCTGGCTTCTCGTAAGAGATTTTTTTTTAACTTATATTTTGTCCTGGTTAAGTTTCATTCAGTTACTGGAGTAAATAACCCAGGTCTAGCCTGGCCCAGGTGCTAAAGACATCGTCACGCTTTTCCTTTTCTCCGGGGGCCACCAGGTGTGGCTTTACCTTCTAAGCAGGAAGTGGACACCACACTTGTCCCCAAAGAGACCTGCCTGGTCCATGTGGGACTCCAACGTCTTCTCTAAAGAATCAACTGACTTTCGATTTCTCCAAGCATTTCCGCTATTTGCAATTAATTATTTTTTATACATGATTACTTTCTTTCCTTTTCTCACCATTACTTTCCCAACTCTTTATCACTTTCTTTTTCATTTCTTATGGGTATTTATAGCTCGTGCTTCTCACAAGGCCAAGGTAAAGAAAAGAAACAGTTAAGTTCCATAAAAAACAAGAACAGAAAAAAATGAGAATCAATGGAAAGCACAGCTCAGTCTAGAAATAAAAATGGACTCTTTTAGGACACCAAACACATGTGGGGCAGGCCTCTAATTATATGTCCATGCCCCGAACACAGTACCAGACACACAGTGGGAGCTTCATATCTGCTGAGTGGCTAACTGGATGGACTTCTTTTCTTTTCTTAAAATCAGAGCCCGACACAGGCCCAGGGCGATGTTTGCCATGCATGGGATGATTTCACGTTGGGACAAGATTGTCTTGACTTGGACCAGCTTAAGGGATGTTTCTCCACTTATAAATTGAATTATATATAACTTTAAGTGTAATAGTCGTCAAGCACATCCATACATTAGGAGTAACACTTTAATGGTTAGGTATAAAAATTACGTTCACACAATGGTGCAATATCTAGGATTCAGCCTCCGTGAGCAGAACTGTGGGAGGTGGAACAGCAGGTTCAGGGCTGGAGATCTCACCCCGCAGAACTCTTTTGAATCCAGTGATGCTGGTTCCAGATGCCCTGAAGTTTTGGCTCTCACAGTCACCAGCTCCAGGAGCTTGAGGAAGAGTCTTAACCACTCTGGACCTTAATTTTACCATCCATACAATGATAAGCATTAAAAACTACCTAAACTTGATGAGTTCTTTAAAAAGTCCTCTGTATATTAATGTTTAATTTATTGAACTATGGGTTAGTCTATGTAAAGCACTTAGAAGTATGACTGGCAAATAGTAAGTACAATATAATATTAGCTTGTGTCATAATTAGTGGTAGTTTTAAGAATTACTGAGGCGGTTTCATGTGCATGCTACCCACACAAGCAGCAGTATACTTTGTAAATAGTTTTTGCTCAGTAATTAGGAAGAGCTCCCACGCATGAGATGAGCATATGACTTTATTTTCCTGGTTCATAGTAATTATACAATGTTTTTGCAAGAAACTGTGCTTTTCATTTTCAAAATGTTTTTCATTACTTGTGGGGAATCAACATGCCCCCCACCTTTTCCCTACCACCTTCTTCCTAAAAATAGAGAATAACTCCTAAACTCTCACTGTACTCTAGAAAATGCACAGAGACCGTATTTTCATGAAAAATCATACACTTTCTGGGGCCTTCACATGTTTTCTAATAACTGCCAGGCTTAAAGACATTCTTGAAGTGGGTGCAGTAGGGGATGAAGCTGGAATGAAAATCTCTGAATGTTGTTGCTTGTGGGTGGTCCCTTCTCCCCCTGGGGCTCCACCTTCTCCTCCAGACTTGCCAAGTGCCTTTTATCAAAGGGAAATAACCTCCAGGGTGGCATTTTTCTCCCCCAAATGTGAGAAAAATCATGCCTAGATGAGAAGAGTTTCTGGACTTTTACAATGGGTGGCGGGGAAGGGCGGGGGGACGGACGATGAGATTCTTAACTTCTTTCCTAGAAGCACTTCTCTTTTCTGCTATTTAACCAAAGTGGTGTGGTAGTGATAAGAAGGGGTAACTGCATTCATTTAGCCTTTCATCAAACGTTTACTGAGGCTTCATTATGGACCAGGCAACAAAGCGGAGCACTGAAGGGAAAGAAAACGATGCTACACAGTCCCTTTCCTTAAAGGTAATAGGGCAAAGCAGAGCTATATTTGAAGCATAATAGGTAACTTTTAAAAATGTATGGTATGAGGGGAACACAAGAGGAATGTCCAGTAGTTCCTGAGCGAGGCAAGGATGATGAGCAAAAAAAAGGCTAACTACCTTTAGGCAAAGGAACCACGAATGTAAATATGGGGAAAGCAGAAGCAGCATAGTTTGTAGGGAGCTAAAAGCAGAAGCTAAAGGAGACTGCACAGAGCAGTGGGTCACGGGACAGGGCTGGACAGATAGGCGAGAGCCAATTGTGCAGGAACCCACCTACCAAGCTAAAGCGTTTGGAAGTTTTTTAAATTGTACAATGGGAAACAAAGTCTTTTAAATAAGAAAAAGAGGGAATCTGTTTTGCATCTTAGAAACATGAATCTAGCAACAGTTTTGAACCTGAGTTGCTTCTGTGTGTGTGTGTGTGTGTGTGTGTGTGTGTGTGTTTTGGGGAGGAGGAGGGGGTTAGGTAGACTTGAGATAGGTTGACCAAATAAGAAGACATTATAGTAATTCTATTGAGAAATGATACAGCTCTGAGCTATGATAAGAAACAGAGAGGTGCAAAGGATAAGACAAAGTAGTGTGAAAAGAGAGTCAGGAATGACCACTGACATATTCCTAGAAACACAAAACCTAACCAAGACTAAATCATGAATAAAAAGAAAATCTGAATAGACCTGTAACTAACAAGGAGATTGAAACAGTAATAAAAAAATTTCTAGACAAAGAAAAGCCCTGGATCTGATGGCTTCAGTGATGAATTCTACCAAACATTTAAAGAATACCAATTCTTCTCAAACTTTTCCAAAATCTGAAGAAGAGGGGACACTTCCTAACTCATTGTATGAGGCCAGCATTACCCTGATAACAAGCCAGACAAAGACACTACAAGAAAAGGAAATTACAGACCGATATCCCTTATTGAGGCAAAAATATTCAACAAAATACTAGCATATCAAATTCAGCAGCATATTAAAAGGATTATACACCATGACCAAGTAGGATTTATTTCTGAATGCATGGATGATTCAACATATGAAAATTGATCAATGTAATACACCACATTAACAGAATGAAGGAAACGAAAAAACACATAATCATCTCAATTGATATAGAAGAATCATTTGACAAAATTCAACACCTTTTTATGATAAAAACGCTCAACGAATTAGGAATAGAAGGAAGCTACTTCAATCAAATAAAAGCCATAACCCACATCAAACATTGTACTCAATGATAAAAGGCTGAAAGCTTTTCCTCTAAGATCAGGAACAAGACAAATATGCCCACTTTCACTACTTCCATTGGAAACGTATACTGAAGCTCTAACCAGAACAATTAGGCAAGAAAAATTTAAAAAGCTTCCAAATTGGAAAGAAGGAAGTAAAATTATCTTGGTTCACAGAGGATATAATATTATATACAGAAAATCCTAAAAGATTACACACACATACACAAGAACTTGACTTAATAAAGGAATTCAACAAAGTGGCAAGATACAAAGTCAACACACAAAAATCAGTTGCATTTCTGTATACTAACAATGAACAATCTGAAAAAGAAATTATAAAAACAATTCAATTTACAGTAGAATCAAGAGGATAAGATGATTAGAAATTAATTTAACCAAGGAGATTAAAGACTTGTGCAATGAAAACTACAAGACATTGCTGACAGAAATTAATGACTTGTTTTTTTACAGAAATAGGAAAACCCTCCCTTAAAGTCATATGGAATCTCAAAGGACCCCCAAATAGCCAAAATAATCTTGAAAAAGAAGAACAAATCCTGAGGCCTCACGCGTCCTGATTTCAAAACTTACTACAAAGCTGTATTAACCTAAACAGTGGCACTAGCATAAAAACAGACATATAGAGCAATGGAATAGAATAGAAAGCCTAGGAATAAATCCTTGAATATATGACCAAATGATTTTTGATGAGGATGTCAAGATCATTCATTGGGAAAAGGACAGTCATTTCAACAAAAAGTAGTGAGAAAATATATCCACAAACAAAAGAATGAAATTGTGCCCTTATCTAACACCATTTTTACAAAAATTAACTCAAAATGGATCAAAATCTTAAAGACCTAAAACTGTAACATTTTTAGAACAAAACATAAAACAAAAAGCTTCATGGCATTGGATTTGGCAATAATTTCTTGGATTATGACACCAAAGGTACAGTCAACAAAAGAAAAAAATGGACAAATTGAACTTGATGAAAATTTTAAAATTTGTGCATCAAAAGACAATATCAGCAAAGTAAAAAGGCAACTCACAGAATGGAGGAAAATATTTGCAAATCATATATCCAGTAAGATTATATCTAAAATACATAGGGAGCTCCTAAAATTCAACAAAAAAAAACCCAAGCTGATTAAAAAATGGTAGAAGGATTGAATAGACATTTCTTCAAAGAAGATATACAAACGGCCAATGAAAAAATGCTCAACATCACTGATAATTAGGGAAACAAAACTACAGTGAGAGAACACCTCATACCCACTAGGATGGTTACTATTAAAAAAAAGAGAAAATGTTAATTATTGACAATGATGTGGAGTGTTGACTTAAAAAAATATGCACAATGTGAGAGTTGTGACAAGTTTTATTGGGGGCAAAATGAGGACTGCAGCCCGGGAGACAGAGTTTCAGGTAACTCTGAGAAACTGCTCCCAGGAGGCGGGGGGAGAAGCCAGGATGTATAGGAGTTTTGTAACAAAGGGCAGGTAGTCAAAAGATCATTGTTAATTAAAGAAAACTGGATATCTCAAGTTAAGGAATTTAGGGCTTTTGTTTGTATGGGAAGATGCAAGAGTCTGGGCTCACTGAAATCATTCCTTTGACATACACCTCAGCTATCCGGAGCCTGTATTTTCACATCCTGAGTTTCCTCAGGGCTCACCAGCTCATGTTGGAGGGCTGCAATCATTGGTGACTGTGACATCCTTTGTTTATTGATATGGCCAGAAATATTATATTTATAACTAAATATTCCATTTATCAGGAGAAATCGGAATCCTTTTCCACTGTTGTGGGAACGTAACATGGTACAGCTGCTATAGAAAGCACTATGGCTGTTCTTCAAGAAATCAAAACTATAATTATCATATTATCCATCAATCCCTTCGGGCTATATATCCTAAAGAATTGAAAGCAGAGGTCTCAAAGAGCTATTTATACACCCATGTTCATAGCAGCATTATTCACAATAGCTAAAATGTGGAAGCAACCCAAGTGCCTACCAACAGATGAATAGATAAGCAAAATGCTGTATATACATACAATGGAACATTATTCAGCCTTAAAAAGGAAGGAGGGCTTCCCTGGTGGCACAGTGGTTAAGAATCTGCCTGCCAATGCAGGGGACACGGGTTCAAGCCCTGGTCTGGGAAGATCCCACATGCCGCGGAGCAACTAGGCCTGTGAGCCACAATTACTGAGCCTGGGTGTCGGGAGCCTGTGCTCCTCAACAAGAGAGGCCGCGATAGTGAGAGGCCCGTGCACCGCGATGAAGAGTAGCCCCTGCTCGCCACAAATAGAGAAAGTCCTCGCACAGAAACGAAGACACAACACAGCCATAAATTAATTAATTAATTAATTAAAAAAAAAAAAGGAAGGAAATTCTGACATATACTACAACATGGAAGAAAACCTTGAGAACATTATGCCAAGTGAAATAAGCCAGTCATAAGAAGACAAATACTATATTAATCCACTAGGTATTTAGAGTAGTCAAAATCATAATGACAGAATGTAGAATCGTGGTTGCCAAATGCTGGAAGTGGGGGCAATATGGAATTATTATTTAGTGGGTATAGATTTCCAGCTTTACAAGATGAAAAGAGCTATGAAGATGGATCAACATTATTAATGTATATAGTATCATTGAACTGTACACTTTAAAAAGGTTAAGATGGTAAAATTTATGTTATATGTATTTTACCTCAATAAAAAAATTTAAAAAAAAGAATGACCACCTCAATTCTGACCTGTACTGTCAGGTAGCTGCTAGTGCTCATCACCTCATACAAGAAGGACGTGTTAAGTTGGGAGATAATAGCTTCGTATTGTCCTGTTCAGTTTGAGAAAACACTGGAATTTTCACACTGGCAGTCAGCAGACTGAAACTCATACAAAGGGCTTTTGCTTAATATTGGGTTATCCGTATGGGCATACATGGGCCAGTCTATAAATGCTCAAAATATAGCTGTAGATATAAGGAGTGAGGGATAAGTGAAGTCATAAAGTAGGCAGTGCAGTATAGAAGGTAAGAAAATGGACCTCAGTGCTATGCTCTTTGAATTTAATTTCCATCCTCATAATTTACCAACTATTTGACCTTGAGCAAATTTTTTAACCTCTCTTGAGCCTGTGTTCCCATCTGTAAAATGGGCACAATAACAGTATCTACCTTACAGAATGGTTGTGAAAATTGAATGAATCAATCCTTTTAAAGTGTTTGGACCAGGGAATGACACAGAGTTAAGTGTCAGTATTGTTAGACTTTATTGTAATGGATGAGGGTCACCAGGAAATGTTTGTGGTGGGAGAAAACAAGAGCATGGAGAAGAGCACCCTGGGGAGCCCTAGCATCTATTGATAAAAGTAAAGGAATGAGCTGATAAAAGAGTGTAAAACAGAGACAGAGAGGAAGAATGAGACAATCTACAGTTAATTGTGTTGCAGAAGCCAGTGGAGAAGACACTTCCCAGTAGTGCTTAATATGGGCTAATGCAGACACACGATTCAAGTACAATGTGAAGGTGTCTTTGCACTTGTCCCGTTGATATTTTCAGTGGGATGGTCATATTTTCAGAAAGATGACCACAATCAGAGGGCTGAGAGTGAATAAAGGACAAAGATGTAATACCTATGCGGTTCTCTCAAGAAACTTGACAAGGTGAGGAAGGAGGGAGGGAGGTCCAGGTGTAGCTGGAGGGATACCGAATGTGGAGAGACTATTTTTCTTCTTATTATTGGTAATCTTTGTTGTTTTTAATATGAGTCCTAACTATGCTTATAAAGTATGAAGAAAGAAAGCTTGGAAATAGATGAAAGAGATGAAATATATCAAGCAAGGTTCCTGATAAGAAAGAAATGAGAATAATTTTGCTCTCAATGACACCAGAAAAACCCGTGGAACATCTGCTTTCCCTGCGCTATCCATTCATCCGCAACCTAATTCCTGACAAGGTCAGTACAGTCTTTAGTTTGAGATTCATGTTCTCTTATACCTGACATCCAACCGAGGTGAATTTGTACAAGTTGCCTCCCCCTTTAGTCCTACTGATTTAGTCTGTGTTGCCCAATCGGTAGCCATGTGGCTATTTAAATAAACATTTAAATAAAACCAGAAGGTCAGTTTCTCAGTCACACTGGCCATCTATCAACCCCATCTGTGTCCCGTGCTGCCCATGGAGGGAACACCTTCCTAACCACAGAAAGTTCCTTCGCACGGTGCTGTTCTAGGAGATGAAATGAGCCCCGTTTGTTTCGAAGAGGACCTCCTGATACTGCTCAGATCCTCACCCTGTTGACTTTGAACTCTGTGAACACGGTCGTCCATAGCTTGTTCCTCACTGGGCTCAGGGTCTTTTATTAGTTCTCACCGTGGGATCCCTCTGCCTTTTCATCTTTAAGGGCACCTTAGGCTGCCATCCTTCCTTTTGGAATCCTATCCTCGTTTGTCATAAGCCTCACCCTTAAAGAATTTGGTAAAATTTGGTAAACACGCTTTTGCTCACCGACTTTGGAAACGCTATGTTAAACTGTCCTCTTTCCTGAGCCCCATATTCTCCCCCCAGAATACAACCCCTTCATCTTCAGCGCCTACCCCTGTGCTTCTTCCATTTGAAGTCAAAGCAACATTGCAAAGAAGTTCAGCTTGTGAATTTGGGATTCAGATGGACCAGCTGTCACGGCATTTTATGTGTGTAACATGGACAAGGTTCTTATGCTGGCAGAGCTTCATTTACCTAATCGGTGAAATCGGGATGAAAACGGTACCTACTTCAGCAGGTTTTATGAGGACTGCATGGCACAGATTTGTCAAATCAGTGCTATACCTGACAAATTGCATACTGGACTTCCTTCCCTTTCTCCCTCTCTCTCTCTTTCTCCCTTCCTTCCTTCCTTTCCTTCTTCCCTCCTCCTTTCCTTCCTTCCTTCCTTCCTCCCTCCCTCCCTCCCTCTCTCTCCCTTTTTCTTTCTTTCTTTCTTTCTTTCTCTTTCTTTCTCTCTTTCTCTTTCTTTCTTTCTTTCTTTCTTTCTTTCTTTCTTTCTTTCTCTCTTTCTTTCTCCTTTCTCTCTTCCTTCCTTTCTTTCTTTCTCTCTTTCTCTCTTTCTCTTTCTTTCTTTTTCTTCCTTTCTTTCTTTCCTTCCTTCCTTCCTTCTTCTTCCCTTCCTTCTTCCCACCTTCCCTCCTACCCTCTCTGTCTCTCCCTCTCTCTCTCTCTGATCTGTTCTCAGGACTTTATCAAAGGTTGTATTTGATTGCACAGAACCCTTGAGTAAGCAGGATCTCAGGTGAATACAAGTTTGCTATTTGCTCTACAGCAAGAGAGCTGGATGCAGGCAGAAGTGAGCCATGGTCCACTGGCTGGAGGACTTGGAGCCATGACCTCCATGATTTCTTGGTCTTTCCTTCATGGTCCCATGATTGCTGCTGCAAGTCCAGTCATCACCACTGTGATCCACTCCGAAAGGAAGAGGAAGAGCTGGTACTTGTCTGAGGAAGGAAAAGGTTCTCCCAGAAACCCCAAGGAATGTGGAAAGTTGGCTTTAAGCTGCCCTCCCTTCATTGTAGAGAAAAGCAGGAGAGACATTGGTGAGAATGCAGTGAAGCAAGACAACCTAAAGACTCCTCCACAAGGGTGAAATATGAGCTCCTGTGTGCCCAGTTTTCTTTCCCACCCTTCACCCCTGTGGCTCCTCTATGTCTTTATTTAGTAGAAATTCTTATCACTCATTCCAAGTAGCCCTTGTACCTTCCCCCACTTGTTTTGGGAATCTCACTTCACTCCCTTGCGATTTTAAGCTGGTATTTTCTACAGTCACCATGTAGGTTCAACAATATATAACTGATAACTTGATTTAAGTTATGTTTTCATCTGAATAACAGTGATTCCACTGTTAAAACCTCTGGAATCAACAACCCTTCATGCCTTCTTCAAAAAATACAATCAACATCCATGTAGTTAGTTTCTCTCCAGAAAGTCAGAGACTTTGCAAACTTGAGTGTGTAGACTTTACATATTCAAATCAGACTGCACTTAACACAGAGCAAAATACAATAACATAAAAAGCTCTTTTTATAGACAGAAGATCAACATATACCATTTTGAAATAATTTGTCTTCTTTAAATCTTTTTCCATTTTTCATATTTGTGGTATCCACTTTTTAAAATATTTTATTTATTTATTTGGTTGCACTGGGTGTTAGTTGCAGCAGGTGGGCTCATTATTTGCGGCTCACAGGCTCCTTAGGTGTGGCATGTGTGCTCCTTAGTTGTGACATGTGAACTCTTAGTTGTGGCATGCATGTGGGATCTAGTTCCCTGACCAGGGATTGAACCTGGGTCCCCTGCATTGGGAGCATGGAGTCTTAACACGGTATCCACTTTTAAACTAAGTCAGACCTGTACATGACTGTTTTTAATATTTATTTGAACATATAGATGCACATTTGTCAATCTGTTCGTATATCATATCCTGGAAATGGTGAAAATCCATGCTCATTGTTAACCTTTTCATGTTTCATGGGTTTATTTATTCTCATAATTCCATTGTCCGCTATTTAAAAAGAAGAAAATATTAAGAAAAGATGCATGGATTAGGGACAGCTTGATACATTAAACACTCTCTAACTTGGGGATCCTGTGAATAATGTCAAAACTTATGGTACCATAAATAGTCTTATTGTAATGTTGAACATAATATTGAACATAAAGTCAACACTCCTGAGTAAGGCACTCTGAAGAATGTTCAAAGACTCACCATACTTTTAACTTCAGCAGTACCAATGCTGGAGTTATGAACATCTGTTTGGAACAGTTTTCCATTAAGGACTGTTCCTTTTACAAGGCAAAATCCAAAGTAAAATCACGTGCTGACCATTACATCATGACTCAGACTTTCTACATCTTAGCAAGGCACAAGGTTATACGGACTTAACACTCCCCAATAAACTGTTAATAAAAGCTGTTCCATCTCACTCACAGTGGACATTCCTGGAGGTTGTGTGGAAAGAAGGACATTTCAGCCAGACCCATACAATGGACATTGTATCTTTAAATACAGCTTTAAAATAAGATCTGTACATATGGTGTGGATCTCCACTAAGAAATCTCTGTTAGAGCAAGGGGAGGCAAAAGAAATTGACTCCAAATAAAGCAAAACAACCTCAAAACAAATATGATTCACAAAGCAATTGGGAAGGGGAATGATTCTCAGAACCATAAATCACATAGGGGCTTGTGTTTCCCCTCTGCGAGTCTCCACAAGGAGAATTTCTCTGAAGCAAAGGATTATACACCCAACAAAATCATGTATTAGACATCAAGGAGTACCAGTTTCAGTGGCATATCGGCTTTTTGAGAGAAAACCACCTAATCAGTGCTAAAAGCAAAGTAGAGAATGGGAACGTTTAAAAGCAAAAACACAGGATTTGGAATTCTGATTCTCAGACTCTTAATAATGTGACCATTGGAGTCAAACTGCCTAAAAACTTAGTTTTATTAATTAAAAAACAAAAACAAAAACACTGTGATACCTGACTCAGGACTATTCCATTGTGAGAGGCAAATGATGACATGGGCTTTCAGAAGTGCTTTGTAGAATGTAAAACTCTCTAGAATGATTGTTTTGTAACTCTTTAAACAATCTGTAACAGGAAAATAAATGACAAATTTTGAACAACAAAAATATCTATATTTTTGTTTAGACTTTAATTGAAATAAACTGCCAAATATTAAATATTTTAAATAGATAAAATATTAAATAAAATATTAAGATATTTACCACAGAATTTCAAATACTGACAGTTTCTCAATAACTAAGAAGTCATCTGATTTTTCTGTATAGCCATTATATAGGTTATTTCCACTCAAAATAATTTTCTTCTATTTTTTGTTTCATATGGTATTTAAAACTGGGGCTACACATGTTACAAATTTCCAAATTCTACCCTACAAAAGTCCCATACTTCCTCTTCACCCACTACCATTTGATAACCAAGAGATAAAAGAAGGTACTCAAGATGGAATGGGTGGGAACCCAACACATTGGCTTTAAATCATGAGGCATTCATGAAGAGTACTCTTTTCTAGTACAACGGAAAAGTACTTAGAAGGAACTAAATTTTTTAAAGAAATTTCAAACAGGACGCTACTGCTTTCCATGTTAAGGCTTTCTTACATCAAACTGGATTCCCTTCCCCCAAAATTTGTTTGCTCTCATGAGGTCACATAGATTATTATTCCAAAAAGGGATGAACTCTCCTAATAATCCACCAAGTTTATTTTAAGGCAATGACTAGGCCTGTGAGATGTCTCTGACTTAATGCTTTTGTACAGTTTGTTCTGTGCTATCCCATACTATAGCCACCAGCCACATGGTTCTTCAAATCAAATTTTAAATTAACTAAAATTAAATAAAATTTAAAAACTCATTTCTTTAGTCATGCTATCAATATTTCAATTGCCACTCATATGTGCCTAGAGGGCTACCTTATTGATTACTGTTGTAGAACGTTTTCTTTAATACAGAAAGTTATATTGGGCAGTGTCACTTGTCTAGCTTCTCTCTTTTTGTTCCATGATAACTTTGAATTAAAAAAAAATAAAAGAAATAAGTATTAAAAAATCACGTATAGTAACAAAAAGTTCAGATCTGGGAAGGACAGGAAAAACTAGGGGTTTGACTCAGATTTCTGCCTCCTTCCAGGTGAGACCATGTCCTTCATATTTACATGGTGAAACAACTCAGGCCCAGAAACACCAGGTGACTGGATCAAATTCTAAGCGAAAGTGTATCAGGCAAGAGATTTGAACTTGGGTCCCTTTTTTTATTGCAGTGTTTCTTTCACAATTTCACACTGCTTCTTCTCCACTCATCGTGCACCTTTAAAAGACAGACTCCAACAGGCTTAAATTTTATTGACTTTGATGACAATTCCTTATGGAATTTTAAAGGTAGTAAGAATACGTCTATGAAAACACATTCACAATAAAGCCATAAACAAAAATACCACCTCATTATCATAGATGATCCATAAAAGAATAATGGTTAAAATTATTGCGTATCTATATTCTGCACACAGTAACGCAGATCTTAGGTATATCATTTCACTACCATACATGACAAGCCTATAAATAAGCATTACTGTGCCAATTTCATAGACGAGGGAACCAAAACTTAAAAAGGTTAAGAAGCATGCCTAAGATCACAAAGCTAGAAAGCAACAGATGTCCTAAGATTCAAATCAAGGTGTTTGACTCTTCAAAACTCATTTCCCCTATCAGAGCACTCTACAGATAATCACCTGTGAAGAATGAGCTGGGGAAAAAGTGCCCTAAGTTTTTACCCATCTCTAACATTGCATAAAGGTTTTGCATGTGAGTGTGTGTGTGTGTGTGTGTGTGTGTGTGTGTGTGTGTGACAGAACACTATTTTTCATAGTGTTCATATATTTTTGCTCAAATTTCCATCTTGACTGACCTGTTCCAGGGAAATTAATTCATATGACAAAGATAATAGAAGAGGGGAAAGGGGAAAGAGGTAAAAACAACAAGGATTTATCAGTTTATTATGGATAAATTTCTCAAATATAAAAAGCAAACAATTCCTAACTGCTGTCTTTGTTCCAGCTCCTCCCCTTCCTCTCTCTCTCTCTCTCATTCTTTCTTTCTCTCTTATAATCATTCTGAGAAAGAAGAATCCAGTTTTATACGTGTTGGTAATATTTATATCCAACAGGAGTGATTTGTTTTATGAATAGGAGTATAAATGTAATACTCATTTTTTTCTTTCTATAACAAAACAAACACATTTATTGAGTATTACTTATGTTACAGAAATCGTGCCAAGTTTTAGGTATAGGAAGGTAAATTCAATAGCATCTGTAGACTAAAGGGCATATCTAGCATGTAAAATAAATAATGAATTTAAACAATCCCCAAGTAAATGATAACAGCACAGTAAAAACCTTTAAAATAAAAAAAAAAAAAATTCTGGGACAAAGTGTCTGTTGAGAGATTACAATCGAAACATGAACCATCACTCTGTTTATTAAAATAAATGTTCATTCTACTGAGAGGGTCCTTCATAGATACAGGAATAAAATGACAATTCACTTCTAGTATGTGCCTCATTCTAGTCTGTTTCATCCTGGATGAATGGAGGAGAATCTACATAGAATGGCAGTGCTCTTTGACTTTGTCTTATGTTTCTAACATGTACTACCTAACGATGAATTATTTTTTAGTATGTGAATGATGGAACTCCTACCTCATCTTATCTTGAAACATATAATGAAATAGAAACATATGTTAGCAAGTGTTCAAACACATCAGGTAGGCCCATCACTACCAGCATGAACATGTTAACATATCATTATAGAACTATGAAGAACTTTGCATTTTAATGAAATTCTTTTACATTGAAGGTTCACAGGCTGAAAAGTTGTCTCTTGCTTAATTGATTCAAGCAACAAATGGGGCATATGATCTGGAGAAATGTGGCCATCAGTATCCATATTTCTATACCCACTGTCAACCAAGTGTGTCTGTGCTGTTTTCCAGATGACCACCAGAAGAACTCATTTGGTTAGAGCTATTTTTTCATACCACTGTATCTTTCAATTGATCAAATGCCAAGAGACTTGCTGCTTTCAAACCATGTGGGAGCCATATATTGGCAAGGAGGCCACAGAAATCTTCTTGTAGCAGCTGACTAGCAGACCTTGTTATGGCCTCAAGCTCAGAGAAGTAGGCAAGAGCAAGACCACAGCCAGACACCTTATTTCTGTTTTCTCTATTATCTTTTCATAAGCCCATATAACAACCAAGATTTAATACCAAGTACACAATATTACATATTAATTTAAAAGAACTTGAGGGAAATCATATTACACCTCCACAGTACATTCCATTTAAGATGCTAAAAGCAAATGCTTTCTCTGTGCACTGTTTGCCTCTTTTTGGAAATGGGAGCATGCAAACTGGTTTGCATTTTTATTAAGGACTACTTGTGATTGCAGGATTCTCAGAGAGTCAGGACGTAAAGCCCACGCTCCATGGGAAATGGACAAGTTCTTATTATTCAACAATTTATTTTCCCAAGGCTTGCTAATCATTTCATCTATTTAAAATTTGAATCTATTTAAATATAATCTTCCCTTGCAGTATACTTCATGGATAAAAAAAATAATAGCTCTCCAAACAATTTTCTAAGAAAGAAGAAGAAGCATTGCAAATCAAAGTCATAGTCACATCTTTACAAAATGTGGGAGGGAAAACTAGGAGCAATCATTGTGATTCCATTTCCATTTTATTATTTATTTGTTTTAGTTGATTGATTTTCTCTTACCTCAGCACTTTTTGTTTGGCAATATGCTTTATTGTACTTTTCCAGTAATCCTTAGACGATACAATTATGTAGATTTTATTTTATGAATTCCTTTTTTGGGGGGGGATTGTTGGAGAAGGGGCAATGGTCACTATTTCAGTTCAATTTCACTTCAGAGGAATTAATGGATGAAGAGGCTGTGCATTAAAATACATTCACAGCAGATCAGAGGGAGGCTTTATTTATTTGTTTTAAAATTTTTATTGGAGTACAGTTGATTTACAATGTTGTATTTGTTTCAGGTGTACAGCAAAGTGAATCAGTTACACACATACACATATCCACTCTGTTTTAGATTCTTTTCCCATATAGGCCATTACAGATTATTGGGTAGGGTTCCCTGCACTATACAGTAGGTCTTTATTAGTTAACTATTTTATGTATTGTAGTGTGTATATGTCAATCCCAATCTCCCAGTTTATCCCTTCGCCCCTTTCCCTGCTGGTAGCCATAGGTTTGCTTTAATTTGCTCTCTCTGAGTAGCCTGGTCATGTACAGTATAATCATTTTAGTCATTTCATTCAAAACATTCAAAACTTTGGCTCCCAGATAGCTTCTTACTGCTTATGACTGACCACTCAAAACCCATCTCCATTCCCTTTCAACACCCCAATCAGCCAGTAATGCCGGGGCTACTAGTGTGTTCAAGCATTATAATCCGGTGAACTAATAGAGTATCTTTAGAGTCACTCAAAATAATCGTGCCATGAGGTTAACAATCCTTGGAAGTCTGAATGACCTTGATTGGCTTAATCTTCGGAATAACCTGGGCTGACATGAAGGTCACTCTCTATTAGTTAATGCATTTGGCCATAGTGTGTACTCTCCCCATGCAATTTTACTATGGTGAAAAGAGAACAGAATTTATGTCAGCCTAAAATTTTGGCAAAATAATCTCTTTGACTTTAAATCACTCAGATGATTTATTCATGTTATTTAACTCAACAAATATTCACTGATCATCTTCAGCAGCCAATGAAGTTTTGACTGATTAGATAGAAGTTGACAAATGAATAGTATCAATACAATGGCAAATCCAAATCCATCTGAGACTAGAGAGGAGGAGAATATTTTAAGAAGCTCCTTGTTGAGTTATAGACTTAAATTCTAGTTTGATTATAAATATAGCCTCAAAACCATACCTCTATCTATTATAAACCATATAAAACATGACACTATATTTTAAAAGGGAGAATATTCAAATTCATATGTGTGAATTAAAATCAGATCCAAAATATTTTAATCATTATGTAGGTTTAAGTTACTCCTCCCTTTTCCTATTACAGCTGCTTTGGTTCAGATCCTTATTGTATTTGAAAAACTCTCCTACTCATACCTGTATTTTAAATCTTTTCCCTAGAAGTGCCCCCTTTCATTGCCACACATTGCAACAGAGTGGCTTCCCTAAACTCACTTTGCTTTTTATCCCCCGCTTTGAACTCTTGCCTATAACAAAGTCTAAACTCCTTATTCTGGCCCACATATAATCTGGCACCTTCTCTTCCTCATTTTTTGCCATTTGCAAACTCACGTATCTGAATTGTTATAGCCTCCTACCTACACATACGCAGGCACACACATGTATACACACAGCATGTGTACATGCAAACACACGCCCCACAGTAGATGCAGCAACACCAACACCTGTTACACCAAGCTAATGGAGCTGCCTATTTCAACAGCAGAAATCAGAGCCAGCAAGAGCCAGTGCAGTAGCAGGTGGCCTTCAGGTGGTCAGAACAGGTTTTCTGGTTTATTTTCTGTGAATTTATAGTAACCAGGACTGACGTCTTGGCTGGTAAATCTCCCTGAAGCTTTTTGTATGCATTATGGAGACTGGGTGAATGGAATCTAAGTAGTGAAAAAGGCCAGTAGAGAATTCAGAATTATTTCATAGGAATATTAAAGATGTGTAACCTTAATTCTACTGCAGTTTGGTGAAGCTGTAAGAAGAGGTGATTTTCTTTCCATGTTTTTGTGAGGCTTTCTTAGCTCAATACAACCTGCTAACATGCGATGGCTTTCCAGAATCTTTCCAAGACTGTAGGAATACCCCTAGTATCGCCTTTATCTCTTCAGCATCTTTTAGTGACTTGATAATTTGACATAATTTAATTGAGTAGGAGTTAATTTGATAAATATCAATTTACTTATGCACTTAGATACTTATTTAAAGACTATGTAGGAATAAGAATGTTTACCAGTTGATTCATGTAAAAATATGTGGGGGGAATTATAATTGCTTTGCAAAATATAGTCTAAAAAGTGAAATGTTGCTGATATTTTCTAATGCCAGCAATGAAATAAGACAATCAAAATAAAGCAGGTACCATACCTTAGGTCTTAGGTTTAAATTATTCTTAAGTGTGTAAAAACCGTTTCTTTTTTTTCTTTTAAAAGTCAGCATTTCCTTTTAGTGCTGGGAAGTCTAACATGAAGAAAATGAGACTTGTGGTGTTTCAAGCAATATTGATAAAATGAGTAAGCAAAATTTTAGAGACAAACACCTTGAAATTTCTATTTTTTAGGATCTCTAATTGAGCAGATTTAGCAATGAATTTTGGGACACTGTTTTAAAAATTGTTTTATGGACATTCTATGGAATTCACCTCAGCATACGCTCATCTGAGGATGGTAACTCCTTTTTTTTTCCATTATTCCTGCATTTATTTATCTTAAACCCTAGTGTTTTCTATTCTTGCTTTAAACCTCTTATTTTGTATCCTGCGTAGTCCCACTCATGCAGCAGTAAAATCAGGGCCCTTCTTGGGACTCATGGAGTAATTTCAAGCTAGCTGTTTTTCAATTAAATGCAGCAGATAGGAAGAATGCATATCAGTCAGGAATACTTGCAAAACAATTTCAAAATGAACAAATTTTATGAATTTATAATTTTAATATAGGTGACAAAGCTATACATGAGAAATAGATTTTTAAAAAGAATGACACCTCTATTTTAAATTGGTTGACTAACTTGTGGGGCAGTTGTGTAAGTAATAATGCATACCCTTAAAAAAATTCAATAAAACTCACCTCTGCAAAGAATGTTAAGCTCGTCATGTAGCAGAAGAGGCAATATCAGACAGCAGGCCAAAAAATGTCCATCTTGCCTTGTGCCACAAAGCCTGGTTCCAGAATGAGAACATTACCCAGACTGAGAAAAAAGACCAAAATGCTTATTATTCCATAGGGCCATATTGGAGTAGCCTGGCTCTGTGATTAAGACAAAACTCTTCAGAAGAATTGTGGTTGTGGATTTCCATGGCAATGAGAATTCCAAAAAGGCAAGAAAGGCATTCACCAAAACTTTTAAAAAACCTTCTGCCTTCTTGAAATCACTTCATTTCTTTCTCTGAAAGAGAAAGGAATACTATTCAAAAACAGAATAGTTGTTGGTTTTAAGGAGAAGATAATATTTAAGATATGTTTAGACCTTCACATGGATGGGATGAAAAGTTGGAGGATGAATGGGTTCGTCTAGGAGAGGGAACACAAATTATAGCCACCACAGAACCACTTTCTGTCCATTCTCATTCCCCAACTGCTGATGCCAAGTGTTCTGAGGGTCAGAAACGCCAGATTTTTCTTTTTATTTTTTTAGGAATTTTCATCTGGATTCCAGAAGGGAATTTAGGAATAAAAATGCTTGTATGCAAGATGGAAGTAGCGATGTCTCTATACCGCCCCAGCCACTTTTGTTGGTGGTATAGAGATACTGTTACTTAAAATCTCTTTTCAGACAGTCCAATGAAATTATGCCCCCAAACAAAATTTTATCGATTCTACTAATACCAAGAGATACCATTAAGCAGTTGCTTATGTAGTATAACTTTAGACTTCAAAAACAATGCATGTGGAAACATCTCTACTTAGAGGAAACCTAACTGCCTTAAGAGATTAATAGAATAGTGTTTCTGATATATTTTTACTTCTCATAAGTATTTCTTTTTTTACTTTGGAAAGTCAAGCTTGTAGTCCTTTATTACTGCAAACAACCTTACAACTTGATAAGGAAATGTTTAAATTCTGTAGGAAATTTTAAATTGCATTCAACTCTAGAAAACACTTTTGTATACTTATTTTGGTGGAAGACAGAAGGGGAAAAAATGGAAGATATACTGTGGATTAAGTGGGCTATTCAATACAATAAATATTTGTTTAATAGCTTTTTTTCTTATAAATATGTAAATTAGTTATTTTTCACATGTGAAAGATAGTATCAAGAAAAACAATAATACATCATTTAAATATTAAGAGCTCCGATAAATTAATATGAAAAAAATGTACTTAAGGGGTCAAACTACAAATAGGAAAAGAATAGAAGAAAATTATTGAAAAAGGAGAAAAACTGTAATGAAAATATTACTAAACTAAAAGAAGTTTTAGTAACAATAGAATACTATGCTTCATTATCAAACATTCAGCAAAGTTTTAA
Source organism: Balaenoptera physalus (assembly GCF_965194825.1). NCBI lineage: Eukaryota > Metazoa > Chordata > Mammalia > Artiodactyla > Balaenopteridae > Balaenoptera > Balaenoptera physalus. Next base: position 18,320,994 of record NC_138883.1, read on the forward strand.
AAAGTTAGTAATCCATAATGGCAGGGAAAGGAGATAGGTACTATTATGTACCGCTGGTAGTGATATAAATTCTCTGGGCCTCTCTGGAAAGCAATTTGAAGTGGTCACTAAAAGCTTAAAAAGAGATTCATACCCTTTAAATCAGTAATTGTATTTCTAGGCATCTGTATTGAAGAAATGGCTAGAAATGTGAACAGACATTTATGTAAGAATATATTCTTAATAGATATAGTTGTAAAATTTTAGAAACATAATAAATATCCAATAATGGAATAATGACTAATAAATTATGGTGTAGCCATATGATGTCAGGTTAGTAGTAAAAAGCATTTTAAAAAATAATTTAATAATTGAGCTGGTCACTTCTATCTTTACAGTTGGAAGCAGTCTTAAGAAAGCAAACTGTAGCGTATGTAGTCTTCCTTAGGTCAGAGAGAGAGAGAGAGAAACACACAGACAGACAGATTTCAAAGTGCGGTACTTTCCTTGAGGAAGAATAAAAAAGAATAAGTGCACTTTGATGAAGAATGTTACCCCTCCTCGAGAATCCCTCAGTGAGACAACTATTTGCACAGGAGGCCCAGGAGGATTTCTTGAAGGGAAGGAATAGAAATCTCATTTTTTTTCCACCCAGGATTCCAAGATCACGTATTAGCTATCTATTGCTGTGTAAAAAAAGGCTTCCCCAGACTTGTGGCATAAAACCACCACCGTTTCAGTTACCCACAGTCCTCTGGTAGCAGTTTGGGCTGGGATTAGCTGAGTTGTTCCGCTGGTCTCAGCTGGAATCCCCCATGTGGCTGTAGTCGCTGGGGACTGGAGAGTAAGGATGTCCTTGTACACAGACTTGCAGTTTTGGCCAGTTGGCCAGCTGGGCCTCTCTCTCCATATGCTCTCTCGTCACCAAGAATGCAAGCTCAGCCTTCTTCACATAATAGATTGAAACACCAGTGGTCTCGTTAGGGAAGATTCAAAGCCCTCTGAGGTCTTGCTGGAAAGGCACAAAACCTTGCTTCCACTGTATTCAGTTCTCCAAAGCCAGTCACGGGGCCAGCCACATTCTAAGGCAGGAGAAATAGTGTCCATCTCTTGATGGAAGAGTCACAAAATCATATTGTAAAGGGCATGCATACAGAGATGGAAGGAACTATTGCACCTATCTTGGCAATCTGCCACAGATGGTCAGACCTGTGTTGGTAGATGGAGATGGTATTAATGAAGGACCATTAGCTGGAAAGGACCTCGGAGAAAAATTTCTCATTGGCAGAGGAGAAGACCAAACTGGTAATCAAGCCACACCACCCCAGCAGTTAACTCTTTTAGGAAAGATAGCTTTGCCCTGAATATGGCTGAGATTTGAAGGTCCCCTGGATTCAGCACTGTGTCTAGATCTGGGGGAAAAATGATTAAACATGTTTAGTATCCACTAATGTGCCTATAATCTTGGAAGACTGAGTGTTTGGTAGCACTAGGCACCATGTGGGAATCTGGACAAACAAGGTTACTCTCACCGTGCCAGTGCACCAATATCCACGGAGCCGGACACTCAACAGTGCCATCATTTGGCAGAGGGCAGTGAACTTATTAGGCCGTCCAGTTCTTTCTCTCTTCACTGGGCTGAACTAAGTCACTCTTCCTTCCCCACTGCTAATCCTGGTTCTTGAAAAGAGAAAGTTAATATCAGGATAAAAAAGATCTTGTGTGAAAGACTTTGGACTTCATGCTAATAGCGAATAAATAAGAAAGAAAATAAATTGCTAACATTTATTAAGCACTTACCAAAATCAGGTACTCTTCTAAATTTCTTAGAAGTACTCTCTCATTTGGTCTTCTGAAAACTCCAACGAGGTAGGTATAGTAGCGTCACCTCTTCCATATTCATACGTGCATATGAATATCATACATGTGTATTTAACTGTGCGTTCCTTCCCACCACATTTCCCATTCTATCATTTTACTATATCGTACAAGAAAATAGGTCTGGGTCTCAGTTCAAGAGAAGTTCATGCCCTTCAGGCTCATCCTTGTTTTATAAACAGCACACGGGGGACGTCTGAACCCACTGCTATATACCTGACTAGCCTGGGTCCCCATTTTACCTGAAGGTGAAGCATTGTAATTACTGCAAAGATGTGCTCATTACTCCATCACTCAAGCTCATGCTCTTGCCAACTGGCACCAGTGCTGGACAGAGTACTGGGTAGAGGAAACATGGGGGGCTCTGATTTGACGGGGACTATCTGAATATGTATGCCATCGTGACACCATCAGTTGCACTACGCATCCTGTAATTCAAGCACCTGCCTCCTGATTTGATTCCATAGTTCAGAGTTATTGTTTCTTTCAAGACAGCTCCTTAAATCTAAACCAAACTGTGCATTGGAAAGCCAGAGTACGCTTTGTAATATGGAAGAAAATTGGCTATACTAACAATCAAGACAGAGGTGCTGCTGTGAATTTGTTTGGAAGAAGACATTAAGATAACAAGGTATATACAAAAGCATATATTTTATTATTGATGCAAAGGATTTAAGAAGTAATTCTGATATATATGTGCCTTTTAGGGGATAGATCCCTCCTATTAAATATGATGCTCCCTCTGTACTTTTATTATCAATGGACAAATTGAGACAGTCAGAAGTTAACTCATTTGCTGAGGTCACATGGCTCATGAGGGTGGTGGGAGGATTGAACACGTGCAGAGTCTGACTCCAGAGCCTAAACCATCTGAAATACATTTTTTGGAGATAAACTTGACAAGGAATGATAATGGATCAAACATTGGCCAGAGCATGAAGAAGAGTGAGTTGTCAAGATGGACTTGCCACGGCAACCTCTCCAGGATTGGAAGGGGACCAGGTTGGTAGGAGGATGATTTTGATTTGGACATGCTGACTTCAAGATAACTTGAAAACATTCAAGTAGGCATTCGGAATTGAGAATTTGACACCTAGAAAGTTTCCTACAAAGCCACAGTTGTTAAATATTATACTTGAGTGCATAAGAAACATTTGGAATGATTTAGTAATATCTCTGAATTAACTAGAGTCAAATATGTACTTTTGTGTTAAATGCTTAACTTATTTAGCCTTTGAGTTGAACAATTCATGGATTTAAACATGTTCACTTGGGTCTTTAGGTACTTTTTTCAGCAATTTTCAAAGTAGATTCAGTTAAAGAAGAGGCTGAAACTGCTATTTAAACCCTATCAGCGTGAGGTCTGTGTGATAATCTGAATGTTTTTATTTTAGAGGAATTTCACTGTGACCAGTGTATCATGTGACCAGAATATACAGCCTTTCTTTCTAACTCCATCATCACCTCTTGCAAGCTACCCAGTGTTCCCTGATGAATTAGCAAGTGACAGGAAATTCCTTTAAAGACTGGGGACCCTGTGAGTGCCATTGCCTGACAAGAAACTATCTAAAGAAGAACTGAAAGCTTTGAATCCTGCTGGTTTTGTAGACAGCATTAGAGAATGGGGAATTGGCCACCATCATGCAAGCTATGAATGAAGAATTCTCTGTCTTCATCCTTGCACACAGTTCAGTGTTTAATTATATTTTTGCTTATTACTGGTGCCTTGTGTATGTATCCTTTACATCCTCTATACTGAAATATTTGAGACATCGGGGCCTAACTTTGGGCTTATTTGGGGAGAGCTAAGAGAGAAACAAATGTGGGGTTTTAGGATTAATTAGGAGGGCCAGGAAAGTATGGTATTAATCAGTTTGTCTCTCTAAACTTTTTAACTCTTTTCATCAGTACCTTTTTAATCCTGAATTAAGTAAAAGAAACAGCTGAGGTGTATGAAAGAGTCCACTGCAAACAAAAAAATTTGTTTAAACCCAAAAATGAAAATAACCTCCTCACAAAACAAACACAAAACTTTAATACATAAACACACAAACACAGGCACACTCATTTTATTGTGGTTCCCTTTTTAGCACTTTGCAGATACTGCATTTTTTATGAATTGAAGGTTTGTGTCCACTCTGTGTCGAGCAAGTCTATTGGCATCAATTTTTCTGACATTTGCTCACTTTATGTCTCTGTGTCATATTTTGGTAATTCTCACAATATTTCAAACTTTTTAATTACTATTATATTTGTTATGGTGAGCTGTGATCAGTGATCTTGGATGTTATTACTATGACTTGCTGAAGGCTTAGATGATGGTTAGTATTTTTTAGCAATAAAGTACTTTTTTAAATTTTTGGCTGCATTGGGTCTTCTTTGCTGCACGCGGGCTTTCTCTAGCTGTGGCTAGCGGAGTCTACTCTTCATTGCGGTACGCGTGCTTCTCATTACGGTGGCTTCTTTTGTTGTGAAGCACAGGCCCTAGAGCGCGTGGGCTCAGTAGTTGTGGCTCGCAGGGTCTAGAGAGCAGGCTCAGTAGTTGTGGTGTGTGGGCTCAGTAGTTGTGGCGCATGGGCTTAGTTGCTTTGCGGCATGTAGGATCTTCCTGGACCGGGGCTCGAACCCATGTCCCTTGCATTGGCAGGCGGATTCTTAACCACTGCACCACCACAGAAGTCCCTAAAGTATTTTTTAATTAAGGTATGTACATTGTTTTTTTTAGACATAATGCTATTGCACACTTACTAGACTACAATATAGTATAAACATAGCTTCTATTTACACTGGGAAACCAAAACTTTCCTTTGACTCACTTTATTGCAAGATTTGTCTTAGTGCAGTAGCCTGGAACAGAATCCACAGTATCCCCGAGGTCTGCCTGTTATACACACACATACATACACAAAACCAAAAAACATCCACTCTTTAATCTTTTCATTAACTTCTCTGTACGGTTCTGATCCTGAAAAACACCTTGTATACAAACCTCCATCTCAGCATCTGATTCAAAGAAATCTTCCTGTGATATTGTCATATACCAAAGCTCAATTTATGAATCCAATCAAAGTACAGTTTTGATGCTAAATGTGAAAAAAAGCTGCTGTGGCTATATCAGGATATGGGGTCTCTGTCCGCCCCAATAAACTAAGCCAATCAGGCACAAAGTTTAGAACTGCTTTCTCCACTCCAATCTCCTCATTGACAAGTGGAAAGAGAGGCATGGTGGTGTTAGCGACCCACAGTCATGCCAGCGTATGGATGGGGTCTGAGCTTATGATCCTTCTCTCATATTGGTGCTTCGGAGCTGCCCTAGGGTCAATCACATGTAATCTCTCACATTCACTCAAATTTTAAATCAAAGTGATATAAAATGAATATTATAAATGAGTATTTTGGTTCGTTTCCAAATTTCCAGTCCTCAAAGTCACGTCCACTTCAGTTTTCAATGTAACCCTCCTTAATGGATTTGAGGAGGGGAGTTTTGTAAATGAGATGAAAGCAGACTAGCTTTGTCAAAGACCAAGGCTTAGTCTGGTTAAGTAATCTCTCTTGCAACTTAATAAAACCCATTAAGATGAGAGTTTGGGCCTCAATGAAATGAAATTCTTTCAGCATTTGTTACTGACCAGCAGGTTTTTCCAATGAGTACATATCCTCAATTAAAGGATTTGGACCATGCTATGAGCTAAGTCCAGGGTCACTGAGGTTTGCAGCTCAAGTGTTCTGGTTCAGAGTGATTTAGGGTTTAAAATATTCTGGTCCAAAGCAAGTTATATATGGTCTGCCTAATGCAGTAGTTCTCACAAGGGGGGTGATTTTGCTTCCCAGGGGACACTGCAATGTCTGGAGATATTTCAGTTGTCACAACTGGTCGGTGCTACTGGCATCTGGTGGGTGCTGCTAAACTACCATGCATAGGAGACCCCTCACAACAAAGGATCATCTGATTAGAAATGGCTATCCGGTTGCTGTAGAGAAACACTGGCTTAATGCCATTGTCCCCTACTGACTTAACAGAACCAGCAAATGGCACTAGAATGAGGCTTGGACCAGGAACCCCAAAAGTGAGTGTTGCTGTCATGAGTGAGTTCCTCTGACAGAGGTTCTAAAGAACATTTTGACCTGCTAACTGTGCTTGATTGCTTAGATCTCAATGCCCTTCAAGGGCTGATCTCACCTAGGCTAATATGCTGGAGCTTCTGCTCATATAAATGGAGTTCCATGAGACCATGGGATAGGGAGACACCATGATGAAATGAGGCTTGTCAAATTAATTGTAATTAAAAACAGCTCAGATGTCTGTTCCCTGTTGACATCTAAATGCTATTTGAGGTTGAAATGTTACTGAAAAGGAATATCTAATAAATGGCAGCCCATGAACTACTCTATGCTTTGCAGAAAGATTTAAACTGAGCCTTAATTTTTAAAATGGCCTCTTAGTGTCTTTCAGATGTAGTATATTTTATTAGACTCCTTAACATATTGTTTACCATTTTATAAATGCTGGTAACTTGAAAAATGACACTGGCCCCGTTTCTATGTTCTTCCACAAATCTGAGATGCTCACAAAACACAAAGGCATGTTGCTGTACAACGAAGTGAATCAGCTATATGTATAGATATATCCCCTCCCTCTTGCACCTCCCTCCCACCCTACCACCCCATCCCACCCATCTAGGTCATCACAGAGCACTGAGCTGAGCTCCATGTGCTATACAGCAGGTTCCCACTAGCTCTCTATTTTACATATGGTAGTGTATGTATGTCAATCCTAATCTCCCAATTCGTCCCAGGTCCTTCTATGTTGTGTATCCTCAAAGAATCTTCTGGAAAATTGACTTGCATCTTCTAGATACAAAGTGTGATAACTACTGTGATGTTAGAGCTGACAGGGAGGTATGAAACCAGAAAGGACCATCTTCTAGCCCAGAAAGTGGTTAAAAAACAAAACAAAACAAAAAACTGCTCAAAGCAGTGCTATTTGAACTGAGTTTAGAAAACAAAGTTAATAAATTAAACCAAGACAGAGAGGTGGTGTGAATGAGGAAGAATAGATACCACTCAGCATGTAGGAAAATCCTGTAAGATAAACATTTCAACAAAAATTCCTAATATATTTTTATTTGGGTTAATTTTCAAACTTGGATTCAAATAGAGAAATCATATAGCTTAATCATTGCTCTTGGCTCCAATGAAAAAAAAAACATGTGACTTTCTCTTATAATTCTTCCAAGGGAATGTTCTGTTAATACTGACGTATCTTTTGCTGAGTCTCATGATGTGTTTGCATCAGGATGAAATTAGTTTGAACAGTATTCAGGACGTCTCAAATGAATAGAAACTAAGATCCATTTCTGAGTCGAAGCTAAACATTCTTATCTGTTAACAAAATTTTAAATACATTCAAGTTTGATCTTTGAAATGAACTCAGAGAAAAAAAGAAAAAAACCCAGTGCTTTAGTTGAGCTACTCCAGTCACTGCAGAACATTTTCTTACAGAAGATCCTCTCCTTAATATTAAGAAGCCACCTAGGAGCTGTTTATTTGCGGCCCTCACAGCCACCCAGCTGTTACTTCAATTTGTGGTCTTAGTGCTAATTACATAATGTCCCTAATTTATACCCTCTGGTAGATCTGATCATCACATTACCTGGAGGGCAAGCTTTAATTAGAGAAATTTCTGAACAAATTGTCTAAAGGGCTTGTTTACCGTGATTAAATGCAAGAGGGTTTTCCCCCTCTTCTTTTTTTTTAAATGAGCATTTACTTTATACGAAAACTTTGCAGATAAAAAGCAACGTCGGTTCTAATTAAGGCCTACGAAATGAGCAGCAACGTTTGGATTTTGTTGTGTGCAGCTGCAATTGATATGACTCAGTGCAGCATTTATTCAACAGCTTTTGGCATTTCTACTTCGCCTATGTCAGAACTAACAAGGTGAAACAGCAAACTGATTGAAAAAGGATAAACTGTGAAAAAAGGATACACTGATGTGCGATGCTAATTCAACTGTGGCTTATGAAAAGAGATTAGAATCGTATGCCTTCTCACCTGCGCATCTCCAGACTCCGAACAAGCCAACATTAAATTAAACCTTCCATATTGTTCATAGGTAGCAAGATACCATATGAATTAATATGCAATCATTTCACATTCAACTGAAGTGCGAATAAGATAAATATAATAGGATCAACAAACTTTGAGAATCCAGAAAACAATTAAGTCGGCTTCACTGTTTAGACGGAATACTTTGGCGAAATGTCAATGTCGTAACAAAATGCGGTAAAATGAATTTGGCTAGGAAAGTTTAGAAATCTCGGTCATTTCGTTAACAGCCTCTGTGAAAAGTGTATTATTCTTTTTTTTTTTTTTAAACATTTTTTTAAAATTTATTTATTTATTTATTTTTGGCTGCGTTGGGTCTTCGTTTCCGTGCGAGGGCTTTCTCTAGTTGCGGAGAGCGGGGGCCACTCTTCATCGCGGTGCGCGGCCCTCTCACTATCGCGGCCTCTCTTGTTGCGGAGCACAGGCTCCAGACGCGCAGGCTCAGTAATCGTGGCTCACGGGCCCAGTTGCTCCGCGGCACGTGGGATCTTCCCAGACCAGGGCTCGAACCCGTGTGCCCTGCATCGGCAGGCAGATTCTCAACCACTGCACCACCAGGGAAGCCCAAGTGTATTATTCTTAATCATTGGCCATTTTGGGATGCCCCCTTCTGCTCGATCTCTGTTAGAAAATACATTAAGTTTAGAAATTGTATTCCCTGTTTGAATACACAAGTAGGACATAGTAAACTGTGATTGATTATGACTCTTTTGAGTAAACCTTTGAAAAGGACTTTTTAAAATATCCTTGTCACCAACTTTCTTAGTGAATATTAGCACTGGCTGCACATTAAAATCACTTTTTTCAAATGGCAATGCCTCACTCCAGATTAACAAAGTCTGATTATCTAGAGGTTTGTTGTATATGTAGGAATTTTTGAAAGGCATACTTCTGATGCGCAATGAGGGTCGAAAAACCACCAAAGTATGTAGTCATAGACTGAATTGCACTTTAAATAGTAATCTTTGATTAGAACTCTGAATTGAGAGCTAAAGGACCAAGGGTATCATCCCATCTTGGCCACTATTTTATGAGCAATAACTTTTCCTGGATCCAATGATCAGTAATCTCTTATGTTTTGACTTAAGCCAAGGAATTAAATTAATTTTATTTTCATCATATTCTATTACCTCTAGTGTACAGTGCCAAAAAAGAGTGGAATGTACAGTCTCCATGCACTCTGGTGTCTCTTGTCATTAGGATAGTATCCCTTTGAAGTGATTTCAGTACATGGCAAGTCAAGAGAATCCTGTCTCCTGGGGGTATCATATATCAGGGTACTTACTGTGCCTGCAGAGCAGCTCAGTAGTACTGAGTGCAGCCTTAGCCTTTACCAATGAATGGCTTCCACCCTTGTTCATCATGGAAACATCATGTGTATCAGCGACACTGCAGTTTGTTCTCTGCACCCAGGGTGTTAAAGGACAATTGTATTTCGAATAAACTAGACATGTATGAAAATTAAGCCCACTAATAAATTCCTATTCGTAATCTGGGCACACATTGAATCACTCATGGACTCATTCATGGTTTGATGAATTTGATGGTTTATGTATGCATTTATTCACTCAGTGCTTCACTCATTCATTCATTAAACACATATGTATTTGCCAGGCAGCAGATTAAACACTAGGCCTACAGGATCAGAGATCTCTAGTGAGACTGAACCCTAGTTGCCTGTAGTGGTAACCACTCAATATTTTCACACCCTTTATTGGTTTATTTGCTTCTCAGGATTCCCTGTCAATGGACATCAATTCTAGGCCCTTTGGAGAAAATATTGGAAAAAAGAAGCTATCCTTCCCTGGGGTTGCTCACAAAATAGGATTCATGCTAAGCATCAAGCAGCCATCAGATCCCCAGGAAGAAAGAGCTTCCTGAAATGAAGTTAATAAAGAGGAGAGCCACATGATAGAAAAAGACCGATTCTGTGTTACATTGACTGAGCCCCCAGATCCAGCAGTATCTGTAGCTACAACTTGTACTTTTCATTTACATGAAAAAATAAATTTTCTTGTTTGGTTTAAATAAGTTGATTTATCATTTGCAAATAAAAGAGACATGATGAAACTACTCTAATATCTTGTCCCTAAAAAAGTTACGTCTTTACCATTCCTTGTTTTTCACTAAAATTTATTCACTCATTTATTCCTTCTAACAAGAAAGAAGTTTAGTATAAAGATACTGATTTCATTTCTCACCTGTATAACATGGCAGGAGAACCTTAAGATGTTGTAGTAGTCATCTAAGCCTGCCATGTCAAAATGCCATAAATTGGGTGGCTTAAACAATAGAAATATATTTCTCAGTTCCGGAGGCTCAGAAGTCCAAGACCAAGTGTTACCCCATTCAGTTTCCAGTAAGAGCTCTTGTCTTGGCTTGCAGACAGCTGTTTCTCACTGTGTGCTTACATGGCCTTTCCTCCATGCATGTGTCCAAAGAGATCTTTCTCTTCTTACAAAGCCACTAATCCCATCATGAGGACCCTGCCCTCATGACCTAACCTAACTTCAATCACCTCCCAAAGGCCCCATCTCCAAATACATCTCCCATCACATTGGGGCTTCAACACAAAACAGATATCTAGATAATATTAAACATATGATGCATTTTTTAAAACTCAATTTTGAAATTTCTATATCTGTTTGTCCATCATGTGATTTATGCTTTTTTTTAAAACCATTCTGCCCTCTCCTTATAAAAAGACAAATAGTTTGAGAAACTATCTTACCTAAAAGAAATTTAAGAAATCTGGACTCTTTCTATATGTCTTAAAATAGCTTATCTAATAAATCAGGGGAAATAGGTTTTTGGATTTTTTTTGCCCCCCTAGATTAATCATAGATGTAATAATAATAATAGATGTAATTGCAAAAGGTATGTAATTTAATGTTCTTTTCACCTTATATCATACAATTTTTAAAAATTTCATGATCTTATCCTAATAATAATTTTAAAAATTGCAAATTTGGTTAATATGCCCCTTAACTGATGTGCCCAAAGTTACATTCTTAAGTTATTTTTGAACTTTTTTATAATAACAAATGACACTATGAAAAAATCTCTTTAGTGTTTAGATGTGTCCATTTTCAGGATTATTTATTTCATTTTATTAATCAAAGTACTATGAACTTATTCAAAGGACATAGTTATTCTAAAATGGTAAATTGATTTATAGTGCAACCAAAGATGTATGTTGTTCTTTATATTATCATACCATTATCAGATGTGGGTGTTGTTTTTAAGATGTGCTGATTATTGAACAACACATATTCATAGTCAATGATGTAAAGAGTACAGAAAAGTATAAATAACTATGTAAAAATTGTCCGTAATTTCACTACCCTATGCATTCTCTTCTAGTTGCTTTTTATAAACTTTTTTTGTAATTAGTATCATACTGAATATACAATATTGACTTTATTTTTTCAGATTAATAATATACTGACTGCTCTTCCCATTAATTACTTTAAAATCATCTTTAAACTATTACAATTGTTACATTTTGTAATTATGACCTATACCAACATTAAAACACTATTTGTTGTAGGTCGTTTCTAATTCTTTCACAAAAGTCATAATGAGATTTTTTTATGTACATTTTTAGCAACATATTTTGATTATTTATTAAAAATGAATTTTTAGGATTTAATGGCTGCAAAGTTGAATTCTGAATAATGTTATTGGTACATTATATTGAATAGAAATTTTCGTTCAGAAAATCTTTACTTAGTATTCATCTTTTTTTTTTGACAATCACAACCACTCCAAGGGCTAATAGAAGACAGAAAACTCACCCTAGTCATTGTTACGTAAAACAGATATATATATATATACATATTAAAATGAGTTTCTAGAAAGTCTTCCATTAATACTTCTACATGCACATATGGACACAGCAAAAAAATGAAAAATAAACAATAGTGGTTATCAAAACAAAGCATGTCTATATACCTAATTATTTATCCAGTAATCAGATTTAGTGGTCATATTAGAAAAAGTTATGACATTTTAGATAAAGTGTTTGGTAGAATTTCACACACACCTTAACATGAAAATATTTCATATGACAAGATGTCAAATCAAATTTGTGTTGAAATAGTTTCCAACTAATCAAAACAGAGACACTTTCATAACTAGCTGGGCCATTAACTAGGTGTTTCACTGTAGAATGTTCATTTTTTTTTTATTATCTCAAATTCATTCTTTGCTAACAAACTGTATGCAAATGATTCCAGGTCCTATTTTAAAGGCCCTAAAGAGACATCCAGGATTAATGGGAGAATCAGATGAGACTTTTTTAGACACAAGTGACAGACACACCATTCACATTTCATGTAAGTGAGAAACTCTAGGAATGCTGTCAAATCCAGGCGCCCTGCATCAAAGGTGCGCTTGATGTCAGTGGGACCTCCTCTCTCTTTCTTTCTCTTTTCCTCTCTCTGTCTCTCTCTCCCTCCCTTTCTGTGCTCTAATTTCCTTGGTAAGTAAGCTTAGACAGGTTTTTTTCCAATGATGGTAGACGAGGCAGCTACTGGCCATTCCATGTTCACATGGTCTTAAGTATTCACTATCAGTGAGAAAGGAAACAGAGCCTCTATAGAAATGGTTCTAGCAAGTGATGACTCTAGTTGACCCAGTGAGAGTACACCAAGGTCTGTCTCAATCTCATTGTCTTCTTATTGGTTGTATCTGAGTTTCTATTCTCCATATCCCACTGAGATGAGGTAAGGGGAAGGAAAGAGAGAAAGCTATCCCTCAGCACATGGATGAAGGTGATGGCTTCTAAAAGACAAAAAAAAAAAAAAAATTATTCCAAAAGTGAAAAAGAAAGCAAGAAGAAAGGCAAAAAGTCTACACCTTTGCACAGGTGATTGAAAGTCTAGTAGATTTTGGCAGGATTAGTATATGATCGTCATTGCCAAATAATGAGTTAATACCTGTATTTTTTTTTAATAAATTTATTTATTTTTGTCTGCCTTGGGTCTTTGTTGCTGTGCGTGGGCTTTCTCTAGTTGCGGCGATCACTCTTCGTTGCGGTGCGCAGGCTTCTCATTGTGGTGGCTTCTCTTGTTGCGGAGCACAGGCTCTAGGTGCACGGGCTTCAGTAGTTGTGGCTTGCAGGCTCCAGAACGCAGGCTCAGTAGTTGTGGCGCATGGGCTTAGTTGCTCCACAGCATGTGGGATCTTTCCGGACCAGGGCTTGAACCTGTGTCGCCTGCATTGGCAGGCGGATTCCTCAGCACTGCACCACCAGGGAAGCCCAATACCTGTATTTTTAAAAAATAATTGTTCTAAAAATATTTGATTCTACTCCTACATTACATAATTAGCCATCCAGGAAAGTGAAATTTTAGTCAGAGGAGACTGGAGGGTATGCACCTGCTTACAAAACACTTAAGAAACTTGCCAAATGTTTCAGGCCCCAAGTGCTAGTTACAAAACCACATAACTGACAGGCTCTTCTGAGAGTGAACTGCAGGTGCAGTGGCCCCGAAAGAGGAAAAAAGGAGTCCAGAGTAGTCGGGTTCAAGATATCAACATTAAGTAGATCATCATTTCCTGACTGCTGAGATTAGATGACAGTCACTTTTCAGACAACAAAAGGCCTGAAAAAATAAAAGCAAGAATAACTTAATGAATGCTCTTGGTTCTGTTTCTCTGGAGAAAACTGACTGATACACTTAACTAGAATTAGGAAGAGTTTCAAGGAATGAATTGAGGGAGTGAAAACCCCAATCAGCTCATGCTAATTACTCAGTAATTCATGAGAAATTACATAGACAATGAAAGAGAATATAACAGAAATGTAAGAACAGTCTAAAATGGTGAATTAAAAAAAAAAGGAACCACGTCTGTAAAAGGAATTTCATGTTGGGCTTGGGTTTAGAGAAGGGCAAATTAACACAGGGAAGACGAGAGGGACAAAAGAACAGCAGTTCGGGTAAGGCAGGCACGGTATTCAGAATGTGGGTAAGCAGGAAAGAAAAGCAATAACACCAAAAGGAATATTAAGGTGAGAGAGAGTAGATGTGGGTGAAAGGGAGCTGATGGGTGAAGGAGACTGGAGCTAGGGTGAACACTGAGTTATAAAGCTCATCTTTGGAATGAGGCCCAGCATTGCATTCTCTGATTTTCAAGGCCTTGAACCTTTTGGAGGTACTTTACGCTCCAGATGTTTTTCAACTTCTCCATTTTCTCTTATAATGTATCTGATCTTTGTTCATCCCATCCACTCAGGGTCCTACTTTCTTCTAAATTAATAAAATTGCAAATAGGTTCTAAGAAATCACAGGTACCTTTCAGTTGGGACCTGTATGGATTGTCTCAGACAACTTTTAAGTTGACTTTAGCAATCATTTATTGAGTGTCTACTAAATGCTAGATACTTGCTCAGCACCATGGGAGAGATGAGAAATACAGAGCTTGAGAGTGTAAGGAGTTCATGCACTGCAGTCACAGCAGGGTCACAATACAATGTGAGTGTTGCAGCCGTGCTTTGGTAATGATCAGAAGACAGTAATTAATTCTGCCTGGGAGAATCAGGGAAGGCTTCATGGAGGAGGTGACATTTGTAGAAGAGGATCTTTATAAGCTGGAGTAGGGGAAAGGATGTATTAACCAGAGAGGGAAACAAAAGCACAGCACCAGAGAAGAAAACGCTTGGGGTTCATATGTTACCAATGAGGGATAACATTATCTGTGGATTTGACAGGCCTGGTAAGCTGGTGGAGGAGCTTTTGGGGTAACTCATCAATGACCCCTTTAGTCATATACAATCTGAAGTGTGGGCCCTTTGTAATACTTAAGACAGTTTCTTCCTACAAAACTACACTTAAAACTTTCTATAATGTTTTAGGCTTTGCATACCTGTGGGCTGCTATCCCAACTCTACTACTAGAATGTGAAATCAGTAATAGAAAATATGCAAATAAATGGGCATGGCTGTGTTCCACTAAAACTTTATTTAAAAAATAAGCAGTGATCCTACAGGCCACCCATTTGCTGACCCCTGAACAATGTTAAAGCAATAGTTAGATTAGAAACTTCTGCACAGGAGAGTGAGGAAGTGGTCTAATTTTGCAAATTCAGGCTAAAAGGTGCCATATCTAACTGCCTGTTTTGTGTCCACATTCTCAAGACTTTTAATGTCTTTTAAGGTAATTTTTCATCAGTATTTGAAAGGATATTTAATTGGCTCAACTTACTAATTTTTTTCATCATACTAATTTTTAAAGCACAACTTTGCATACATTGTTAGTGAGAAGGAATTAGCTAAACTTTAACAGCAATAAGAAGTTGCAAGCCCCTCTCTTTAATTTTTTCTTTTGTTTCGCCTTCCCTTGTGGCAAACCCAGAAAATACTTTCCAATAAAAAGTCACTTTTCCCTGTGTTACAGATGCCCCAGATTTACATTTTATTCAGCTGACGTTTTCACCACTTTTTTTTTTTCTAATTGGTACAGAATGACAAAGAGGGATAAAATAGAACTTTCTGGGAAAGAAGGCATAAGAAGGTTGAGTGTTGAAGAGATCAATGTAGTTTTCCCTAGAGCTTTCTGGGCAAAGCACAGAAAATGCAGATAAGTGGCTTTGCTTGTCAAAGAGAGATTCAGGTGTGTCTACAGAATGCTATCAGGATGGGGAACACTGACTTTTTTTTTTTTTTTTTTCTCACATACTCAAATAACTACTTTGACAAATTTTCCCACTCAGTTGATCTTTGTTAAAGCTTGTAAAGATGCACCCTTCAGGTGAGACCACTAGGTTTTGATCCATTGCTTTTGTCCAAACAATAGCAAACAATTTAACTAAGAATTTAATTTATTCCATTGGTCTCATGGGAGTTTCCAGTTTCCATTTACATGTTACAGCGTCTTCTACAGGCCTCTTTCTCCCTCTTCCAACTGCCACTTCACCCCAAATAGTCTTTTTTGAGATTCAGATGTGGCACTCTCTGGTGTTAGCTACATAAATTCTTTATTTTTTTGTTGTTGATTTGCTAACTTTTCCAAGTGCAAAAAGACCCGAGTAGTCTAAGCTAATTTCTAGGACTTCTCTATACAAACCAGTTTTCTTAATAGTTTTGAAAGTATTGTTCAATTAATATGTATAAGTAAATTTGGGACAGTGATGGTTAAGCTGAACAGATTTTAAAAGTCTGACTGATACATTTTAGCTACTTAGGAAAGAATCTAATTTAAACTTTCTAAAGCATGGTTGACCCATTATTTAAATTTTCCATAAAAGAGTTGTTTTATCCATAAGAAATGTTATTTTTTTCAGATATTAAATTATTAGAAATTAATGTGCTGTAAATATATGGTCAACCAGAGTAGCATTTTCCCTGGCTACATATGGAAAAAGAATTTTCCTAAAACACACATTTGTCTTTTCTACTGGTCCACTTATTAGCATGCAGATAATCAATCTCTCTCCTTGTAATATCATTTTGGAGGTTAATGAAAGAGTGAGTAGCCTCATTCAAGGTCATTATTTTAGAGTTCTTTCTGGATTTTTCCATTTATCTTTCTTTCTTTTGTGTTCGCTTTGTGCTTTAGATATAATCCATCCTGGCTGTGATTATAGGTCTCTATGCTCTTTAAATGGTGACTTTTTCAAAAGCTGGGGTCACATTTATTAATTTTTGTACTTTTGGTGCCTAGAATTGTACCTGGCAACCAGCATCTAATTAATCCCCAAATGCACACATATCTAGTATAGTGTGTTGATCAAAGTACTGTATAACATTTTGCAGTCTATGGGGCCAGGTATTAGAATTTGACCCTTTATTTGGTTACTATGGATGTTTGCCTTTAGGATACAGGTAGGTAAATGGGAGAGAAGAAGGTATTTCTGTAAAAGCAAAGGTGCTCAGTAGTTGCACATTGTTATTTGAGAGGCTGGGGAGTACCCTCACTTTATTAACTGTCTATGTACATGAAAAGTGCTTCACATCTTGATTCTGTTCACTGCAGGCTGCCAGTGAAGACTACAGATTAAAGGGTTTCTTAACCAGCCCACCATTGACTTGATTCCCAGACAGCCAAGTAATTGTGAGTTGACTTGTATAGAACTGATCTTTCAGAACGGAAAGAATGCAATTCACATTAATACCATATATTTTGCCAACAGAATATATCTTGGTTGCTAAGAGCATAGGATCAGGCAATAGGAGTTCTGAGTTCAAATTCCAAATCTCACTCTTACCAAGTGTGTGCCCACTGGGTACAGAGTCATCTAAAGCGACTCGGTAAAATGAATGAATACCTAGATGATATGGTGTTGTAAAGATTCAATGTGATATAATCATCACATATCCATTGAGTGCCTGCCATGTGGATACAAAGACGAACAAGAAGACAGACAAGGTCTTTCTCATGAAGGAGCTTATATCCTAGCGACTTTAGAATTAATACATCTAAAGATTGCTGACAGTGCCAAACACAAAGTAATTATTGCTGTTGTTGTTAGTGTAAATAATAAAATCACCTCGCCCTCCAACCATGGATCACAGATCACTCTTATATCACAGGTCCCTCCAGAGAATCAGTAGAAATCTGCACTGCTGGAGTTCTGTGTTGTTATTCTGAAAGGGGATGTAGCCAGAGATTGCAAACATCCAGGATTTCAGGCATAGGAGAGGTTGAAATGCCAGGAAATATTGGAAATATCATCCCCCAGCCTTTCAACTTACTGGCAGATTTTTCCTTGGTTACACTATCTTCATTCAATCTCTGCTTCCGCATCAGCAGGTCCTCACCAGCCACAACTGGGAGGGCACCACTGAACTTCTGGTAAGAGCGGTTTCTCACCACAAATTGGAGGAAGCATGTGGGCAAAGTATAGCATTGCGCTTTCCTAGACCATGGCCTTTTTTTCATTTGGCAAAGAGATTCAGCTTGCATTTTTGAGGATAATGGGAAGCAATACTTAACTTCATAACCTTGATTCATATCCTTTCTTTTAATAGCTCTAACAGGACAACTGAAATTTACATTGCCTGATTGAAGAAAAGGTTTTATTTGACCCAGACGTGAAGTTCTCCTTCCAATACTTCCCTAGTCTCTGAGTCGTAAACAATTAAATGCCTAGAATTTGTACCTTACAAGATAAAATAAATGTGATAATCTTTTACTGGTAAACAATCAATAGCTTATTAAAGAAATAGAATATCATTTTCTGATTGTTGTAATAGGACAAAGTTTTATTTTGCTCCTTTAGGATATTCCATTAGAGCTGGAATAATTGTAGAATAGATTTTGAAAGTAATATATTCAGGAACAAAATAATGCAATGTACAATAACTCAACTTGATTAATCGGTTAATTGCAATAATGCTTGGTATATAGATCTTTTGCACCAAGACTTTTGAAATTTAGAAAAATTCATAGTATTTATGTTTGTTATTTAAACCATTTAAAGGGATTATTAATATTCAGAAACATGAACTAATTTCCTTTGAGGGGAGATAATTTAGTGGCTGTAAAATAAGAACTGGCTTTGGAACTGGGCAAACTGAGTTTAAATTCTGACTCTTTCACTTATGTGCTATGTGACTTTAGATAAATAATTTAATCTTGAATTTTCTTATCTGAAAAACAGGGATAATGATACCTGATGCTTTAGTAGTACAATGAGGTGCTCCACAAAGATAATGGAGAACTAGGAAATTAGATTGGACATAGCCATTATCTGAGGAATTTGTAGAAAACAACAAAATACCTGGGCCTCCAACCCCAGAAATTCTGATATAATTAGTATTGAGTGGGACTGGGACTGTGGGTTTTTTAAATATCCAGACAGACACAGTTCCTACCTTTAATGGAGTGGGCATCATGGTGGTTATATCAAGATATAACTAATGAGACTTCCCTGGTGGCGCAGTGGTTAAGAATCCGCCTGCCAGTGCAGGGGACGCAAGTTCGAGCCCTGGTCTGGGAGGATCCCACATGTCGCGGAGCAACTAAGCCCGTACGTCACAACTCCTGAGCCTGCGCTCTAGAGCCCGCGAGCCACAACTACTGAGCCCGAGTGCCACAACTACTGAAGCCCGCGCGCCTAGAGCCCGTGCTCTGCAACAAGGGAAGCCACCCAATGAGAAGCCTGCGAACCGCAACGAACAGTAGCCCCCACTCACTGCAACTAGAGAAAAGCACGCACGCAGTAACAAAGACCCAAGGCAGCCAAAAATAAAAATAAATAAATAAATTTTTAAAAAAAGATATAACTAATGAATTAAATTGAACATGAGGTTTGAAGTCAGACAGGTTTGTTATGACTTACTACCTGTGTGTCCTCAGTCAATAATTTAATTTCCCCCAGTCTCAGTTTCCTCATGTATAAAGTAAGCACTAAAGTTAATGTATTTAACTTTAGCACCATGATTTAGGACTGCTGCATAGTAGATGCCCCCCAAATAGTATTACTTTCTATAATTTGAAAAGTATTGCTTGTAGTTTTGCCTCAAAAAGATGCTATGGCTCTGGTTGTTTGGGTCTACAAATATCTAATACCCAGCTATAATATTTAATTTAAAGATGAATAATATATCTCTCAAAGGTTAAGAAAAATCACATTTCTATGTCATTAGTGTTGAGGGGGGCAGTTATAGCCTCCTTTCCATGCCAATTCATTACTACTGCTGTCTATACATCTCTCTATAAAATATACCCATTAGTCATAGAATTTTAGGTGTTCAGAATTGATCTATACTTCAGTGTACAAATGCAGCTTAAACAGCATCTTTCTGTGATTTGTTTTCAATTTCCATCTTGCATGTTTTAGAATTTCATCTTATATCTTGGTTTATGTAACGTTGTATCAAAAAAAATTGTAAACATGGAGGAAAGATGACCCAACAGATGCCTTCATCCATATCAATTTTAATTCAAGTCCTGGTTTATTTCAGCTGAATACTTATAAACCTAGGATTCCCTCATAGACCCTTCGTTCTTAATTAAAATCTCTATCACATTGCCTAGAGGAAAAGTCTACTTTTCCATGTTTTTCTCCTTTGTACAGAGTTCCAGAACATTAAGATTACAGCTCTTGGCCTAAGAATTCAACTTGCTATAAGCAGAGGGTGATTTTCACCATATCAAATCTGATATTTATCATTTTTGGAAGTCTCCAATTGCAAATGAAGTTTCCTGGAATATTATGAAAGAAAGATATTGGTGTATAGAACAGTCTTGATTCATAGTACAAGACCTTGGTTTTACAATAATCTTGTGGGATAATTTGTCTTAATGCTCATTTTTCTCTTCATTTTATACCTTAATGCAGTTAAAATAAACACTTTAATTTAAGCAATAAATTAAAAATTAAGAATATGTCTACTCTGTATGAGGGTATAATTAAGGGTACAATTCCTCAGTCCTTTTCCTTATTTCAGCTTATTTGATTTTGGTCTAAATCAGAACACTGTACAAATACTAAAAGAAGCCTCTTTATCATGAAAATATAAGGTATGACTATGAAATATAAAGCCTATGCTCAAAGTTATAATAAAATTATGAATTGTAACTCACCCTCAAGTAAGCTAAGAAACAAACCCTCAACCCTGTCTCAGAAGTCACATTATGCTGACCGAATTTCATGACAGTAGTAGTTGAGATTCACTAAGTTGACTTATCATTTCACCCAGAGCCCCACTTTTTTTTTTTTTTAATTTTCCTCCTGGATAAAACTTTTCCTAAATTACTCTTGGATTGAGGGCTGCTCTTCCTTGGAGACCATATTCATCATGTGACTACCTTCCTGCCCAATCCCATTAAATCTAGTATAAAGCCAGCACTCTCTGACATCTGTTCAAAAACCACACATCCAGGCTCAGCTTTTTATTCACATGATTTTTGACTTGAGCCAGGCTTAGCTATTCAAAATGTCCTAAATGTACTTCATGCATTCATATCCCATGCCTCTCTATGCAGCCTCTTTTTGTTTAGAAAGGTCTTCCTCCTACTTTTTACCCACGTAGTCTGATCAAAACATCAGGTCTCTCATGCAAACTTTTCTGATCATGAACTGCTATTACTTTTCTTGTCCTTTAATTAATTAACCTTTATTGTTTAATTAGTCTATACTGTCATACTTTTTCATGTGTCTACTTTCTTTGTTTCTCTTCAGTTAGATTGAAAACTACTTAAGAGTAGACTGGGCAATACTTTTTCTCCTAAATTAAAAAAAAAAATAAGAAAACTTTCTTTTTAAACATGTATTTAATCAAGCACTTATTATGTGTCAGGTACTCCTCTAGATATTTGGGCTGCATCAAAGAACAAAGTGTGCCCATTTACAAAAATATAAGAATTTCTGCTTTCTTTTCATAATTTGCTGAATCCTAGAAGAATGATAGGTTTAGCTAAGTTCTAATAGACAAGTAATTATGATGATACCCAATAAAGTACTCAATTCATTACTGGTGAGTCTTATCAATTTGACTTCTTATTAGAAATCCGTGGAGGGAAAGATAAATGAAACTAGTAATTACTGAACAACAGCACAACATTTATATAGTCATTTTCATTTAATCTTTACAATAAATACTTAGGTACTTAGGCTCTCAGAGGGTTGCCTTCTAGTAAAGCAGAAGACAAATGTATCAAAGGTTAGGTAGCCTAACAGAAAAGTCTTGGTCTCTCTGGTCAAGATGGCAACATAGGAAGATCCTGAACTCACGGCCTCTCACGAACAGAGTCTACCACTACATGTGGAACATTTCCTCTTAAAAAAACCTAAAGCCTGGCTGAGTGATGACTACACATTTGGTCAAATGATAAGAAAACCATGTTGAAGCAGGTAGAAGAATCTAGGACATAATCTTGTCATAAACCCACCCCTGGCACACAGTGGGCCACAACTGGGAGAAAACTCAAAACCCAGAGCGTCTCTTCAAAGAGTGAAGTGTTCCAATCCCACACTGGATGTCTCAACTTTTAGGTCCTCACCTCAGGGAAGAATCCCCCAAACATCTAACTATGAAAACCAAAGGGGCTTTTGTCCCAAGGCTCACAAGAGTGTAGCAAACTGGGAGATAGATAGCTCTTAAAAGTGCCTGGACTCACCCATCCAAGTGCCCAGCTTCCTGGATGGCAGCTGATTGCTCCCAGACTTAAGGTAAAGGAGGCTCACCTGCTTAGCAAAAAACACCAAAATCTATTGTGTTGCTATACAAGGATAATAAGCTATCAGAAAGCAAAATAAAGAAAACAATTCCATTTACAATTGAATCAAAAAGAATAAAGTGCCTAGGAATAAATTTAACCAAGGAGGTGAAAGACCTGTATATTGAAAACTATAAGACATCCATGACAGATATTGAAGAAGACACAAATAAATGGAAAAATATTCTGGGCTATGGACTAGTAGAATCAATATTGTTAAAATGTCCATACTACCCAAAGCAATCTACAGATTCAATGCAATTCCTGTCAACATTCCAATGGCATTTTTCAAAGAAATAGGACAAATAATCCTAAAATTTGTATGGAACCACAAAAAAGACCCCAAATAACCAAAGCAATCTTGAGAAAGAACAAAGCTGGAGACATCATGGTCCCTGATTTCAAACTATATTACAAAAGCTATAGTAATTAGAACACTATAGTAGATCAATGGAACAGAATAGAGAGCTCAGAAATAAACTCATTTATATGTTCAATTAATATATGACAAAGAAGCCAAGAATATACAACGGGGACAGGATAGTACCTTCAAAAAATGATTGTGGGAAAATTGGACAGCTACATGCAAAAGAATGAGACCTGACCACCATCTTACACCATACACAAAAGTTAACTCAAAATGGATGAAAGACTTGAATGTAAGACCTGAAACCATAACATTTCTAGAAGCAAAAATAGGCAGTTATCTCTTTGAGATAGGTCTTGGCAATGTTTTTTGGGGTCTGACTCCAAAAGCCAAAGCAACAAAAAGGAAAATAAATAAGTGGGGCTACATCGTACTAAAAAGCTTTTGCACAGGAAAGGAAACCATCAACAAAATGAAAAGGCAATTTACAGAATAGGAGAAAATATTTGCAAATTATGTGTCTGATGAAGGGCTAATTCCAAAATACATCAGAACTCATACAACTCAATAGCAAAAAAATCCAAACAATCTATGAACCCCAAACAGCCTTTTTCTTGGTAGTAAAATTTGCCTTACTACATGAGTGTACATGTAGTGTACAGAGTGTACAGCAGAGGGTTAATAGGACTTAGCTTTGAAGTCAGAAAAACTCTAGGTTCAACTCTAAGCTCTCTAACTCACAAAGACCTTCTGAGTCTGTTTACATATCTATAAAATCAAAATCATTATGATTATCAGCAAAAAAAAGTCTGATTAAAAAGTTAGCAGAACATCTGAATAGACATTTTCCCAAAGAAGACATACAGATGGCCAAAACAGGTACACAGGTACATGAAGAGGTACTTATCATCACTAATCATCAAAGGAATGCAAATCAAAATCACAATATCACCTTGCACCTGTTAGAGTGTTTATTATCAAAAAGATAAGAAATAACAAGTTTTGGTGAGGATGTGAAGAAAAGGGAACTTTTGTGCACTGTTGGTGGGAATGAAAATTGGTGCAGCCTCTATAGAAAACAGTATGAAAGTTTTCTCAAAAAATTAAAAATAGAACTATCATATGAACCAGCAATTCCACTTCTGGGTACTTATCCTAAGAAAAATAAAACACTAACTTGAAAAGATATACACACTTCAGTGTTCATTGTGGCATCATTTACAATAGCCAAGAACTGGAAACAACCTAAGTGTCCATGGATGGATGAATGGATATGGAAACTGTAGTATATATATACATATATATACACACAATGTAATATTATTCAGCCATAAAAAAGACCAAAGTCTTGCCATTTGTGACAACATGGATGGACCTTGTGGGCATTATGCTCAGTGAAATAAATCAGACAGAGAAAGACAAATACCATATGATATCACTTATAGGTGGAATCTAAAACAAACAAAGCAAAACAAAAAAAAAAACAGGCTCTTAGATACAGAGAACAGATTGGTGGTTGCCAGAGGCAGGGCGTGGGGGGGTTGGAGAAATAGGTGAAGAGGGTCAAAAGGTAAAAAGAAAAAAAATTAAAAACAAAAACAACGAATTATTTGTAGAGAGGTGGATGGATACAGAGTCTGTCATACAGAGTAAAGTAAGTCAGAAAGAGAAAAAAAAAACACCGTATGCTAACACATATATATGGAATCTAAAAAAAAAAAATGGTTCTGAAGAACCTAGGGACAGGACAGGAATAAAGACGCAGATGTAGAGAATGGACTTGAAGACACGGGGAGGGGGAAGGGTAAGCTGGGATGAAGTGAGAGAGTGGAATGGAGAGATATACACTACCAAATGTAAAATAGATAGCTAGTGGGAACCAGCCACATAGCACAGGGAGATCAGCTTGGTGTTTTGTGTCCATCTAGAGGAGTGGGATAGGGAGGGTGGGAGGGAGACACAAGAAGGAAGAGATATGGGGATGTATGTATATGTATAGCTGATTCACTTTGTTATAAATCAGAAACTAACACACAATTGTAAAGCAATTATACTGCAATAAAGATTTTTTTAAAAATAATGATAATAATAATAACAACCAAAAAAACCACAAAAAAACAAAAACAAAAACAACAGCAATAAGAAGTGTTAAAACCCCAGGCAACCAAAACAGATATCACCAAATTCATGCAAAAGAAGTTCTTCATTTTATTTTATAAACCTTTCTGCAAGTTTGGCTAGCTGATTTCATAACCCATAATGAAATGCTAGTTAAAATAATGGCTCGCTCCACTGCATGCGAGGGTCTGACAATATGTACCTTCCAGGGCCCCAAACAGTTAATAGGGAGTGAACCTTTTATATCACAACTTTCATTCATCTTCAGTCACGATGGAATTGCATTTCAAACCTGGTAATGAGGTCAATGATTAATTAGAAACCACTCTATAGAAAAGAAGCTTGAAAACAGCTTTTTTGGACAAGAACTATAGACTAAATCAAAGCTATTGACCGGCCTCCAGCCATGTCAAAAGACCCTGGGTACCCACTAGTCCTTGGGCCTATTAACTTCAGTGACACTTTGCTTTAAGTATTTTATTCTGTCCCTCATTGACTATTCCCAACCTCTCACATTGTTCCTTGAATCTGAGTCCAAACCATAATCCAATTTCACTTGGACCACTCCATTAGCTTTCTAACTGCCCTCTTCACTGTTCATTGGGCTGCCCTCCAATTTGTTCTCCATAGACTAGAGATCTTGGTAAAACATAGATTTGATCTTGTCTCTCCCCTGCTTAAAAATCCCCTAGAAGCTTCCCATTGCCCTTAGAATTCAATTCAAAATACTTGGCATAACTTACAAGGAACTGCATCATCTAGTCTTTGTCTTCTTCTCCAAACTCATTTCACTCCACACTCCACACATTCTCTCTGATCCTTGTCTTCAAGAAGGAAGAAGAAAAGAAAAGAAAAGTTTTGGTCTGCCTATATAATTTAAAGTACTTTCTTATTCATAGATAAATGATATCCATGTCTTCTGAAGCCAGTTCTAGCTATGTGGAATACCTGGTATGAGAAAGGGATTTTGACACAAGTGACCCTTGTAAATTATCTTTTTAATCAGTTGATCAAATTCTTGGTTGAACATCAGTATATTGTTTTCCAACAGTTCTCCAATGCCAACAAGGAGTCCTACAATTAAATTCAATTCTGACACTGACTACCTGGATTTAGACCAGACCCCACAGGTTAAGGGTTCAGTCCCACAAGACTACCTCCACTTCAGATGCCAGCCACAAATGGCGTCCCCAGGCTACCTGCATGTCAGCCTGGATGATTATAAATGCAGAAGTCTTACAACCACCCACTCCCCCCACTGCCCTTAAGTTTGATCATTTACTAGAATGACTCACAGAAGTCAGGAAAGCTCTATTCTTACAATTGCAGTTTTATTATAATGAATGCAACTCTGGAACTGCCAAATGGAAGAAATGTGCAGTGTAAGGTGTGTGTATGTGGGGGAGTGAGGGGTACACAGAGCTTCTATGTCTGCTCTTTGCACTCCACCCTCCCGGAACATTAATGTGTTCACCAGCTTGTAAGGAATTTAGATTCCTTCCTTCAAGAGTTTTAATCAAAATGTTATTGTGTCGGCATGATTGATTAAATCATTGGTCATTGGTGAATGGACTCAATCTCCAGCATTTCTCCCCTCCCCAGGGTCAGGGGGTAGGACTGAAAGTTCCAACACTCTAATCAGGTGGATGGATTCTCTGGCAACCAACCCCCATCTCTGAGACCCACTAGGGGTCATCTCATTAGCATAAGCCCAGTATGGTCAAAAGGGACTCATTACAAATAAAAAAAGTCCTCCTGCGACTCAGGAAATTCCAAGAGTATTAGGCACTCTAGGCCAGGAACTGGGGGCAAAGAATAAATATATATATATTTTATTATACTATAATTGGGAATACTCAAGGAGCTTTTTCACCAATGCCTGGGCCTCTCTGCTAAAGGCTCTGCTTTAATTGTTCTGAGTGGAGCCCCATCATGAGCCCTTTTTAAAAGATCTGCAGGTAATTCTATTGTGCAGTTAAGGTTGAAAACTATCCTTTAAATAAGGGGGGAATGGAAGTATTAAATATTTAATAGACAATCTTCAAATGTTTGTTGAACTACGGTCCATGGACCAGGCTTGATGCTGAGGCAACAACAGTGAGTAAGACTGACATATTCCTTCCCATGTGGCGCTTATAGTCCTGTAGGAAAAGACAAAAATTACACATATACACAATTATGATGGAACTGAAAAAGTGAGGTACAGAGTGCTATGAGAACATATAGAGTGGGCTCTAACATAATGAGGTGAGGGGTAGAGCCAGAGAAGTCCTCCTTGAAGAAAAGACACTGGTGGGAAATCAGAAAGAATGAATAAGAGTTAGTCAAAGAAAGGCAAGAGGATGATTTTTATTTTCATTCTCTTCTCAAGGTGAGGTCTATGAAATAATAGCATCAACAATCACCTAGGAGTTGTTAAAAAGACAGAATATCAGGCCCCACCCAAACCCACTGAATCAGAATCTACATTTTACTAATGTCCCCAGATGATGCCTATACACAATCAAGTTTGAGAAGTAGAGCTCTTGGAATTTCCAAAAAGAAATTCTTATAAATTCCTCAATGAGATCCCTAAGGTAGCTTTGTTTCCTGTCCTTCAGAGAACTAATCATACAAATATTCCTATAATTCCATAAACAGCCCTAGGAACTTTTCAATAAAATTATTTTTGCCTAAACTGATAAGATTCATATTCTATTGTTTCCAAAAAAAAGTACCCTAAGAAATACACAGAGTTTCTGTTTCCAAAAGGTTAGGAAAAAATGACCAAAATCCAAATTATGTGTCATGTTTTCAATTCTGTATTTAATAATATATTTTTAGCATTTCAAAAATGAGTTGAAATATTGTTTCTTTCCTTTTTAATACACTTATGCAGTTTAAAGACAAATATGTTTGATCAATGCTAAGAATTTTGTGATTTTGGTTGGTCAAATGATTTCCATCATCTTCCTCAATTGTGTATATTTAGTTTATGAGGACTGTGTTGCTTACCTTTGGTTGTATAACAAAATACCACAAATGTAACGACTTCAAACAACAATAAACATTATTTCATAGTGTTTGTGGGTCAAGAGTTCAGGAGTGGCATAGTTGAATCACTTTTGCCCAGGGTATCTTATGACATTGCAGTCAAGATGATGACTAGAGAACCTCAGTCATTCTATGATTTAATTTGGGTTGGAGGATCTGGTTCCAAGAAGGCTCATATCCTTGGCTGACATGTCAATGCTGGCTGGTGGTAGGAGGCCTTAGTTACTCACCACATGGACTTCTCTCTTGTAGTACCTGAATGTCCTCATGCCATGGGATCCGACTTACTCTAGAGAAAGTGGTCTGTGAGGTAAAGGCAGAAGCTGCAGCTTCTTTCATGAGTTTGCCTTGGAAGTTATACTCTATCATTTAGGCCAGCGGTCCTCAATATTTTTGGCACCAGGGACCAGTTTCGTGGAGGATAATTTTTCCATGGACGGAGGTGGGGAATGGTTCAGGCGGTAATGTGAGCAATGGGGAGCAATGGGGAGCGGCAGATGGAGCTTTGCTCACTCGCCTGCCTCTCACCTCCTGCTGTGAGGCTTGGTTCCTAACAGGCCGCAAACCAATATCAGTCTGCGGCCCAGAAGTTGGGGACCCCTGACTTAGTCAATATCTTATTGATTACAAGGTCAACCATATTCAGTGAAAGTGAGGGAGACTCATAGGCATGTGAATATGGAAGGGAAGAATCACTGGGGATCATTTTAGAAGCTAGCTAACACAAGATCCATATTTCATATTGTTCCATTTTTCTGTTTCAACTATTAAAAAATAAGGACCGAATGTAATAACCTCTCAAACATCCTCTTTGTAGATAAAGATAGTGATTTCCAGCAGCAACTGGATGCTGGATAGTTAAGTGTTTATAATAATAATGATAATATAATATCTAATAGTCATATAACAATACATGTCATGCACTGTTCTAAAGGCTTTCTGTATATTAATGCACTTAATTCTCACAATAAACCTATGAGGTAGGTACTATATTTCTGCCTATTTTGCAAATGAGAAAGATAAGTTACAGAGAGATTAAATAAGTATTGTTACTGTCTCTCCTAACTGCCTGTATTAACACTACTAACTGCTATTACTAAATACGTGGATGGTGGAAGTGAAGGATTAATGCACAACAAAGAGGGTAATAAGAATGTTTGAGGGCTGAGAATCATTCCTGTTTACTGAGATCCAGTTTTGGATGGCAAGGTATGCGGGTACAAAAATTAAAAGGACATAGTTTTAGCCTTCAAGATTCTTGAAGTAACAACCAATTAAAGAGAAAAATATTGAAATATTATTATTTCATATAATTTTCCCAAATTCTCAACATGTTTTACATATTTTTAGATTAATTTATTCAACAAACATTAATTGAGCACCTACAATGTGCTAAGTCTTGCTGAAGGAACTGAGATATAGCAGTGAACCAAACAAAAATATCTGCCCACGTGGAGCTTATATTCTAGTGGGGGGAGACAGGTATTAAGCCAGATGAATTAGTAAAATTGATATCTAATTAGTGAATTAGATATGGGTAAGAGGTAAGGATACAGAATTAAGCAAAATGGTTAAAAAAGGCAATGTGGAGGAAAAGGAGGGAATAAAGATCCAGGGAAGATTGTACTGAGCAATCAAGACTTGGAGGAAGTAGGAGAGCTAGATCTGAAGGAAAACCATTCCAGGCAGAGGGAACAGCAAGCAGGAAGGCTCAGAGGTATGCACATGTAGAGCAGTTTTGATGAACAATAAAAAGGGCAGTGGGATTAGAATGCATTAAATAGGGACAAAGAACTAGAAACTTGGTTTAGAGAATTAACATGTGGGAGAGTAAGCACAGACCATGTAAAACATTGAGGGTTATTGGGACTTACTGGTATCACTCTGGCTGCTGCGCTGAGAATACACTAATGGAAAACAAAGATAGAAGCAGTAAGCCTAGCTTGCTAGTGTAGCAGTCCAGATAAGAGGAGATTATGCTTGGTCCAGGGTGTAGCAGCGGAGTGGCAAGACGTAACTGAGTATATCACAGAAGGAATGGAATTCCTATTTTAAGATAGCCAACTTTAAAAAAGTCCTGATAGTGATGTTTAGGGAGTAAATGAAAGGGATTAAGGGCAACAGCTGTAATGGAGTAGAGTGATGGCATCTCACTAGGAGAATCAACGTTCATCCAAGATTTCTGTTTGATGGTTTTGGAAGGTACCCAAGACCCACTGTTACAAAAAGAAGCTGATTTTTTAAAAAGAAATTTTTGTGTCCTACAGAGTTGCTGGCAAGAGGTTCAGAAATATAAATATATAAAAAAGAAAAGGGTACTATGAAGGTTTAGACGAATGTTCTTTTAAAAAATAGCCAAACTGACTGATGATCAAAGAAAATCTTGTCAAATTCTCCTGGCAGTTGAATAAAAAGAAAAACAAAAGATCAAAGGATAGATTTGTTAAATAAGGTAACTTATTCCTAGAATTTCCAGCTAGTTATTTATAGACACATAGTCAAATGTTAAGCCAAAATTAAAATGGATATCAATGTTTTCTCTCTTGAACAGAAACACAATTTATGGCCCAAACGAATGTGTATCAGTGGCATACAATCCTAGGGTAGTGAGAGGTTCGATGCCTTACTTTGACATCTGCATCAAGGTCAAAACAAAATATTTTATTAATGGGGGAAATTAGATTCTTCTAAAATGATCATTCATTCTACAAACATTTGAGTGCCACTGTGAAGCAAATGATAATGAATTATTTCAAAAACTTTTTAGTGCTTTTCCTTTCCAACATCTGCAATCAATAAGTCTAAAATGGGATAACATTCTAAAACTTAATATTCTAAACCTGGAAAGAATCACAGATATAATTTAATCCAACTTCCTTGACTGTCACCCATTTGATGGATGAAATACATGGGACGCATAGAAGTGAAGCAATTTGCTTAATGTCATATGGCTACTTAGTTTCAATGTTGGTATTGAAAGACAGATAACCTCTTCACTATTTATGTCTTTATCTCATTTGATTATAACCACAGTCATTTCCAAAAATTAATTTGTGGTGTTCTTTTTTTCACGAAACCATCAAAAATGCATGTGTTTCCTGTTTGTATTCACCTTGGAGTCTATCCACCATTCTGTGAGAACAGGTGAAAGGAAACTGTGTGAGGGTATCATTTCCCTCTCCTTCTATGGAGTGTAAAACCAAGGCCTCCCCACCCTCACAGTGCAAGGGAGAAGCTCATAGAGTTACATACAGAAAAGTCTGTTTTATTCACCCTCAGTGCCACACAATATATGGTACATACAAGACATTCACGACAATTTTGCTAAATGAAGGAGTAGATTTCTCTTCCCTTACTGTCAACTGAATCTGGAAACCTAGCAAAGGGTATATCACATGGATTAAATAGAAGTTGTAGCTTTCAGTGTCTTGTAGATGACATGTCTACCTATGCAGAGGTGGGAGTGGAGGCTCTTAATGACAGAAGACCTTGGTGATGGTATCTGACTCCACCTTAACCTAGCTAAGACACAGGTAAAGGAAGAGATTAAAAATGTGTGGTTCTTCTCCAGATGTAAGAGGAGAGGAAAGTAATGTCTGTGCGGATGAGAAGAAATAAATAAAACAATGCAGAAAGAAAATTAAACACAAGTTGCCATTTTTTAAACACTGCCTGAAATGTTCCTTCCTCCTATTGGATGTTGGTTAAAAGTACCTTTTAATTCAGTGTCTTGAAATTCTGGTTCTTATGAAATTCTACCTACTAGACCATACTCCTAGTCCTTAATTAAATATGAGACTCTAAACCATCAATTGTCAGAAGGGGGAAAGGAAGTATTATAAGTGTGGTCCCACAATGTGATCATAGTACATGTATAGATGGTTTGTTTTCCACTGTTAGGTACACAACAGCAATTTCATTTTTCACTGAAACTTGTTTTTCAAAGTGAAATTTGGCAAATAGTAAGTTGTAACACTTTGAGATCCCTTCACTATGCAAGAACATTCACTTTAAAATTGATACAAAGGAACTTCACTCCACAGCTGCATGACTGCCTTTCAGTGCCTCACCAGATTGCAGCTGACCACTAAGCAATCCTGTGTGTCCTTCTGCCCTACCATGGGCAGGTCATAATTTACAGCCAACCAAGTGACTATAATGGAATCCTCTTTAAAGATGACATTTTAAAAAGTCAAAGTCGTATTTTATGTGTTATGCAAGCTCAGCTCATTCTTGATCAAAAGGGAAATGGCTGCAATCATGAAGAAAACGTTACTAGCTTGAATCTCTTGAACACATGTGAGGACATGTGCACAATTATACACAGATATATATATACAAATGCGTACACACAGAGGTCAAATTCTTACCTCTTTGCTTGCCTCTTCTTTGCCTGGATTCCGCGCTAGATGAGTCAAAAGAGCACTGGCTTTGGGTGGCAAATTTAAGGAGAGACGAAAACTCATCAATCAAGATAAGGATCAGTAACGTTGCTGTTCTGAGCCATTATAGGAATCTAGGTAAAAGGAAAAATCAGTAACATGGATCTTGTTTTTATTGAAAATGGAGATATTTTCTTCATCATGGAATTTTTTTTTGTATTACACGATTTAAAAAAAAATGTTGCAGTAAAATATTACTTATTTGATTTCTGAGTTTTTGATGCTCCTTAAATTTGCCCCCAAGGCAAGTGTCTCCCTCATCTCATTCACCTTATCCTTGTATCACCCCCTTCTAAATGATTCTGCTTTGTTGAAGATAATGCAAGAAATATTCAAGGATTCAAGGATTCCATTCTATGACTTCAATTCCTCAATGAACATTAAGAATATTCAACCCCTGAACAACTCATGCAAAACTATGGCCATATGGGATTTTAGAAGGAGAATGGACAAATTAAGAAGAAAATTAACAAGTTGGAAATGCATCTGTACGAAAATCTATGGCTTAGCAAGGATCTCGAGCATCAGAAAGTATATCCACGTTGTGAACTTGAGCCTCTTTTACGAAGTCCATCCAAGAGCACATCTGAACACTTGCAGTGATGGAGAATATGACACTTCCCAACACTGCCCATTCTAACCGAAATTTATTAGGATGTTCTCCCTTCCACCGAGTCATATCTGAGTCTTTCTTCCTGAAGTTTCACACTTTGGCTCAATTTGAATCCTCTGAGCTATTATTTAATAAGACTAATCCTTATCCCACTCTACTAGACTCAAAATATGAAGGCAGATAAAAATGGCCTTCTCTTGAAGCGAGTAGTTTTCCTCTTGGACATCCATTCTAAAATGATAATTATTAATTTCCTATGTTAAATTGTTTTTTGGGGACTTGCATTCTATGAAAATAAGGATGAACATCCTGGTGGCCATAATCATCATAATTCAGTGCTCAGATTGTTTCCTTAGGATTCTGACTTTCTCAACCCTGGCTGGTCATCAGAGATTTGTCTCCTTACATCTGGGATGGATCTCAGGCATTCTTGTACATTAAAAGTTCTCCAGGAGATCTGACTGTTTGGGCAGGTTTGAAAACCACTGCAGTTCTAACTATTCAGATAAACAGAAACATCCATTTGCCCTCAATTTCCTCCAAGTCAGGCAAGAAAACCTGCAGGTTAAAATACTCCATTTACTTTCATAAAGTAAATCCCTTCTCTGTATTTAAGCTTCTCCTGAAAAACAATAATTGTTTTATTGTTGAAAAGAGATTATGTGGGGATTGACTATTTTTCCTGAATTGCTCGTGGGGTAGAAAATTTAGGTAAATAGGTTGGTTCCCTGAAGCAATATGTGACATTTGCTCTAGAAGCCAAAGAAATCTCAGTAAATTTTCTGGATTTTTAACTCAGGGAAAACAATTATCTTGTAAAACACTATAATTAAAGATAACAATAATAATATTTTACATCAAAATTTTGTGCCTATGGTGTTATCTCTCTGAGACCTCATGAAAGCTCCATGATAAGGGAAAGAATAATATCAGTATACCTACTTACTTCAGTGACCTGACCACAGTCACAATTCTAGTGCCAAATATACAAAATAAGCATTCTAATATTAATATTATTTATTTAATTTAGTACTATTTAATTTCATTTAATTTAATTTAGAGCTACCATAACTATAATATTAGTCTCTATGAAATATGCTGTATTTTACTGGTTTAAAAAAAATTAATGCAAAAAAAGAGAGTTAAAAAGTGCTACAATTTAATCAAGTTTACATGATCTAATATTTTTATTGGGCTTTCACTTTGGCTAAAATATAAGAAATTTTTCTAATTATTATTTTAGGATAAACATTCATGGGTTTAATGAAATTTTACTGTACCTGATTAATTTGATTTCAGACACAAAGGTTGAGTCCTGCAATAAAGGAAGAAAAGCATGTGTGGTCCTGCTGACTGTTTATTTGGGCAGAATCAGAAGCACTTTTAAGTCTGGCCGTATTCCCTGTTTTTAAGCTATTTCCCATTTATAAGCACATAATGGCCACAAGGAAATACCTTCAGGCTTTGTACGCTACTCTGAATTTGTTCTTTCAGGAGAGAATATCTTGGAGTTGAAATGCATGTCTTTAATTGAGAGTAATTTCAATTCTAGGATTCATTATACTCATGAACAAGGGTCGTGAGCCAAACATTGTGCTAGGAACTCTAGACTCAGAGATGAACAAGACTGAGTGCTTATTCTCATGCGTCTTTCTTCTACGTCTCAAATAGAGGAGAGGTGGAAATCGGGTAATCTATTTCGAATCCAGGGTGCCTCCTGACTGCAACTTGGATTCTTACATGAATCACTCACAGTTCCTCTAATCATATATAGCGATTGAAGCCAGAGAACTGTAGTATCCAAAACAGAAAATCCTAATTCTTGAGCTTTGACTAGTTAAAATATTTCAAGCCTGTGCATATTAGCTTATCCCATGGTGGTGATTTTGTTATGAGTTCATAAGAATTAATTAAATGAATACCTTTAAAGAGAAGTATCTAGACTTTAGACCAGGAGTATTGCCATCATGCTTTTCAAATATCAAATGGACTTAATAACCCCCAATATTCATCAAATCAGCATTTGTCAAATAGTGTTAGTAGCTTTATGCACAGGCATTAGCCAAAGTAGGATGTATTTGTCTATTCAGAACCAATATTTTTTGAAAAATGTCTCAGTAGATTAACTAGAAACTGTCTAGATTCTGTTAGGCAAATTACTGCTGATTTGAGCCCTTTGAGTCCTAACGAAATTTCATCATAAACGCAGGTTATCCTTGACCGTTCCCCTTGAGCTAGAAAGATACATGTTGTCGACTCAAACTACAAAATTATCATCAAAGAGAGCAAAAAGGAAATATAAAACGTGAGGAATTGTCACAGAAATACACCACGCTATAGTTGCCCAGCACGTTACATTGGATTCATCTCGACAGAAACAGCTTTCACAGAATGCCCACCAGACCTGTTCCCACAGGCTATTTTGCCATCTGTAGTATTAAAGACTATCCATTGTGGGTGCCTTGGGGCTAGACTTTTAGAATTGATTACAAAGTGTTCCGTGATGCAAAGTGGAATTACTGGCTTTAATTAAAAAAAAAAAAAAATCCACCTAGTAGCCTTATTAAGTCAGAAACAAAGAATAGATCATGTTTTAGATCTTATATCTGGATTGAAAGAAGATACACATATTTGTTTATGATAGATCTCAATTAATATAAGTTCTCTGACTAAATCATGGTCATAGATGTATAATGTATATGTATTATGTATAATGTAATCTACTCTAAATACCATTTTCTCCTTGCTTTATGTATGCAAAAAGGCACATTTCAAAATCCGCAAGCATCCAGCTCATAAAAAGGAAAAATGACGAGGTCTCTTCTTCCTTAAGTTTGACATTCAGATACAGTTGAAACTATATGGAAAACACTGAACATGTTCTGAAAACCTGTATTATAAATACATTGATTTCTTCCACTTTAGGAAATAGAAAGTAGAGATCATATGGATATTTTAAGTCATTTCCTTAAAGCTGTTAACACCTATCCCTTAGATATTCTGATCAGTAGCTATTTAAGCAAATTTTTATTTTTATAAATTGAGATTTTTTTTTTTTTTTTAATAACCTCTAAGGAGTTGGAGATACCAAAGTGATTGTACAGCCAGTGTTTGGAATTATAGGTTTAGATATTCACAAGCACAAAAAAATCCTTTAAGTGGCTTCCAAAGTAATTACTCTACTTCCTTACTTTCTCTTTTATGCAGTGTCTTTGAACTCCTCAAAAAGCACCATTCTGAAAACATATTCTCAGCCTCAAATGACAAATTATGTTCCAATATGTTATCAAGAGAAAATGAAATAACTATTATGCAAATTAGATGCATAATTGCTGCCCTTTATTACTCATAAAAGCTTGATTTGGAATTAGTCCCAGAGGTCATTCAGTCATTGGGACCTCTCCCACTGCAAGAAGCCATAATGTATAGTCTATAAGGCTTATCACCAGCATACACACACACACACACACACACATATATATAATTACACACAGTATACTTTGTGTTCAATTTAACTAAATGCCTTTGACAGAATTCTGAATAACCCTTTGAGTTCAATTTTGGCAGGTCCTTCTACTTTTGGACATTCATAGATGTAGGACATTTCTTCATTCTGAGGTGGGCATTTGTTGTTTCTCTGACAACCTGATGTTTATTGCCTGTTTCTAACAGAGAATAATCTTTCTCTCCCATTGTCTGCAGTCTTGGTGCAACCTTAGGCTAAAAGTTCTTCACTCCCGTTCCAGGGGCTGTAGCAGCCGTGCTTCACCAGATGCTTCCCCTCCCAGCCCAGGGGACAGGCATGTCATGTAACCATAAGATTTTTCGTCCCAGGACTTCTCGTGAAGAGTGAAACAAGGATGGAATAATAAGACAAATAATTGGGGGTTTGACAGTCACTCTAGTGCTGGTATGCTAATCAGATAGTTTCTGCAATTTTCTGCCGCTGGCCCCCAGATTTCCCTGCATGCGGCTTCTTGCTTAGACAAAGTCTCCAACCTTCATTTCTGTTTTTATGCCTCCTGATATCTTGCCAATCTATCGTGTTTTCTTAAGTCAAGAAGAGACTGTCTATATTGTCGGCAAGCAAAGAACTCTCTCGTCAAAGTTCCGCATAGTTTCCCCCACTCTTCCTAAATTTACTTTCCAGAATCTGTCTATATTCACAAACCCCCCTTTTAAATATAAAATCCTACCTTCTATTTAACTCCCCTATTCTAGTAAAACAAATAAGTCCCCTACAACTGCTACTTAGATTATTTGAATTCTAGACCTTAGACAACTCTGATCATGTTTCTTCTCTGGAGATTAAACTCAACTGGAAATATGGAACTTTTAGTTAAATAAAACCCATGAGTCTCCTTCCCAGCTATTTTTTTTTTTTTTTTTTTTGAGAGGGATGACCTGGTTTAAGTCCCATTACTTTCATAAGCGTGTGCACATATTTAGTTAATTTCCAAATGAAATCTAAGACTTTAATTTTTCACTGTTACATTTTCACTGTTACATTCATTATTTTGGCACCTACCTCTTATGATTTAGATGAAATATGATATCATCCCTTTTAAATCTTCATGAAATTCACTGATAAAAATGAGTAGACCAGATTGCTATGGTAGACTACAAACAACCTGCTGGTAGTTGACAGTGATTTAATGATCAATGGCTTTTTGATGATGGCTGTTTTAAAAACTTGGATTTATTTAACACACCTAATCACTTAATCATATCTAAATATCTATCTATAAACCTGTTAACTTTTAATTCAGTCCTTATTTATCTGTAATTCCTAAATATGATACAACATATTTCTATTTAGCTAATAAGTAGCATCATTATTAATGGAGAAATGAAGCCTAGTAACTTAATCATGGATAAAGCATGCACATGTAACTGAATCAATTTTCAGAAACAAGATTTGTCCTTGCTATATGGAATGAATGGTGTTAGTTTTTATTCTGTTCTATAATATTTTTTTTCTAGCTAGTCACATAAGGTTGGTGATTGATACTGATACAATCACCAACATTATTTGACTGATATTGATACTGATACTGATACATCAGTATCAATATCAATTTCTTGGTTGTGATATTCTATTTTTATACAAGATGTTACCATTGGCAGAAACGTGGTGAAGGGTATGAGAGATCTTTTTGTATTATTTTTTATAACTGAATTTAAATTTATCTCAAACATGAATAAAGCCTAGTTATGAACTACTAAATTTAGATTGCTATCTACTAACTTTCTAATTTCCACTGAATTTCTGATTTATCAACAGAAATTTATTAAACATTGCCATAGGGACATTAACAAAATAGTAATGAACAAAATGGGAGTGACTGGTACCACCACTATTTTTCAATATTATTGTAAAAGTTCTAAAGTCACTAAAATACAATTAGAAATAGGAAGCATTATTGGAAAAAAAGACAAAACTAGAACCATTTCCAAATCATAGGAATATTTATATGGGAAAGTATTAAGAGCATAATTCAAAAATTGACAGAAGAGAGAAAAAAGATGATCCACAGAGGAAATCATTTTAATAACTAAAAAAGTAAAATTATTTAATCTTATTATAAATAAGATATTGGTTTTCACTTATGCATTTTAAGAAAATTTATAACATTTAATATTTCTGGGATGGGGTGAACAAAGATCAGATACGTTATAAGAGAAAATGGAGAAGTTGAAAAAACATCTGGAGCATAAAGTAAGGTATTACCTTAGCTGCTACTGTGAGCAGAAATTGGTACAAGTCTTTTAGAAAGCAGCAGTAAAACTGTTTGCCTACATAACACTACTTCATTTTATTTTTCTCAGTAAATATCTGCATTGGACTCTATTCTAAGTACATAAAGGACTTGGGTAAGGATTTATATGATATGATTAAGCTATAATGGCGACATAATAAACATATAAAGGTTTGGCCTGAATATCCAATACTGGGATCTTGATGAAGAACATTTATGGATGGATTATTTACAGCCTTAATCATGTTTTTACTAAGAATATTTACTAACTAAAATACTAAAATATAATGTTAAACGACCAGAAGGAAATTCATTAAAGTGTTAACAGTTGTTATTTCTGGGCAAAGGCTCATTGCTAATTTTAATATTCCTTTCTCATAAAAATAATTTAACTCTCTGAAGTTGCTGATGGTTCAAACGCTGTTCAATAAAGGTACTTATATTAGTCAGCTAGGGCTGTCACAACAAAATATCACAGACTAGATGGCTTAAGCAACAGAAGTGTATTTTCTCACAGTTCTGGACACTACAAGTCTAAGATCATGGTGTCAGCAGGGTTGATTTCACTCTGAGAAATCTCAGAGTCCTTGGCTTACAGATGGCTGCCTCCCCTCTTTGCTTTCACATGGGCTTTCCTCTACGTGTGCCTGCATCCTCTTCTTATAAGGACAGCAGTCATGTTGCATTAGGACCTACCTCAATGCCCTCATTTAACCTTAATTACCTCTCTAAAGACCCTATCTCCAAATAAAGTTATATTCTGAGGTACTGACGTTTAGAACTTCAACATATGAATTTTTGTGAAAACATCATTCAGTCTGTAACAGTTCTCTAGACAGATCAAAAGGTGCCATAAACACCCAAGCCAGTCTGCTCTTCTGGAAATAAATTGTCATGGTTAATAATGAGAGAAGAAAGATTATTCAACTCTGCTTGATTTAAAAACATCAAAGCTGCTGTGACCCATTAAGTTAGGAGATATGCTTTCTAGGGTCTGTCATTGTACAGCTGCTGGGATAGGCCATTAATCAGATTCCATATATCTGATGGGATGAATTGATAGGAAAGAAAGCTGATATACGTACACCTCGGAAAGACCCATCAATGTGTATCATCCATATATGTTTCTCTTTGTGATCCCAAGGAACCTGCCTAGCTGGGCTAATTCAGTATTTACCAGATTTATAGCGAGAAAAACAATAACCACAACAAATAGTTATGACTGTTAGGGGCAAGTCCCTCTCACTAGAAAACTATTACTATGCTTGTAGGATAGACATAGTACTTTGGTGAAAGAGGATTCTGTCAACAACACAACAAAATCAAAGTTTTACATGTGAATGGTTAGCCTGATTTTATAAACCTTAGCTATCCACAAGTATTCATTCCTGAGGGTTCTGGAAAGCAGCTATTATACTATAGACCACTTGACTATTTTGGCTCTTAAGGGAAAAGATGGAACTTAAGTAAAGATTTATCAGAGGAGTTGATAGCTTTTTTCTAAAACTATATTAAGTACAGAAGAAAGTAAAAACCATTTGTAGTTTGAAGTATTTGAATATTAAACAAAGTAGAGGGAAATATCTTGTTTTCTGCAACAGAAAACTAAAGAATCTAAAGGAGTCTCATTTGGAGGATGACATGGTATTATCTGCTATCTGAAGCCATGAACAGGAATGAGAGGACCTCTAGGCTCTCAACAGGTAGGGGTTGAGGACAAGTTGAATTCAGACATTTGAACATTTGAGGACAAAAAACCTCACCCTGCAAAGGCAGCGTTCTCCTTAAAATGTTGTCCAATTTCTGCTAAAGTAAATGGCTAGGCAGTCACATAAAAAGGAAGGTTATTGTGTACCAACTAGCAAAGGGAAAACAATTTCAGAAGTTCTTAATATTTTTAATGACCCCCCTCTTCAGGAATATAGCCCTAATATACAGATATATGTTTACTGTTAAGTGCTATACAAATATTAGTGTTTTAATAGATTAATACATATTATAATACATAAAAAATAGAAATTAAGAATATTAAAAGAATACGATCAAATAAATACAAATAAAAATCTGAATACTTAATTATTCAAATTCTGTGATTAGCTAGAATGTCCTTTGGGGTGTACACCATCCACTTTAGGGAACTTCTGTTTCATATTATAGATGTTTAGTGTCTAAAAATATTTTCTTTCCACTTATGGAAATCTACATAGAAATATCAAGAAAGGACTCATCATAAATGGTAGGTGTGGTTCTTTTTATCTTTGTTTATTTCTTCACCAACCAATCACAGTAACATTCAGTTGTATCATTAAAATATAAGGCAGTATATAATGTTAGTATCATATTGGTCCTCTCTTTTAAATAACATTTATTGTCAGCTTAAATGGACAAATCATAGAATGATTATAGGAGGATATTTTCTCAACTCTTTTAATGATTCTTAATTAGTGAAACAATTTGCACAGTTCTCATTACAAAAGGCATTGACTAGCCCTATTTTAAAGTGCTTTTCACAATAATCCCATTTCCAAATCATACAAGTATGCTGATCTGTCCTAATCAATTCATTTTTTAAAATGAGGCAACATAGGCAGCTTGCAATCTTTAAGCCTATGAACACATTGGTCTCCCTTTTGGATTTTGAATTTAATTTTATTTGATTTTGGGCATGCGAAGTTTTATGATTTGTTTCCGTTATAGTATTTCAGTTGTTTTTTAAATACAAAAAATTAGTAATAGTCTGACCACGTCTATCTTGCTGAAGGACTAGTTGTATTGTCCTGGCTGGTGAGTCACCTCTGGATGCTGAACAATGATTACGACAAATCTACAACAGCTGCATGCTTTGCCAGAGAAGAGAAAAGGGAACCCACTTGGGACGCACAAAGACCCTCCTTAAAGCCAGCCTTTTCCAGGCCTTAGAGAACATTCCTAATTTGAGTCTCCACTGGAAGAATACACGGCCACTCACATGTTCATGAAAAAAGACATTTTTAACTTCCAGCCTATGAAACAAATTCAGGGAAACCAGAACGAAAGAGACAGTGGGGTATTTGGCATAGTAAACAATGTGGTCACAG
This sequence comes from Balaenoptera physalus, assembly GCF_965194825.1. Lineage (NCBI taxonomy): Eukaryota > Metazoa > Chordata > Mammalia > Artiodactyla > Balaenopteridae > Balaenoptera > Balaenoptera physalus. The sequence goes on from NC_138883.1 coordinate 18,362,536, forward strand.
ATGTACCAAGAGCCACTAGCTTTGACATTGAAAAACCTATAAAATGTAGTTTCTACCTCATATTGCCATGACTAATTTAATTTGTTAAGTCAGGCTGGAAGACTATTTCAGGTGAAATAAAAGCAATTCTTTGCAATAACATTTCACTGCAGTGCACTCACATAATTTAGCATTTATTTCAAACTCAAATTACCAAGAAAGCACACATACAAAAATTAATGTTATACATATACTTTATAGTCACCACCGAATAAGTGCCTTTGACAGATATATGTCATACTTGCCTTTTTAAGATCAGCACTGACAGTTTGTAATGAAGGTAATATAAAAGTAACACCTTCATACTCATACTGACATCAATGAAAGTATAAAAAAAAGAAGTTTGATGTTTGTGAACTTTGCTCCCCAATACCTTACTCAGATTTTCCATGGAGTTGGTAAAACTCAAGTGTTTAAAATAGGCACACTTGTCTTCAAGGAATAGAGACAAACTCAACTTAGCACAAGCAACAGGGGTTATTATAAGGCTACAAGCAGATGTAACCTAGGAGAAGCTAGACAACCTGGCTTGAGAAAGCTAGGAAAGGCAGAGCCTGTAGATCAGGCTATAGAGTTTCCATTTTGGAACTTTGCCATTCAATTGACTCAGCTATCTCTCTTCTCTACACTATCATTTTCTAGTTGTCAAATTCAGTTTTTCCTTCCAGTCTGTACTCTGCACAGAGGAAATCTGGTTGACTTAGCTCATATTTTCACAGCCTGCTGGCAAGTACCAACTGTACCGTGGGTCATTATGTAAATGGAGGTGCACAAAGCAGAGAGCATTAGGTGAAGTGTTAGCTAGAGGTGAAGCTGGGGATTGCTGTGCAGAGATTGGTGCTTCCCGCACACCTAGTTTCCTGAACCAATCATCTAGCTGGCTGGATCCAACCAAGGATTCAATTCCACCAGCCTCCAAAGAGTTTAGGTTCTAACTTCCTTGGGGAAAAACACACAAGCACTGCTCACCCCCATGCCTTTCCTGGTGAGTCCAACTGTCTGCTCTCAATCCTACACTCTCTCTAGACACACATCCTTCTTGTTGCCACCTTGAAAACACCTGATGCCCACAATTAATGGCCCTCGCCATTGTTGGCTTCTCCTCTGCATATCCTCCTACAGCAACTGTTTTGGGCTCAGCCACTGTCACTGGGTCATTGAAATATGGATGTTTACAGATCATCAAATTAGAGAAGTGGTTCTCAAAGGGAGGGGGGATTGTTTCCCAGGGGACATTTGGCGACGTCTAAAGACATTTTTTGTTGTCACAACTGATCACTACTGATATATAGTGAGAAGAGCCCAGGGACGCCGCCAATCACCCTGCAATCCGCAGGACAGCTCCCACAGCAGAGAAGGGTGTGACCCAAAATGTCAAGAGGGCCAAGGCTGAGAAACCCTGGTGTAGAGGCATTCTGAGAATCACATCTCAGGAGAACATATATGCAGGCTGATTTTGAGCAGACCAGTCTCTGGGTAAGAGCAAATCTTATGACCTGAGGGAGAACCCTCTGTGAACATCCCTTCTCACAGGTTTGACCCTCCAAGATGACTGTCACCCTGTGTTGCATTCCTTGCCTGTACTGTCTGGCATTGGTCCCCAAACATTTTGGCAGTGGGGAACGGTTTCGTGGAAGACAATTTTTCCATGGACGGAGGGGCGGGGGCAGGGAGGATGGTTCAGGCAGTAATGCAATCAATGGGGAGCGATGGGGAGCGGCAGATGAAGCTTTGCTTGCTTGCCTGCTGCTCACCTCCTGCTGCGCAGCCTGGTTCCCAACAGTCCGCGGACCAGTACCGGTCCACGACCCAGGGGCTGTGGACCCCCGCTGTATGGTATATATACATGCAGAGACACTGATGGAACTAAAGAACTATGTCTCTTGCCCTTTATTCTTGCAAAGGTCAGCGCACAAAGAAGGGTACCCAGTTCTACATCCCCCCAAATAGTGTCTCTGTTGCATTCACAGAACCATAAAAGCCTAAATGCAAATAGGACTCCCTGTGCTCAGTTAAGAGCTTATAGATCAAGCCCTCATTAATCCTTGGCTGCTTTAGTGAATTTAGGGCGGTCTACTCAACTTGATCTTTAAGAGCGCTTGGAATTCAAATGAAGAGATGGATCAATCTAGGAAGGAACTAATATTTCCCTGGTGTTTTTATATGCCAGACCCTGTGCTGGCTTGGATTAAATTGTAAAATTGAAACATGTACCCTTTCACTGATTAGATAATTGTATCTCTCAAGTAACGTTTGTCTTCTTATATGAATGTAATCTTTCCTTTATGCCAACAGTAGCGCATAATGCCAGGTCTATTCCTGGGGCTCACTAAGTATTTTCTGAACATGTGAATTTTTCTCAAATCTTTACTCTTCCCTATGCATATGAGGAACACATTAATACTCCCACACTCCCATCAATAACTGCAGAGTGGCTTTTCTTAAGCAGATGTGCAGTGGGTAGTATTCAAATAAGTACTGGGTGGGAGGGAAAAAAAGAGACAGATGTGAGAATTTGCAAACTTTATCAAGTATACCTGATACCTCTGACCTCCAGTTGAAAAGGACTGCTTTATACTTTCTTATCAAAATCTCAACCCCAGTGAAGACTTTACTAGTTTCCAAAACGTTCTGAACTTTGTTTCTGCCTTAATACCTAATGCATCCTTTCCTCATAAGCTTTCTTAAAACCAGAATTAAAATAACAAAATAATGGCCAATGTTTCTGAGTACTTATTAGGTAACAAGCACTATTGAAATCTCTATGTATCTGTTAACTCATTAAATTCTGTGAAGTAGCCATTATTACATTCCCCAGGTGCAGAGGAAACAAGGGAGGCAGAGAAAGGTCTTGTGATGTTGGGTACTGGCAGACTACATCTAAAGCCCGAGGGTCCCAGACATTTCCACCTACCACAAACTTTTCAGTTTTACTTTGACCCTCCTTCATGAATCCAGGGATCTTCTCCTCAATTCGTAGCACTATTTCATATGTTTCTTTGGATATTCATTGTGTACATCCTTATGATTTCTCTGCAATTATTGTAGTGCGTATTTGAATTTGCACATGCGTATTGGATGTTTGTGATCTTTGAGGGTAAACCCTCCTACTCTCATATTACCTTTTTTAAATCTTTCTAGTCAGTCTGCCATTATCCTGGCAGACATCAGATACTTGATATATAGTTACTTTTATTTAATATTTACATATAATCAAATGGAGTCCAGAAGGGCAAAAAAAATTTCAACCCTATTCTAGATGAGATGATTTTTAAAAAATCCTCAATTTTGTAACAGTAGAGACCTGAGAAGCTGCCCTGTATCATCACCCAGAGTCTACCATCAGGAGCAGTGAGCTCGGCCAGCCCAGCCAACATGGAGAGGCGGGGATGGACCCACTGGTGGTGGTGAAGCAAGTACACAAGAAGCCACTCCTCTTGGTGACTCTGACTCAGATGCCCGCCTCTTCACCTTTCACTCTGCTACCCTTGAGCTTTTTTCCCTTATCATAGTCATAACCACCATTGAAAGGGGACAATTTGGGGGAATTTTCTCAGGGAAAGCCAATTCCCATTTACCACTTGTTCTACACCACATCCCTGCTCGTGTAACATTTGAGGTTAACTACTTATCATCATCACGTTTACGCTCCAGAATAATTTGTTGAAATTCCTTCCCAAGGTTCCCTGTTTCTGAAAATTGTGCACATATTTCACCGACTTTTTTTCAAAGAAAATGAATATACATATTAAAACCTAAAAGCTTTTTAAAAACACTTTTTAGAGGAATATGTTGGTTAGGTTTGTGTTCACCTGTGTTGTAGATATCATGTTAAACAGGTGTTGTTTACAACCAAGTATAAATGTGCCTCATGAATGCTATGACAATCAGGAACCAAAGGTGGATCTCCATGAATTACATTTGTGATGTTCTCAGTGTGACCTTGTTCATGTGATATTTCATATGGTTTCTTCTAGAAGCTAAGTTTGCAGCTCCAAGCAACACAAGTTAAAACTTTTCATATTGCACAGTAAAAAGTCCTCTATACATCATAATGCCATAATTGGCTTGAACAACATGAGATGCTGATATAATTTATAATTAACTTAGTTAATAACAGAGAGCAAAAATAACCCAACCAATGTGATGTTCAGTAACAAAAAGAAACGTTGCAAATATAATCAAATGGCTAGAGGATGAAGCAGCTATATAACCAAGGTTGTGGAAGGCCAGATACAGGACTGTGAGTCTAAATGCTGGACACCATAGGCAAATTTTATAGTATACTCTTCCTGAGTAAGAAATCTTGAGCATGATTTAAATGTCATAAACATTTTACAAGTCTTTCCTGGCAGCAGATTTCCTGTACTGGGAGTTAAAGGGCAAGTGTAAACCTGAGAACATGCTCTACATATGTATAACAGATATAAAAGCACACGGAATGACCTTTACAAACATATCAGCCTGGCCACTTTTATCCTGAAGAGAAACTACCATACTGAACCCACATTTTGGTGGAGTCAGTCACTGATATTTAAAATCTGTTGCTCTGAAAATAGAGTGGTCTCCTTTATAATTATATGGACAATTATCTCATGTTCTGGGAGTTAGATCAACATTTTATCATTCAAAATTTGTTCTCTTTTTAAAAAAATTCCTAACTCAGAAATACAATAAGACACACAGTTTATCCAGATAGGGTAAACTCTTCTCTAATTAGTTTCTAATGTAGTCCCTTGATATGGTTAATTTTACAAGTTGATTATGGCCAGTGTGGCTTAATTCCAGAACAAAGGGTTTAAGATAAGTTCCCTGCCTTCAAATGATTTGATCAAGTTTATATTACAGGATGACAGGTTTCGGAAAGAGGGAAGAGAGAGGAAACAAGTAAGAAAAGGTGTTTCAACCTGAAGCACAGGGCAAGAGGAGGAGGCTGAATGATGGATGGCCAGCAGATTATATTTGCTTCTTAGTTTTGTCCAGGGCCAGTGGAGGTATAAATATCAAATAAATGCATTCTCACTTTTGCCTTCCCTTTTGTCTGCCGCTCTAAAAGAAACTTCCCCACTGGTTTATTTATCCACAGAGTAAAAGGCTGGCTCTATAAACCCCAAACATAGAAACAAAAGTTTAAAACCTGAGAAAGGAATATGAATTTTTTTTTTTTTAATTCAGATTATCGTCTAGACTGGTTTATTAGCAGCATTAGTTTGATCCACTCAGGGAAATTAAAAGTTGCAAGTGAACAAATCTTGATATGTCAGGACAAAATCCAACCTTGAAATGGCATTCTTGTCTTTTCTGGGGCTTTTTCTGATGTCATGGAAACACCACTCCCTAACTGGAATTGGAGAAAACAGCAGAAAACATTTAGCCTGAAAACATGAACCATGGCCTTAGATCGGCACCATTTCAAATACTGGAAATTATGTTTACAGGCACACCTCATTTTATTGTGCTTCCTTTTATTGCACTTTGAAGATAATGTGTTTTTTTTTTTTTTTACAAATTGAAGGTTTGTGGCAATCTTGTGTCGAGCAAGTATATGTGCCAGTTTTTCCAAGAGCATTTGCTCACTTTCTGTCTCTGGGTCACATTTTGGTAATTCTTGCAATATTTCAAACTTTTTCATTATTATTATATTTGTTATGATTATCTGTGAACAGAGACCTTTGATGTTACTATTGTAATTTTGGGGGGAGTCCCACGAACCACACCCGTATAAGACCATGAACTTAATTGATAAATGTTGTATGTGTTCTGACTGTTCCACCTACCAGCCATTCCCCCACCTCTCTCTCTCTCTCTCCTTGAGCCTCCCTATTTCCTGAGACAAACAATATTGAAATTAGGCCAATTTGTAACACTCCAGGTGTTCAGGTGAAAGGAAGAGTCTCATGTCTCTTACTTTAAATCAAAAGCTAGAAATGATTAAGCTTAGTGAGGAGGGGGTGTTGAAAGCTGAAATAGGCTGAAAGCTAGGTCTCTTGCACCAAACAGTTAGCCAAGATGTGAATGCAAAGGAACAGTTCTTGAAGGAAATTGAAAGTGCTACTCCAGTGAACACATGAATGATAAAAAAGTTAAACAGCCTTATTGATGATCTGAATGTTTTAGTGGCCTGGATAGAAGATCAGACCAGCCACAATACTCCCTTAAGGCAAAACCTAATTCAGAGGAAGGCCCTAACTGTCTTCAACTCTGTGAAGGCTGAGAGAGGTGAAGAAGCTACAGAAGAAGCATCTGGATGCTGTAGAGCCTGGTTTGTAAGGTTTAGGAAAGAATCCATAATATAAAAGTGTAAGATAAAAGCAGCAAGTGCTGCTGTAGAAGCTACAGCAAGTTATCCAGAAGATCTAGCTAACATAATGAATGAAGGTGGCTACACTAAATAACAGGTTTTCAGGGTAGACAATACAGCCTTATATTGGAAGAAGATGCCATCTAGGACTTCCATAGCTGGAGAGGAGAAGTCAATGCCTGGCTTCAAAGCTTCAAAGGAAAGGCCAACTCTCTTGTTAGGGGCTAATGCAGCTGGTGACTTTAAGTAGAAGCCAATGCTCATTTACCATTTTGAACATCCTAGGGCCCTTATGAATTATGCTCAATGTACTCTGCCTGTATGCTATAAATGGAAAGCCTGGGTGACAGCACATCTGTTTACAGCATGGTTGACTGAATATTTTAAGCACACTGTTAAGCCCTACTGTTCAGAAAAAAAGATTCCTTTCAAAATATTACTGTTCATTGACAATGCACCTGATCACTCAAGAGCTCTGATGGAGATGTACAATGAGATGAATGTTATTTCTCATGCCTGCTAACACAACATCTATTTTGTAACCCATGAATCAGAGAGTCATTTTGACTTTCAAGTCTTACTTTTTAAGAAATGAATTTTGTAAGGCTATAGCTGCCATAATAGTGATTCCTCTGATGGATCTGGGCAAAGTAACTTGAAAACCTCCTAGAAACGATTCACCATTTAGATGTCACCAGGAATATTCATGATTCATGGGAAGAGGTCAAAATATCAAGGTTAGTGGGAGTATGGAAAAAGTAGACTACAACTCTCATGGGTGATTTTGAGGAGTTCAAGACTTCATTGTAACTGCACCTGTGGTGGAAAGAACAAGAGAACTAGAATTGGAAGTGGAGCTTGAAGACGTGACTGAATTGTTGCAATCTCATGACAAAACTTTAATGGACGAGGAGGTACTTCTTATGGATAAACAAAGAAAGTGATTTCTTGAGATTGAATCTGCTGCTGGTGAAGATACTGTGAAGATTGCTGAAATGACAACACAGGATTTAGAATATCACGTAAATTTAGTTTGATAACCTAGCAGCAGGGTTTGAGAGGATTGACTCCAATTTTGAAAGAAGTTCTACTGTGCATAAAATGGTATTCAACAGCATTGCATGCTACAGGGAAATCATTCCTGAAAGGAAGAGTCAATTGATGTGGCAAACTTCATTGTCTTATTTTAAGAAATGGCCGCAGCGACCCCAGCCTTCAGAAACCACCACCCTGATCAATCAGCAGTCACCAGTGTCAAGACAGGACTCTCCACCAGCAAAAAGATTACAACTTCACTGAAGGCTCTAGCATTTTTTTAGCAACAAAGTATTTTTTAATGAAGGTATGTACATTGTTTTTTTGACATAATGCTATGGCACACTTAATAGACTACAGTATAGTGTAAACATAACTTTTGTATGCACTGGGAAACCAAAACTTTCGTGTGACTCGCTTTATTGCAATATTCGCTTTATTGTGGTGGTCTGGAACCCAACGGGCAGTATCTCCGAGGTATGTCTGTAATTTGAATGGCTGTTGTTTCGAGTCATCTTGTTGCCTTGCACTAATTCTAAAGGAAGTAATCAGCAGGCAAAGAAAAGCCGTTCTGCACTACTCATTGGTAATACATTTAGAAATCTCAACCATACAAGAGTGTTTTCTTCTCTGCTTCAGATTGAAAGCCCAAAGAATGTAAATCTTAAACATGCCGGATCTTGAGAATTAAGCTCTTATATATCTGGATACTCAAGTTATTTATTTTTGTAAGAAACATTTTACAAAGCTTCTTTTTAATGTCTGAGCCAGCAGCGTAGCCCATGTACATTGAGAAGATGTAAGCCGAAGGAGCGTACCAGCACACTAAATGAATTAAGATCGTCAGACATGCCCCCAAACCACTGTGGGAATCTAATATATAACATCAGGAGAGTTTATTTTTCCATGAATCCTTCTTCCAATTACTGTATAGTCTAGCTCTGCCACTTCATGTAACATTATGTAAAGAATTCTCTATTAAAGTCATAGCAATAAATTCCATTGCTTCTGGTGCACTTTGCATGGGATAAGCATGCTACGCCTGTTATTCATTTCAAGTGCATTTCGTGTGTGGTTGCCGTCACTGGCACTAGATAACAAATAAAACAGCATGGAAAGTAATGCGATGCAGAAGATATTATTAGTATTATTATTTTATCTGGATCCAGCTTGCCAGAAAGTTTTTCATGTCTGGTGAAAAAGGATACTGCAATCCTATCGCTGGACAATCTGTTAATAGCAGACATCAAGGAAATGTAATTCGTCTGCTTTGATAACTCTGTTGGGAGTTTAGAGACTACTCTAAAAATTAGCTGTAATTCACTTGGAGAAAAAGATGTGACTACATGAGAGCAAAGAATTTCCTCACTGGGTATGGCTACTTGCTTAAGCCCAGTCCTATAACATTTTGAAATTACATTCCTCCCAAGATTTAAGTGCAATATTAGATATGTGGCTTTATCAGAATCCTAAAGCTTATTATTCCTGTGCTGGGTCAAATTTTTATTCCATTTTCTGCACCTAAGCAGGTACTTTTTCAGATCTTATTAGTATGACCATCACTTTGAATGTACTTTTTGCCTTGTTCGCTGATCTAAAAAAAAAAAAAAATATGTCTTGTTTTACCTACTAAATTAGAAGACTGAAAGAAAAACTATCTTATTATAGAGTTCTATAAAACTTAAAATATTACTAGACACCCAGACCACCTGAAACCAAATATATTATATCATCCTATTTTTCACATTGATCGCCCAGATCTCTTTCTCTCTCTTGATTGTGTTGTTTCTATTGATTTCCAGTGTATTCCTTGGACCTGGCATATAGCAAGTGGTGAATAAATGTTTATTGGATTGAATTATTGTCTAGTTTTTACTCATTTAGTGGTATACCCATCAGTATAAAAAGAATTACAGTAGTCCCATGAATTTTCGATTTCGATATAGTTACTATATCTAGATAAGTATCTTATTTTACCTGGTCAGATCTGGTCTAATCTTAACTCTTCACAACATTTGTTTCTCAAGATAGCTGAGGATTTATTACTTTACTTAAATGTTAGTCTTCATCCCCTCTATTACTTGTGTTAAAAGAGATGAGAGGGTAGTGTCAATGGTGAGTCCTTGAAATACAGATTTTGGACAGATGAGGACTGCTTCCCGTATCATACAAGGACTCTTCTGAAAAACATTTTAAACTGAATTAAATGGTCCTATCAAGAAATGTCGGGATAAACTAAGTTGTTTTTCAGTCACATAGTCCACTCTTCCTCAATTCTGCTTAATTATGTTTTTTTCTTTACATTTTTTTCTTTAGCTCTTGGCATACATATTGCCTACACAACAGGCAATAAAACATTAAAAACAAAAAACAGAGAAAGGAATTGGCTTAATATACCTGAGTTTATAAAGTGAAAAAAATCATCTATGTTGATAATGTTTATTCCACTGAATATTATAAATTATTATTTGATGAGACTTTTTGTATCAGAAAGAAGAGACTCTCCTTCTCTGGATATATACATTAGGAATCAATAATTTGTTGTAATTCATGATAATATTAGTAGAAGTAATTGTCTCCTAAGAAGGTAAAATTTCTGTTTTTAAATGTGTGTATATATATATATATATATATATATATATATATATATATATATATAATGTGACATATGAAACAAAGGCCATTGAATTTTTATGTCTTTGCCTTCCATATAAAGTGGGCTCTTCTGAAGTACTGGTGGTACCCCCTCACTCAGATTCTGGGAGCTGACTATTGCAGCGATGCCATAAATGTGATACTTTATGAGTTTGACATAATGCATGCAGTAAGCCTTAGGTGTATTGGGACTAAGCTAAGTTCATTATTTTTTCACTACTGTACTGTAAAATGCATTTTAGTTCCTGCCCAAGTTATTTATGTCTTAAAATTAGATGTAATCTTTTCAAAGAAGTAAGGTGAGATACTGGGGGGAAAGGACCAGATGTAACATTTGCAGCTTTCCATTCGTGAACTGTGTTCTCAGAGCCCAGGGGCACCAGCTACACAATTAAGGCCGCATCGATCTGCTCCCGTAATTACACTGCAGACAGCTGGACTGGGGTTTGCAGCTTACACATTTATGTGACTTCTCCTGGTTTTCAGTTTTTAAGTGAATCTAGAGTTTCAAAAAGGTGTAAAATTGACACTCTCTGAGGTCCTCCAAGCTTTTGTGAAATAGTGGTAATGGAAGCGCGGGTGGAGCTTCCAACACAGTTCTAAGCACTAAGTGAGATCCAGGCAGGACAGCTGGAGGCAAAGGACCAGGCCCTGAAGGTAGAGCATGGCTGCAGCCCCTTCCAGAACCCTGTACACATGTTGGCGGCTGCTAGCAATGCTAGCTGCCATTTCCTTCGTTCTTACTCTGTACTAGGCTCTGTGCTAAAGTGCCTTACACCCATGCTTTCTTTCTACTCCTCACAATAAAACTGTGCAGATGAGAAAACTGAGGCAAAGATAAAACAAATAACTTGTTTCATGTCCCAAAGCTACCAAGGGACAAAGCAGACTTTCAAATCTAGCTCTGAGCCTGAAGCTAGTTGTTTCATCTTCCTCACCAAGCTCACTGGTCCCCAAATACAGCACTTGATTCAGCTTGTATCACAGAATTTCAAACTGTTTTATTCCTTTAATAAATAGACCATTTTACCAACACAGCCTGGGTCTGAGCATGTTTGATAGGTCTCCTCTTGAAAGTCAGTTTCCATATTTTTAATTCCACTTGGCTGTAGCAAATGGGTCCCAACCCAAGTAAATGACTTAGTCCTTCTTCCTCTGTGGCCCATGGAGTTTGATGTTCATTTTTCATGAGCACCAAAAAGAGTCTGAATTCCTTGTCACTTAAAAAAAAAAAAAAAGTTTTATAAGATTTAATAGAAAGGCTACTGATGTAGTGTAACTGATGCTGAAAGCTCAGCTTCTCTGTACAGTGGTGCAGAATCAAATCTTGAAATAGTTTTGGGTGAAGTAGAAAAGGATAGCTTTATTGCTTTGCCAGGCAAAGAGGACCACAGCGGGCCCCTGCCTCAAAAAATTATGTGTCCCAACCTAGGAGGATTTGATGATGAATTTTATAGCAATAGTTCAAGGATGGGCTTGCTGACAAGATTAGGGTGCATGCAGGGTCTCAGGTGGTTGGTCTCCTAATCTTGATGAGCTTCTCTGGTCCCTTTAATCTTGCCTCAGGTGGTTGCTCCTCCCTTGATTAGCAACTGTTCAAATCTGCCCTTTGGAACTCAGGGAAGGTCATGGAGGCTGGGGTCTTGCCTACGAGACATGGAGGACCAAAAAAGTCTTCCGTACCTGGGAACCCCACAGGGTCCTGCTTGATTTCATAACTAGAATACAAAGATGGGTCAGTGGAAGGCAGTGCTGTTCCAGCCATCTAGAGAGTTCCGTGTGGTGTCCTTCAAACACCTCTTCTCCCGCCATTGCTGCCATCATCTATCATACATCCAGTTCCTTCTCCATTAAGCGCCACCAGAGAAGGGAATCACTGAGACTAGGCTATTAGGCTACGTTCAGGAATCAGATCAGTGGGAATTTGAATGCTGACTTAACACCCAGAAGCTCTGGGTTTTCAGACCTCTTTTAGCCTCAGTTTCTTTGACTTTTTCTTTTCTTGTTTTTCGGCGGTGCCGTGCAGCATGGGGGATCTTAGTTCCCCGACGAGGGATTGAACCCATGCCCCCTGCAATGGGAGCGTGGAGTCTTAACCACTGGACCACCAGGGAAGTCCCTCTTTGACTTTAAACAAGAATGATAATTATATTGTTGTGTTAAACTCTTTCTTTTGGGTTTTCAATTTTCTAGCTGCCGCAGAAACTGCAGGACTTGCCATTTAAAATGGATCCTGCTCTCTTTACATTGCCAGCATAACACGTGAAGCAGGTGCTTCTCCAACCACTGTAGCTGGTATGAAAGAGGAGGGGAAGTCCACAGGTAGCTAGACAGCAAGTAATGGGAAAGTTATGCGATGTTTTGAATACGTGGTTGTTGTCATAAGTGGTTGGGGGGAAAGCATGCTAGGAATTGAGCTCACAGGGTACACAGATGACCTTTATCCTACTGTCCTTGGTCCTAGGGACCATTTCCATCAGCAATGAGAGATGCTCAAAGCCAGAAAGAGGTCTGATATTTGTCGGGTCTGTGCTGAAACAGACCACGTAAGGCTCTTCAGTGATTCATTCTAAAGACACATCTAGATGCAATATTTGTCTTCCCAGTGAAAAAAACTTTCTTGAAGGATGTTTCTAAGGTAACACTTTCAATTCAGTTAGGCATCCTGTCAATCAGGCCCCTCCCCGTTCCCAAGTCATGTTAAAGGGTGGAGCCCAGTTACCAAATGCCGGCTAATTGCAACTTGCTCTTAAGCACACCTTGCTACCAGCTGAGTGAAGTTTTTCTGTAAATTCCCTTTGGTCTTTCACAGCAAATCTCCTTCCCTGAGGCTTCTCCTGTCAACCCAATCTCTGAAGACCTGCCCAACCCTCCCCACCCACATTTACCCTAGCACTTTTGTTCCCAAAATGAACACTCTCTCTGAAGACTATAAAGACTCAAATTCAAATATCATCATAAATTGTTAAAGAAGTAAGACCACGTAAATATAAACAGCTATCAAAAAGGCAAGATGCAACAACACATATTATCTTCCAGGCCAAAAAAACAGAGATTAAATAAAAAGATTTTCATGAGTGGCTCTCCTTGCAGTGAGCTGGGCCAGAAGATTCATGAGAGGACCAATATTACCACAAAGAGTTGCAATGAGTGGTCCTTCATTCCTTATCGTCACATAACACCTAAAATCTAATTGCACTAGTTTCCTATTGCGACTGTAACAAATTACCACAAACTTCCTGGCTTAAAACAATACAAATATATTATCATACAATTCTGGAGGTCAGAATTCTAAAATTAACATGTTGGCAGGACTGTATTCCTTCTGGAAGTTCCAGGAGAGAATCCATTTTTTGCCTTTCCCAGCATCTAGAGGCTGCCCACTTTCCTTGGTTCATGGAGAGACGTTCCTTCATCTCCAAAGCTCATCATTCCAACCTCAGATTCTGTCATCATGTCTCTCTGTGATCCTCCTGCCTCCCTCTTACAAAGGTCCTTGTGATTACTCTGAGTCCAACTGAATAATCCAAGATGCTCTCATCACAAGTTTCTAAACTTACTCATATCTACAAAGTCCCTTTTACCATGTAAGGTGACATGTTCACAGGTTCCAGGGATTAGGATATGGATATCTTTGGAGGGCCATTAGTCAGCCTATCACAGTAATCAACTGATATCTATTGAGCATTTACAAGTTATTCCTTCCTTCAATTTAAAAGTGTTGAATATCTCTCATAATGTAAGGAAACTGTTAGGTTTTAGAGACAAAAATAATTAAGACTTTGTCCCCACCCATAACAGTATTATTAATCTCTTATATAATATGTGCTTAACATGCTAAGTATTTAATTCTTCTTTTAATCTCACATTAAGCCTATGATGTAAGCTCCATTCCTCCTTCCATTGTACAGCTGAGAAACCTGAGTCACTGAGAAGTTCAGTAATTTCCCAATGTAAACTAATAGTAAGAGGTAAAATCAGGATCTAACCTAGGTAGCATGTCGCTGAGCCTGTCACTCATCTGGTTTGCTCCCAGACGGTTCTATTTACAGTTCACTATCTATATCTTGTCAGTATAAATCATTCAGACTTCAGCTAACTTTAAGAACAGTTTCTGGCACATAGTAAGTATTCTGTAAATCACAATGATGGCAAAGATGATGATGATGATGGAAGTTATGATAATGATAACTTGAAGAATAAATTGGCTACATTTATTAGGGAAAGGTTTGGCTAAGGAAGGGCTGAGATCTAATGTTCACTTACTCATTAGCGCTGCTGGGGTATTACATCCAAATATAGAGAGAGCAAATGAAGAGGAGTTCCAGAAGACAAACCCTGATGAGGAAAGAGAACAGACACTTCTTAGTTGCCATTTTCTGCTCCTGGAATTAAACAATGTATTTGTCCTATGGCTTTTCTAATTATCAACTAGTTAAGGAAATGATGGATAACTACTGCCTCTTCCCAGTAGTACAACAAGGTAGGTGGGCCAGTGCCTCGAGCAAAGGGGTGTGACAAATGCATGGCATCTGCCATTAGCAGCATAATCTCAGCTCCCTAAACAGTAACCCTAGCCAATCTTTTAAACTGTCCTGTGATTCGATTTACTCTAAATTATGCCTCCTCTCAGATGTCCAAATCCAGGAAATTCTACATCATCTCACACTGAAGCTAAATATATTGAAGTACACAAATTAACATCTCAGCTTATTAGCAGCAACAAAAGGAAATGTCTACAAATTCAAACTCAGTCATAATTGAATTTCTGTTAAACATCCTGCGAGGTATAGTTTTACTAACGGCGCGGGAAAGAAAGTCATTTTGGTTGCTACCATGACGAAATGGGCCTCCGCAGAGATTAATCCCAACATTTTGCTTGCTTTAATTATTTAGTTCATTTTCTCAACCACCCTTACCACCACTCTAATGGTTCTGGAATTTAATCCTGAATTTTATTTCAAGCATATCATTATATTGGCTTTCTCTTTGCCACATTAGTTTTTATTTGTGAGTCTATTATAATGAATAATTTTTAAGCCTTTAAACTACAGTATTGAATCAAGCCTAAATCTAAGCACCTACAGAACAGATGATGCTGAGAAGCACCTTGTCTTATAATTTCTTCAGATCAAATGCAAGCTGGAAAAGCCCATGAGGAATCATTATGATAGTTGTGCAAGGCTTATATCGGAAAGCCCTGAATCTTGTAACAGCTAGTTTGAAAGATTTGGAAACACAACTTTAAAACATTTTCAAGGAAATTTGGCATTCATTCATCCAACACTTATTTAGCAAGTGATTATGATACTAGTGGGAATATGCTATGGGAGTGGATATATTTATATTAGAAGTGAAGGTGAGGATGGAGAAATTTAGAAGAGCTTCACATAAGAGCTGGTTTTTAATATGTAGTTTTAAAGAGAGATGGGTGAGTGGAGGAGAGAAGGGGAAAAGAAATTCCAGGCAGATAAACCATCGGGAATAAGAGTGGAGAATCTTGAGAGTTGTGAACACTAGCCAAGAGATTTTGGAACTCCCTTTGGTAGGTAATGGAATGTTATACTCAAGAAACTCACTAGATATGAAAGGAAAAACGAGAGTATCCTCTCCTTGTTGATCTGTCTTACTCCTTGCATTCTAGAGAAGTAATGAGTAGCAATAGGAAAGTCAGGTTATTAGTTTCCCATTGCTGCTGTAACAAATTACCACAAACGTGGTAGCTTTAAAAAATACCAATTTATCCCACAGTTCTGAAGGTCAAGGTCACAAGTCTGACATGATCTTGCTGAGCTAAAATCAAGTGTCAGCAGAGTTGTGTTCCTATCTGGAGCCTCAGAGGGAAAATGCTTTCCCTTGCCTTTTAAATTAGTTTGTAGAGGCTGTCTGTTTTCTTTGGCTCATGGCCCCCTTCCTGCATTTTCAGAGCCAGCAAGGTATGGTCAAGTCTTTCTCACAATTTCATTTCTCTGATTCTCTTCTTCCTCCCTCTTCTACTTTTAAGAATCTACTTGATTGTATTACATCCACTCAGATAACCCAGGATTATCCTATTGTAAGGTCAGCTGATTAGCAACCTTAATTCCATCTGTTAGCTTAGTTCCCCTTTAGCCATATACCATATCGTATTCACACATTCACTCCATGGATTAGGATGTATCTTGAGGAATGTGTGTGTGTGGCGGGGAGGGGTACTATTCTGCCTACAAATCGGGAAAGGCATTGATTTGGGGGAATGATGGTGAGATAGACTTAGTACATTTTGAGGTTGTAATACTTGGTATACTTTGAGTGGGAGAAACACCACAGGCTTTGGACTGACTTTGGCCACATTCTACCAGTGTGCTCACTGTGTATTGGACATTGGGCTAAGTCATTTTCATAAGTTAATCTCACTAAAAATTCACAAGAACTAATGGATTTTTTTTACGTATGGGGACACTAAGACTGGGAAATCAGGTTCCGCTAGTCCCAACCAGGAAGAGAAAATGTTTGATTCCAAAGCTCTTAAGCTTAAGGTGACTTCCTTTCCTTGTCTGAAGGGAATTTAGGAAATCAGCATGAACAGAGAGAAGAATTATTCAAGAGTAAGGGATTTTTATACTATTTGTTTTTTTTTCTTTTTCTTTCTTTTTTTTCTTTTTTTGACTGTTGCAGTAAATAAAGTTTTATTGGAACACAGTCATTTTGTCTATGGCTGCTTTTGTGCTACTACCACAAATTGTATAGTTGTGACAGAGACCAATGGCCCATAAAGCCAAAAATATTCCCTATCTTGTCCTTTACAGAAAAAGTTTGGCCAGCCATTTCCCTAGGGGATCTGATCTTATCTCTAAGAAGACAGCATTTCTTTCAGGTTTTTACAAATGTCATCTTTATGGTGAGGTCCTTTCTGCCCTCAACACTTATATACAACTCACACATTCACTGTACCTCTTCTCAGTTTTAATTTTTCTTCCTTATCACTATCTGTACTAGGGCTCTCCAGAACCAATAGGATATGTACATTTCTAGAGAGAGAGATTTATTTTAAGGGATTGGCTCATGCAAGTATGGAGGCTGGCAAGTTAAATATCTTCAGAGTGGGCTGCCAGGCTGGAGATCTAGGGAAGAACCAATACTGCAGTTCAAGTCCAAAGGCCATCTGCTGAATTCCTTCCTGCTCTGGGATGTCAGCCTTTTGTTCTATTTAAGTCTTTAACTGATTGATAGAGGCCCACCCACATGATGGAGGGCAATCTGCTTTATTCAAAGTCCACTGATTTAACTGTTACCTTCATCCAAAAATACCCTCATGGAAACATTCAGAGTAATGTTTGACCAAATATCTGGACATCATTGCTCAGCCAATTTGACACATATATTAATCATCACACTATTTAATATACTTACATATTTTATTGTCTTCTCCCATCCCTAATTTAATAATCAGTTTCATGTGGAAGGAATTTTGTTTGTTTTGTTCACTGCCATACAACCTGAGTGCCTACCTAGAGCAGTTGCCCAGCACGTAGTTGGTGTTCAATATATCAATACATTTGTTGATTGAACGAATAGCTTTCAATATCATATATATGACTCTCCAGTTTATATCTTTAGCCTAGACCTTGCCCTGAACTCCAAGCAAGTAAATTCAATGACCTTACATATATCTCCACTTGGATTTACACAGAATCTCAATATAACATGCTCGAAACTCAACTCGATCTTTTTCCTAACACATGATCATCTCATTCCTCCATCCCCTTCAGTGAGTCCTTCCCTGACCCTGACCTCTCTGTTTAAAATAGCATACTTTCTCTCCCTCCCTCATGCTTTATTTCTCTCTGTCATATTTATCACTGTCTAATGTACTATCTATTATACTGGTTTATTTATTTGTAGCCAATAAGCCTCCCATAAGGAAAGCTACTTGAAGGCACAAATTTCTTTCTCTTTCTTTCTTTTCCTTTTCTTTTTTTTTTTAACTGTTTTACAGTTTACTGCTATATTCTCAACCTCTAAAACAGTGCTTGGTGCCTTTTATTTGAAGTATGTATTACCAATCCCAATAAATAAAATAAAAGAGTTGTTACTCTAGTTAGAGAAAGTAAATGCATGGAAATAATGCCATGCAGCCACCCACCTGTCCCAGAAGCATCTTGGCAGAACTGAAGACACTGTAGTATATTCTATCCCCAGGCCTATTGGAAACCCCACTGCTCAATATATAAAGCACATTAAAATGCACCCCAATTCCACATTAAATGTAACTTTTAACTGTTAAATTTGACTTTGAAATGAATTGGCTATAAGTAACTGCTTCAAGTTGATTCTGACTTCTCATCAATCATTGCCCATTTTCTGAAAAACTTTAAAGAATGAGAAAATTCTAACCTATGAACTATATAGCATATATATAGGAACACACAGTGATATCTTCAAAGATACTAAATTCAACACTAGAGTCAACAAAAATGCCTGTAAAGTGGACATGTAATGAAATACTTGTTAATGCCAAACCAATGTTATAATTTTTGTATTTTTGAGTCAATAAGTTTCTTTTTTAGAAATTTTGGTTGACCTCTGGCAGTTATGCACAAAAGACTCTGTCCAGAACCATAAGAACAAAGAGCCTTTTAAAATCCACTTGTGAAGGGAGAGATTAGTGTGTCAGGATCTGGGTAAGTAAGTTGGAGCCAGTGTACAGGGGCCTCTTAATACCACAGGGCAGGGATTAAACTTGCTGGCAGCCATGGGGGCGCAACACTCAGATTTCCCTTCAAGGGCGAACTTGCACTGAGTAGAACAGCCAGCTGAGCGCCTGCTGCTGTGGGTGACTTCAGGATCTGCCCCAGCTTTAGAGCTGAGGCTGTGCTCTGCCCAGACAGCCCCCAGACCATGACTGAGCCTGATGGCAGCACCGGACCTGGCCATTTCTGCCCAAGGCCGACGCTTCTATAGGCAAGCTTTGTGTCAGAGGCCCCAGTGGGCTGGCTGGGACTTTCCCAGACATGCACTGCAGTCAGAAACCATTTCTAACCACCCCTCCTTCCTTCCCCCTCTTTTTTCAAGTGTGTCAGATCTGCAATGGCCTAGAGGTCTTGCCGACTCCTGCTCTATCTCCCCCGTTGTCTTTCAGAGGCATTGCCCTCAATACATTCTTTGGGCTCCTCTGCCATGGCACTCGCTTTCTGCAGGAGATAACTGTCAGAGGGGCTTTCAAGTCATCAGAAACTAGACCAATAGTGCCTATTCAAAGTAGTTCCCTGTCTCTCCCATGCAGCCCTCCTTTGCAGGCAGACTCCAACAATTGCTTGTCATGCAACCTATAATATATGCTTTATTTATTTAGGCATTGGCTTATAGTTTCCATGCATTCAAATCTTAACATCTCAAAATTCAGTTTAATCCCATAGACTTTGTGAATCCCAACAAATTTCTAAAATCTCCAAAATTTTATTGCTTTTAGAGGAAAAAAATCTCATAGTTTATCCCTTAAATATTTCATTGTTTATCTATTTAATCTTAATATTCTTGAGATCAATTCAGTCTTTTATATCCTATTCCTCTCTCTTCAGCTAGTAGAATCTTCAAAATAGTATATTCATAAAAATAATTTTTTGGGAACATAGTAAATTCTTAATATTTCTTTTTGTTGTTGATGGATTCAGACCTATACATCAAGAACTGAAATGCTTGAAAATTATTGAAATAGGCTAACATCTAATGGAGGCACTATCAGATATAGAAGAAGAGAGCAGGACTTCAGAGCTCCGAAGGAGGCAGTTGTGTTTTTAATTAAATTTCAGACTTGTTAGGAGGCTGTCCTGTGATTTAATGATAATGAGGAGTCTGAGCTCCAGGAGGAAGTGTAATACAAAAGTGGCTTTATCATATAAATCGCATAAAAGATATAGTCTTTAAAACTCACATACAACCTTGACCAAAGCAGTTTTATTAAATGCTCTACTAATGCAAACCACTTTCTGGAGGAAGGGAGAAACAAAAATACTCTTCCCTCTGCCTTCTATTTTTTCAAAGTCACAATTTATTTAATGAGTCTAAAACGGGATCTTTTTCAGGAAGGAATCTTGACAACCATACGCTTATCTCCTTTTGACAGCAACAATAAACTGAGAGTCAAGAAAGCAAGGGTCAGAAGAAAAGACATTTGTGAGTTAGGGGTGTGTGTGTGTGTGTGTGTGTGTGTGTGTGTGTATGTATGTGGCTATGCAGTCTTGGGGCTAAGAGCTTCCACCCATGAACTAGAACTGACTTAGGTGGGGAAAGCATACAGTATCACAGCTAAAGAAAATGGAGGATCTTTTGTGAGTCCTATTTGCCTTCTGGGCATATGACCCAACAAGACAGCACTTATTTGACTCCTGGGAAAGAAAACAGTGTTTGAAAACCTGGCCCCAGACATTCTGAGAGCCAGCTCCTATCCTGGAGGCTGATGGGGCAGGGGTTGGGCAACTTGCAATCCTGAGCTTCCTCAGGTAAAGTGATCATGACACAGGAAGAACACGACTAAATGTTAGGGCAATAATTTAGATGCTTCACTCCTCCTTTTTTTGAATTGGGAACAATGCACCAAGGGAAAGCTCTTTATGAAAGTTCTGTTTATTTTTGTAATTGTCATACTGTTTGATTCATACAAATTTAGTATGTAATTTTTTTTGAGAGTCATTCTTAAGACCACTATAATCCTTCTGCATGGCAAAGTCAGTTCATTGGCAATAAGGAAAAATGGCATTCCCTACAATTCTCACTTTTTTATGTGGTCCTTCTGCTTCATAATTTCAAAACCTGTTAATGACAAGGATCTGCTTCCCAGACAGAATGTTTTACTTCAGTGTGGATTTCTGTCAAAAAGAAATGACAGAATTACTTTTTAGGACAATCTTATTTACATAAATGTATATAAAATCTCATCATCCAAATAACTTATTTTTATGTTCTTGAAAAAAAATGGAACTTTTTGAATCTTGATTATAATTTCTTGTTGAGCTCAATTCATAGCAGTAACATGATAGTTCTCATTCAAACAAATTTCCTTCCTTTACCCATGTAGCATTCATTAATTCACAGATTAGGTCCAGATAGGGATAAGAGAATTCAGGATACATCTTTATGATCTCTGCAATGACTGATGCTGTTATTTAGAAATCAGTGTCATTATTTATAGGAAACCTATTGGTGAGGAGTAAAGACTTTCCAACTATCTCCAAGGAGGAGTCCCAAAGTCAAGTTCAACAAACCTTTGTTTGTTGATAGTAGAAATAAAAGCATCCTTATCATTCATAAAAGGTTTTCTTTTAGTAACTGTTCTACACAAGCAGTTAAAGATACGTAAAGCAAAACTTCTTGCCTCACGTTCTAAAACAGACTGGTTGTGTCACTGTTCTTTTGCTTTATTAGAACTTATGCTGATTGAAATAGGTCCTTTGTCAACCTTGTGGGTCATAGAGTTTTGCCATTTTACGCATATCCTTACACTTAGAGTGTCACATTAAATTCCTAAGTATTTAAAACCTAAATTTGAACCAATGTCATTAAAGCTGCCTAGATTGAACTAATATTCCAGAATAATCAGCTAGGTGTCTGAAAATATGACAGAAAATCAAAAAAAGAGTGTGTTTAAAGTCAAAAATCTTCTTATAAAATGCCCTGCTTAGATAATAAATGTAATGCAAGATAATGCAAACTATGTGTAGTCTTTAAGAAACGTATCCTAGGTGATCATTGAGAAATAATTTCACTTTACTGTAGTAGCTGAAGAACATTTCTTTTATAGGCTTGACTTTAAAATAAAACAGAAAATCACTGTTCAAATGACATCTCTCAAAACATGAGCCTTTTGGGAAATTTAACAGACAAAGTAAGTTTTACTGAGCAAATATTGTGCCTATAATGATAAGGATGTGACACAAATTTCGAATGGGGACCAAATCAAAAGAAATAATGTTTCTAGAATATTCAGATCATAGAGGTAGAGATAGGTAGCTCCTAGTATATAGCTTCTGGAAATGGAAACCAATAGCTGGTGTGTGGCATGTTATCTGAGGGTCATGGCACCCTTCTGCTCTGGGCAACCTAGACAGCTCCCAAAACCTTGTCGATAAGCTGATCCATGCTTCAGCTCGACTCAGATAACACTCTTGAAACCAAGCAGGACACTGTGGGGCTCCTGGGCACGGAAGCCTTTCTGTCCCCCATTTCTTGTTTGTAGGGGACAGACTCCAACCTCCATGACCTTCCCTGAGTTCCAAAGGGCAGATTCCAACAGTTGCTAATCAGGGAAGGGAAGGGATACAAAGACAAGGGTGGGGCAGCCAAGAAAAAATAGTACAGCCTTGGGGCAGGGTCCTGGTGCCACCTCAAAGGATACACATAACAATGTCATTAAGGTCTTTATAGATTCAAAACCCAACAAGTGGAAGATGTCAGCATTCTTCATACCAGAAAAATTCATCAAGAAGATTACCTGAGACAAGATTAGAGGAGTGCAGGCCCTGTACACACCCTCATTTTATCAGCAAACTCACCGTTGAACTATAAAACTCCTCATCAAATCTTCCCAGGTTGGGACACATAGTTTTTCAGGGCAGGAGCTCCCTGTGTCCCCCTTTGCCTGGCAAAGCAATAAAGCTATTCTTTTCTACTTCACCCAAAACTCTGTCTCCAAGATTTGATTTGGCACCAGTGCACAGAGGCCGAGTTTTTGGCATCACTTTCAAAATTTTCATATATCTGCCATAGTAAGCTGTCAACTAGCATTCATGAGAATTACGCAAGTATTACTACTACAGTATGTCATTCCTCTAAAAGGTGTTAATTCACTTGGACTACTGGGTAGGATAATCCAACTGCTCTCTAGTAAGTGAGATCAACCTTTTAATTCTTTCTAAATGATTCACTAACTTCTCTTTGATAATTCTAGTTTAATAGACATAACTGGCTTAACAATCATTTCTATTAAAGCTACCCTTCAACATATGCCTTAAACATGACTATGGAGTCACCTCCTTGCCCCAAGGGCAAGTCTGAGAGATGAAGTAAGACTCAAAGGCATGTGTATAGGGAGAATGGGGTGAGAAAAAGACATCTCTCTCTCTATCTTTTTTTTTTTTTTAAAAATTTCCTAAGGGTGCTTAAGAATGTAGAATCTGGGGTCTGACACTCAATAATTCTCATTCAGAAGATCAAGGGTAGGATTAGGTATAAGAACCTGAATATCTAACAGGGACTTTTGGTAATTCTGATGCCAGGGATTCAAGGGCCACCCCTTGAAGAGTTTAGCTTTAAGTAAATGAAGGCTTTGATCTCTTACCTAACCCCAACTTCCTTTTAAAAATAACCTTTGAGTTAGAGAAGCTGTAAAGTAATCATCATGTTCTTGAAGACAGTAGGTTGTTGACTCATCTTCTGTCCCATGGGCACTAATTGACATTTATCCTCAGCAGAGTCACTTCCACAGCACAGACATTTAATGATAGTACAACCCTGTGGTTATAAGCTTCATAAATGGAAATATACACAGCAGTGGTGGCCTTTTATTTATGCACTCATATCAAAGAGAAGTCAGAGCAGTTAGCTGTGTGCAGTCTGTTTACTAAACAGAGTTTAAGCAATGGGTGTAGACAGAGAACCTTTCAGCTTAATGTCTACCAGATGATTAGAAAAGTTTTTAGTTAGCTTCCTGTTCACAATCTACCCAGCAAAACGATAATACCTGTAAAATAATTAAGGTACAGCATGTGCTTAATTTATTCCAAACTTTGCAAGATTTTCACATTAGCATTAATGGCTTGCTAGAGTGGAACCCTAGAGGCCACATAAAATAATAGGAGACTCAAAAGTTATAGCTAAAAAGGAAGTGTTAAAAAATTGCACGTACTGTTTGTGGTGTGCTCCACCAAAAGATGGTGGTTCAATGTGCTCATTGTTCTCTCCAGACAGTACTAATTTGTTTCCAATTAAAAGAAAATGGATTGCAAATGGCTTCACAGAGCAGCCTGGTCAAAGGAATAAGGCCGAGCCTTATAATGTGGCCTCAGGAGCTGTGCTTTTGACACAGGGCACAAATCTAGGCTTCAGTGAACAGAATAGCTGTGTCTAAAGAGAAGAGTTTGAGTTACTTTGGTGCTGGAATTTATCGTGCTATTGAAACTAATTAGTATCCTCTATTTCAGTGGTTTGCAGAAGCTTCCAGGTCTTTGTGGAGGGTAGACATTAATAAATTTATCGCAATTCATTTTCAGCAATTGTTAGTGTTTAGCCTCATTTTTAATAGTGTAAATTCTTCCCCCCTACTCCTTGTCATGAGTAGGTAATTGTTCCCTTATGATCTTCATCTCTTTGATAACTGGACAATGAGTTATGAGGCGGGCATCTTATGAAGCAAGAGAGAGAGAAAGGAAGCATTCTCACCAATATGATAAAATACACTGAAGACTTGTGATTCCCTTCAATCTCTGACAGAGAATTTGGGAAATGCTTTTCATTCCTGTGTTTGGATTCAAGTCCAGGAAGCAACAGAAATGTGTATGCTTCCTTAAGGAAAGGGAAATGCTCTTGGAATTCAAAAATTAGCACACATATCAATACCAAAGCTTAGCTCACAGGCACTCTCTTCATCTTCCTTATGCAGCTGGGAGAAAATGGGACACAGAATTCCTATACACATTCTCTAGAGAGAAGCTGGATAGCCGAGGTGTGATTATGTCTATGTGGACTTAATTAGTCCTCTGCATTATGAACTACTGGCCAAAGTGATGTCTTTGAAACAAAAAGTGATTTGTTTCTAATAAGAACAATCCATTAAACAGGGTCAGATATTGGAATGCAATGAACTCACATAGCTGTTCCCCTAAGCTCCGATTTGCTACCAGTGAGGACTGTGCTTGTAGCAAAAGAAACAAATCCCAACTTCAACTGATTTAAACAAAGCAAAAGAGATTATTGGAAGAAAAGGGATTATCAGAGGAGAAAGAGAACCCTACTTGACTTGTCTAAGTTTCAACGAATAAGGATCTTCATGTCCTAAATTTTTAGAGATGGTAGAAACTAACATATACTGAGCAACCACACATATATCTCATTATTCTTTCAAAAGCATTTCTCTAAAAGTTAAATTGTGTAAGAAAAAATATCTGAAACTTGGAAATAAGGCAAAAGGTAGGTGACATATCCTTTCAATGTTATATAGAAAAACCGGACCCACCCAAGGTCTTGTTTATTATTCATTAAAATCTCAGTTTAGTGAAGTTAATATTAACATGCAGGTTTTTATCCAGCAGAGATGCAAAAAAAATCATCTGGTAAAAAAGTAATCCCAAAGTTATGGCTTACTACCCTATAGCACAATAACCAATTTTGTAAATAATTCAGTAATCTTATCCTAACTTTCCTTTACTAAATTGACTATAAATACCTAGATCCACAAATACTCTTTGAATGGATCTTAGTATCTCACTGGTTCCCTCAGTAACTAAAGAGTTGAATAAAATCTTTGACAAATGTTCATGGTTCATTTTACATTTTCATAGGATTTTACCTTTTGGACAATTATGCTTTAGCAATAAGTAAAGTGTACTTATTATACAGTCACTGGTAAAGCATAAACTAATACTAGTGTGCAAATGCTTTTTAGAAATTAGTTTCACACTAAAATTTCCTTAATTAGAGAAAATGGACTTTCTCTTTCTCTTTTAAAAAATAGATTTTTTACTGTTGTCCAACAATCTCAGTTCTTTGTGCCTGTGAGGTCTTTGAATTTACTGTTCCCTTTTCTTGGACTGGTCTGCTCCCAAATGCACGGGAGGGACCTAGGAGAATATGTGTCAAGAATTAAATGATGTATAAATGACTGAAAGTTTTTTGGACAGTCTACTATGTTTCATACATTTTCCTTGGAACTGAAGATATGGAAGCACCAAGAGGCTACCTCTGAAAAGAAATATAACATAAGGAAAGTCAATAATTCACTATGGAAAATTTAAGACATTTGAAGTGTGACCCCAAAATCATGCCTTATACTAGCCTTTATAGTTTCTGCAAACTGAACTCAGGAATACAAATACCTTCCCTGACTCTGGAAATATTTTGTCAGACATGTCAAAATGAAAAGTGATTAGCTTCAGCAAGCACAATAGGGTTCAAGAGTTAAGACTACCTCTCCAGAGTAGGGAAGAAGGTCCCTTGGGATGTTTGAATGAACTCACCAGCCCTTGCCTGTAACTTCACTAGCAGTGCAAGGAGAGAGTCTGCCGGTCCTAGTTGGCCAAACATGCTAGCAATTTAAGATGTTACTCCCTTACCTTCTATATTTTTCCTGGCCTTGGTCGATCCACCACTGAATCGATATATTTAATAATTTTACATGTGAAAGAGGCAGCTATAATAATTGCAGTTTCAAAATCCAACTGTAGGAGTGAAATAACTTCCCTAGGGCTGCCACCTCTGCAGCAAAAGCCAGATCAAAATTAGACCTCAGTATTTCTCAGCTTTAAATCTGTTTTCTGTAGAGAAATTAGCATGACAGTACCTCAAACCTAGAAGGCTACCAGCAGCCTGGCTAAAGGTTTAGCATTGGCAGAGTTGTTATTTTAAAAATGTGCATGAGGAACAGAATTGTCTGGGTTCTGGGGAAGTAACAGACAGTTCTTGCAACAGGTGGCCCTGAGAAGAGCTGAACAGATGAAACTGAAATGAGAAACCTGAACGTACTCGAAGAGATTTGTAAAGAATGATGCTGTGTTAGAGTCATTTAAAAACGTTCAATTGGGGGTTCCTTGGTGTCCCAGTGATTGGGAATCTGTCTGCCGGTGCAGGGGACACGGGTTCGAGCCCTGGGCCGGGAGGATCCCTCATGCCTCGGAGCAGCTGGGCCTGTGCGCCACAACTGCTGAGCCTGCGCTCTAGAGCCCATGAGCCACAACTGCTGAAGCCCGTGCTCTGCAACAGGAGAAGCCCCCGCTCGCCGCAACTAGAGAAGCCCGCGGGCAGCAACGAAGTCCTAACACAGCCATAAATAAATAAATAAATAAATTAATTAATTAATTAATTAAAAAACGTTCAATGTACAGCTGAGACAGAAATCATGAAGAGACTTTCACACAGGTAATTTTTTTAGAACTCAACAGTATCAGGCTTTGCTTCTTTGTTATCCCTGTGCAACCTGTAGAAAGGCTGGCACAATAATTAGCACCTGGATTTCTCGGTTAAAAAAAAAAAACAAAAAACTTTCAGTCATCTGATTGATCGTCTGGCTTATTTTCTCTTCCTTTTAAATGGTGTCTCTTTACCCTTCCATGCACAGTGGGAGATCAAAACAAAGCCAAGTGAGAAGAAACAAACAATCTTGGTCTCCTTTGAATTCTAAAGGAAGAGCTAGAATAATTTACAAATGTTGGCCTAAAAATAGTAGTGGTTTTATTTATTTTTTGGTTGCTTTTTAAATATCAATATCAATACACTTTAATATTTTGAACTTTTACAAAAGCTCTTTCATCAAAAATAGGATCATGTATCAATTTGAGAAACAGCATTCAAATGGAGGGCAGAATGGATTAAAAGCTTTCCATTTGAGAGAAAGATGGACAACTTCTACTTTCTCCTTCATTCAACTGAACAGGAGAATGAAGGTCCAGAAATGTTCAGAGCTGAAACTGATTCCTTTGCCTTCTTAGTGGCAGAAGGGATGCTGAAAAACAGATTCTTCTCTTTTCACCACACCACGGTGCCTGAAATTTTCATTGTGTGGCTGAAAATAAACAAGAACTATCTATGAGGTAGGTACTTCAGAATAGAAGCATAGACATTTAGGAGAATTTTTCTTTCTTCATTGCGACGAGGTATGTTATTGCTCTTTATGTTCTAATAGATAGATTCAGAACTTTGTATGAATATGGCTCATGATCAGGTTAAATATTGCCCAAGGTAAGCTGAGCATGTTGCTTTTCACAGGTGATGATACGAACTAATGTCACGGAATTCCGATCCTCCATGCCTTTCACTCTCCAGGTGATAAAATGAACCAATTTTCCTCTGGGCTCTTTTCCATAAGGAAAATTCTAGAAAATGTTTGAGGATCTTTTATATTACTAGGCAAACCTATTTTGGACAAAAGAAATAGAAAGAGTTCTTCCTTGGGTTAAATGGACCGGGCTACTCAGCTTTGGAGAAATTAAAGAAGAAATGGACACTGGCATTTTGTTACCTAGATTTAGATGGGGAAAAAGAACAGAAGAGAGAAAGGTTGTGGCATATGAGAGCCGCAAAAAATAGAAAAATAAAGAATGAAATGTGTCGGGGGTTTAATGGTGATCCCTCTAAAAGATAGGTCCCAGTTCTAATCCTTAGAACCTCTGAGTATTATCTTACATGGCAAAAGATGAGATTAAGTTAAGGATCTTGAGAGAAAGAGCTTATCCTGGATTATCTGGGTGACCTTAAATGGAGTGATGTGTATCTTTAAAAAAAAAGATGCACATTGGAAAAGATAAAGAGGAGGAGAACGCAATAAATACAGTGTGATCACAGAGGCAGAGATTGGAGGATGTGGCCACAAGCCAAAGAATGCTGACAGCCTCCAGATGCTGAAAGAGGCAAGGAAAGATTCTCCTCTAGAGCCTCTGGAGACATTGTGGCCCTGCCTACACTTTGATTTCAGACTCCTGGCTCCAGAGGTGTGAGAGAATACATTTCTGTGGGTTTAAGCCCCCCGGTTTATAATATTTTTACAGCATCATCAGAAACTAGTACAGACTGTAAGAATGCACATGTGGGAGTCTGTATTCTGCTTCCCTTTAGGCTCAGTGTGGCCATGGAGCTATTGGATCACATGTTCATGGAGGAAATCATGATAAGGTTGTAAATTTTAATACATTTCCATTGAAAAATATCAAGTCCCTCAGTATTCTGGGTGTGACCATGTTTTGAGGGATTCATACCTTCTGGTAAAGCTATATCCTGGTACTATTAGTTTGCCTACGGGTTGAGTGAGGAGCTGGTGACAAGAGTATAAACAACAACAACAGCAGCAATAATAATAATACTTATTGAATGCCTACTCTATCACCCTGGTCCTAGCAGGGAACAGAATTTATGCCAAATGTTTCAAAATAAGAAACTTTAATGACAGTAATGCCAACAGAGGAATGATCAGAGCTAGAGAAACAAAACAGCAAATGAATAAAAGATGGTGTTACATCCAGAGACCCACCAACTGTGGAAAGCAACTGCCATCCATCCATAAGACTGGAAGGACACGGGTTGTGGAAAGAGCCCAGGAGAACTGCAACCATGGAGGAAGGACTTCCTGTCAGGGGCTAACGTTAGAAGAAAAATATACTCCAGTGTGTCTCTCTCTGCTCTCAACACTTTACTACAACGCTACTGCATTTCCAACACCAGATCTGTGGGCTTTTTATGCATCAAGCAATTCTGTGACACCATCTGGGTGTCCTACAATTTAATTCAGTTCTGATACTATCTGCCTGAAGATAATGTCATAACCACAGGTTAAGGGGTCAGTGCCACAAGATGGTCCACTGCCCCCTTTAGACACCAATCACAAGTCCAGGTTGTTACCTGTGCTTCTGGCTATAAATCAGATGTTCCCTCAATTCCCTCCTCAGGTTCTATTCATTTGCTAACATGGCTCACAGAATTCAAGGAAACAGTTTACTTCCTAAGATTATTGGTTTGTTATAAAAAGATATGATTCAGGAACAGCCCTATGAAAACGATACATTTCATGAAAACTATGTGGAAAGGTAAGCAGAACTTCCACGCCCTCCCTGGGCACACCACTCTCTCAGCACCTCCGCATATTTACCAACTGGAAAGCTCTCCAACTTGTCCTTTTGGGTTTTTATGGAGGCTTCATTACATAAACATGATTGATTACATCATTGGCCACTGGCTATAGAACGTAATCTCCAGCACCCCTCCCCTCCCTAGAGGTGAAGGAGGTGGGGTGGGAGATGGGTCTGAAAGTTCCAACCTAATAATCAATGTTGGTTCCCTTGGTAGTTCTATTTTTAGTTTTTTGAGAAACCTCCATATTGTTTTCCATAATGGCTGCACCAATTTACTTTCCTACCAACAGTGTACAAGTGTTTCCTTTTCTCCATATCCTTGCCAACATTTGTTATTTGTAGATTTTTTTTTTTTTTTATGATAGCCATTCTGACAGGTATGAGGGGATATCTCATTGTGGTTTTGATTTGTATTTCCCTGATGATTAGTGATGTTGAGCATCTTTTCATATGCTTGTTGGTCATCTGCATTTCTTCTTGGAAAAATGTCTAGTCAGTTCTTCTGCCCATTTTTTAATCAGATTGTTTGTTTATTTGATGTTTAGTTGTATGAGCTATTTATATATGTTGGATATTAACCCCTTATTGGTCATATATCATTTGCAAATATTATCTCCCATTCAGTAGGTTGTCTTTTTGTTTTGTCAATGGTTTCCTTTGCTGTGCAAAAGCTTTTAAGTTTGACTAGGTCCCATTTGTTTATTTTTGCTTTTATTTCCATTACTTTAGGAGATGAATCCAAAAAAATGTTGCTGTGATTTATGTCAAAGAGTGTTCTGCCTATGTTTTCCTCTAAGAGTTTTATAGTATCTGGTCTTACATTTAGATCTTTAATCTATTTTGAGTTTAT